>NC_064883.1:31782288-32088809 GCF_929443795.1 Astur gentilis | reverse complement strand
TGATTTAATAAAGCACCAATCAGCCAAGACTTAGGTGCTTAAAATGAAAGAAATACAAATAGAAGGTCTTTGATATACAAATGATTAATGTTCATACTTAAAAGCAGTTGTCACCATGCCTCCTAATCATGGATTTGCACACCTGGGTGTCTGTGTGTATGAAGGGTGGGCTTAAATGAGGGAAAAGAAGACCTCAGCACTATTCTGTCTTCCTTACCTATGTTAATGCCTTTGGGATTCTTTTACAGAATAACACAGATATTGCAGATTAAGGCAAACAGGATGAGCTATTTTTAGGATTCAGTTCATATGAAACCATTTTCCCTTACCTTATAGCAACTCCCTCATTTTCTTCTAACAAAGTGTGTTGACTTAATGTAGATGCGCAGGGGACTGCAAAATTGAAGTGAGAGGGACTTGCGTCCTTAAGGATTAAAAGCATCAGGAGACAAAACATGTTGGGAGAGGAGCAAGCTTAAGTTCTGTGTGTAAAGGGCACTGGTCATACTGGATGAAAGGCACTTCACGTTCAGAATGACTTGCCATAGTGAAGTGTTTGCTAATGTGCTTGCTTCCTCTCATGTTGCCCCAGGTATTCAAGACAGTTCTTACACGGCAAACAGAGGAAGAGTCATTTATAACATGACAGACTCATGCTAAGGCTGGCAGGGAATATCGTTAACCTCACAAGTCTTGATGTGACTGAAGAGGCTCAAGATCTGTATGGGAGACAAGTCTGAAAATTAACAGCCTCATTAATCAAATCACAATGTTTTGACAACTTCATGGTGTGTATGTAATCTATCCTGTATACAATTTAGCTAAGGCTTTTATGCAACAAGAGGTTTTTTGCAATAACTTTATGTGAAAAGACTCCACCCCACAGCACAACTCTATGCTGATTATCAAAGGGTGAAAAAGCATAATCAGCTGAGGTTTGAATAGAAAATACTGCCAGGATTATGAAGGAGGTAGCACATCTCCTTGTTTCCTGTTCTGTTTTCCTGACAAGTATAATCACCATCATCCCTTATTTAGAAAGTCTGGGGGAGAGGTGGCCAAATCTCACACCTGAGCTCAGGTACAGGAAATACTCCTCTTCAAAGAATAAATCCTTTGAATCAATTTGCCCGATGTGTTTAGTCAAGAGTGAAACAATTGTGGATAATCTGCTGGGACCCCTACTGCGACACACCAGAGCATGTCCCTCAGATAACCAGTTCTCCAGAGCAGCAGGACACTCAGCACAGGGTAATTCAGAGTAATTCTGGGTTCCTCAGATGTCAGACATTCATTTTCTGGATAAAAACAGACTCTCCCCCAAATCCTTTGTTCTTCAGACTCCTTGTAAGTACCTATCTTAAGGAGCTTAGGGATACACAGTCCACACCTAGGGATTTATGCAGAAGGCTTATTAATTCTTTTGAGTATTAATTGTGTAAATCCCTGCACATCTAGACAAGACTACATCCATGAGTATTTCTGGGATATAAGGAAATGTTATTGCTTGTTATAATGTGCTCAGTAGAACAAGGTCTGATATAGTGGCAAGAGTAGCAAAATGCCATATTTCACTATGAACATTTTGAAATGGAGGCTCACAAAAATGCGTAGTATTTTAAGTCTCTTTGTCCTTCTTGTTTGTTGCCCATCTGCAAAGGTAAAAATTTTACATCAAAGCTAAAAAGGGTTAGGAGCAAAAATGCAGAGCTGTCAGCTAAATATATTTACAAAAGACATATTAAATCACAAAATTGATGACAGTGTCACTACTATTGCAGCCATCTCAATTCATCCAATGTCTTCGAACTCTTTCAGGGAAATATCAATATGTGATTTTCCAGACTGGTAAACTGAGGCACAGGGAAGTTAGCTGACTCTTGGCTTCACTGAATAGTGATGGCACAGGAACAGAGCCTGTGCTTTCAGCCTTCCAGTCCAGTCTCTGCCCACTTTCTCCCATCATTTCCCATCTCTGTAAAAGACGTAACTAAGCCCCATAATACTGAGGGTCATCTAGGCTCACATTTGCTTGCATTTGAAGCATGACATCTGAACTCTCTCTCTCATCTCACAACTTCATGGCCCTGTTAGCTACTGTGTGAACAGTACAGAGCTTTAACGACACAGAAAGTTTACAGGTGACTAAACAGGCAACCCCTGGGCAGCTCAATTCCCTTCCAATTCTCCTGCCTTCCCAGCCATTTTCTTCTCACGAATGCAGAATGACTCCCAGCTTCCAACCTGCTGCATGTTGGACAGCTGCATCCGTGCTGCAGTTGAAGATGTGACTGCAGCATCCCTAATGGTGCCAAAACCTTACCCAGTTTGTGGCAAAGCTGTGGTGGCATAGGTTTTATTGTCCCCAGTGGGAACACTCAGCACTGAGCAGAGTCTATGACATTATTAATACCTCAGTCAGTTAAATAAAAATAGTTCAGGCATGTATTCCTGTGTTGTAATCACATCTCTGAATGCAAGAATAGCAATTTTTGGTAGAGTTTATCACTGCTCTGAGCAGCACCATTAACGAGCAATACTGTGATTTTACCAGAGCATAATGCTGCATAGAAACCTTACTCAGGTTCTTTCTAGCTGATATTGCTATTGAAGATAGCCTTTTGTTGCTGGCATGAGAGGCTCTTCCATGATCCTTATCCCTATGGGGAAAAAAGAGACAGTACTTCATCGGTTCCTTTCTTACCCCTCTGCTAGTTCTGATTTTTGTGAATTCCCATGTGGAATTTTCATGGGGGGAAGAGACAAAGGTTCGAAACATTTCTCAAAGTTGTCGGGCTGGTGTGGTTCCCACATTAGACATGTGGCAATTGTGCAAGGGCAGAGGACACTTCATGGTATCTGTTTGAGGAGAAATGTGCAGTAATTGAGGAAAAGCTGAAATCTGGGATGTTATGTGTCAAATACATGAAAATTCAATTCACTGGAGCTGTTTCAGGAATCTGTTCATCTCAACATGTGTTGGTACTGTGAGTCAGGCAGCATTTTGCCTCTCCAATAGTCTGTTAGTCTCTTAACATCCCTTTGTTCAGAGAGAGAGAAAGAAGGACTGGCTTTACAGTGCCTGTGAGACCAAATTCAGGTTAAAGCTAATGAGGAATGCGTACGTTTAATTTGTTAAAGGGTTTTTCTGCATGTTTCAGGAAAGAGGGGGGATTATTACCACTTTGCCCCTGTAATAAAAAACAGGATCCTGTATCTTGGAAATGTTTACAATGTAACAAAATGAGGTTATGTTACGTTGTAAAATTTTTAAGGGGACTGTGCACTGACACCTAGGCTCAAGGCATGAAACACGTGAGCTGTTCAGACATAGAAATTATGGAAATAATGTTTCAGTTTGAGAAAAACAAGTGCTTTTCACCAAAAGTTTGAGATTCCCCCAACTACAGATCCTCCCCCTGCCAGGTACCAACTGTTTTATTCAGAGTAGGGGATGAACGCGATGCGCCTATCATCTGGCTGGGTGTGATGTTGGTTATTTCTGTATCTTAGCTCTGAGAGAGCAGAACTGCAGGTTTCCCTTTCATTAACATGCTACAAGGTGACAGTGTCTGGCTGTACCACTGGCAGAGGGAGGATGCCTCCAGACCTGCACCTTGCGACCCGCAGTGCACCCCGGGAGCTGCACCCCCTCCGACACAGCACGGGGAGGGTTCGCAACAGGAGGATGGAGGCTACGCTGCCAAAAGGAGTCCCTGATTCCTTCTGTGCAAGCCAGACATCTCTGTGAGCCAGCTCAGGCGGCTCGAAGTGAGGAAAGGGATGGGGCATTATCTCATTTCCTTCCCAGACTTCCTACTACTGTTTTGGGCAATTTATACCTTTAAGAATGTGTAAGGCAAACAAACCTTGTCCTCCCTAGTGTGTGAAAGCCTGTCTTCTGCATTATTAAACCGCAAAGGAAAGCATGGCGTTATCTTGCTCAGATTCTCTGCACGTACAAGAGAATCCAGCCCAAATATATTTCACGGCTTGTCTGTCTGGGTTAGTGTGCTGCTTGCCATGAGTGAAGGAGAGGAAATGCTTAATACCACAGAGTCTTATACAGATTGTTCCTGTATGCTCATCACTACTAAGTAGGCAAACAAAAGTAAAAGCATTAATAGAAACATGACTAGAAGTGTAAACGAAACAAAAGCCATCAAATCAGGATTTTATCCATTTAATTGCAGACTAGGTGTTATCACAAGCCATGTAACGGTTTATTGCATTTCAAGGCTTATTTATTGTAACTGATTAATGAAGACTTAGAGCACCACTCTCTTATGGATAACAAAAGGAAAGAAGTTGCAACACCATTTGTGTTTGCAATTCATTTGAGTTACTACAGGTCCCCTTGATATATCAGGTAACACTTTATTATAGCCTCATGTCACACTGTCCATTTCCCTGAAGAGAAAGCAAGGACAGAAGCCTGACCCATGAAATGCAGAAGACAAATCAACATCATTATCCCATGCTTTCTCGGACCCAGTAACAGCCTTTTCCTGAAGACTGTTTTTCTGGATCACAGCTGTCAAAGCAGCCAGGACAAGGATGGGAGAGAGTGGTTCTAGGAGAACATTGCTGCTGACCTCAAAAGCAGCAATTTCTGTGAGAGCGTGTTAGTCCTGACTTACGTTTTTCAGTGCCCTGATTCCAAAGGCAAGGGCCATCTCAGAGCCAACGGCTCCAGACAAGCTTTAGCCCTCACTAAGTATAGGTCCACATGCTCAGCAGATTTAGGAGAGTGTATCTCAAGAAGTTGCACTGATGAGGGAGGAAAAGGAAGCGGAAAGAAGACAAACTCAGTCCCATCTAATGAATACTTGCTCGACATTTGTGCAGCTCCCGCTGGGGATTTGAGCTGGCGTGCATGTATGCAGTATGGTCTCAATTACTGAAGCCCATGAGCTGTGTATGTGCTTGTGTTGTGTGTATGTTCATTACCCTGCTTGCTTTCACAAGCAAGTATTTAGTACCAGAAGAAAACTATGAAAAATTCTTTAGCAGACACTTGAGAATTCTGGCAGGTTTTCAACTTAGTTTTCCATTTTAAAAAAGTGCAGGCCAACACAGCTCTGATGCAACTCCACTAAACCCTGTAAATTTGTACCAGGGATGATGCTGATCTGCTGTGCACATTTTCCTTCCTGTAAGTCATTATCACATGCCTCTCTTTCTAAGAAAGACATTTTTATGAGAGGTGGATCACTGGGGTGGTTTTTTTGTGTGGCTGGTTTGCCCCATGCTCCAGCTATAACAATGCAGTTTCACTAGGCGCTGGGTCATATGGCTGACCTCAGCTAACAAGCTGTTCCTGTTTTTAGGCTACTGGGAATGTTTATTGGCCACTGTTTTCCTCCATTCTAAACACATAGTTATTTCTCAAGATCCATATAAATCATAAGGTCACAAAACTCATAAAACCTGTGACATTCTCTGTGATATAAGATACAAATGAACTAACTTCAGGCTTAACAGCTTTAAACATCTATGCTATATTTTATCATAATATAAATTCATTCATTGAAGTTATATATACTTTTTAGTTCAAGGATACACACAATAAAATGGTAATAAAATTGGTCAATGGGACAAACTTTTATATACTGATGTTTCAAATTGGTACAGTTTAACTGTGAGCTCTATTACAAAAACAACGTACTGTAACTCTGTATGAAACTGAGTTTAAGAGAAATAGCGATCTGTTTGCAATAAACATTAAGTTTTCATGTACTTTATAAGAAAATGATGCTGAGGATGCTATTGAATTTCCTAATGTTGATTTCAAGAGCAGAAACCCATGAGAAGGTCTGTACTAACATGTTGGATTGACACACTGATGTGTGCAAAACCCAACTACACTTATAAGGAAACACTAAGTTATCAATAGGAGTTTTATTCATAATGTCTGTACTGAAATTGGACAACAAATTAATAGAAAAGGATTGGTAACAATTACTATAGTTAAATTCACAGAAAGGTTTCCACTCTGCTTCCCTGTCCTCATTTGCTTTAGTTGTTTTGAAATGCACATCTTCCAGGCTGAAAGTTTCCCAGGCTGCTCCTCTGCTTGAGAATGAACTTTGGAAAGAGACAGCTAAAATGATTCAGGTCTTTTTTTGTACAAAGAATGTAAAAATATACACAGACACACAGACACATACATGCATACACGTGTCCCCGTTGCAAAACAGAAGAAGAACCGTGGGACTTTTTCAGGCAGCTCTTCAACCACACTTATGGAGATCAGAAGGCTGAATTTTGAAAGCACCATCCATGAGTAAGTGTTCCTTGCACTGCTCTTGTGAAATATCATTTAGATTTCACAAAGCCAGGGCTTCTTTAAAGTTGCCAGCTATGCGTATTACTCATGCTGCTTAAGGGTTGTTTGTTAAAGTGGCAATGTACACAACCAAATGATTTTGTGCTGAGATAACGGCCCGCCAGGAAACATGCAGACGTTGTATGTGGGTTGATCTCTGAACTACAAACGCTTCTTATTCAGCTTCGTGTGCCTCCTGTGCCAGAGAGCACTTCTAGATGCTATGGCTAGGCACTTTGTCTTTCCAAGTTTGTATCATATGAAAGAAGTAGGGAGAGATGGTTTTCATCTTTAAGTGTTACAACAGACTGCCAGAAGTCTTCTGAGCATTATGAGAATGTTTAGCTAATAATGCCACACATTTCAGACACTTTAGGATTCCGTTTTCAATCCAGAAAAGCCTTGACAGTTTTGATCTCCTTTATGTAATTCAAACTCTTTTTTCCTTGGTGACAGCTTAAGAGAGTTTGCCCTCTCTCCCCTCCCCCCCCCCCCCAAAAAAAAAAAATGCAGGAAAAGCTCTAATATGTGTACATGATTAAACACTGACGAGTCAAAAGTTTCGACTACAAAGCTGTATTTTTTCCAAGAACTCCACTTGTTTGTACATATGCCTAGTCATGTAGCTATATGCAGGTTTTAGATTTAGTCTCAGCAAAAATCAGTCCACTCATTTACATGTGTCACTTTCAGGCAAGGAAGACCCATAGCAATCATTTATATCAATACAGACTAGGTATATGAAGACACTAATCCCACAGTGGATTTTTCACTTGGCCAACAGTCTGCCCAAAGGGACTGTGGTGCAGAAATCAGGACAAAGGGAAAAACATTGAGAAATATTGAGTTCCAAGTGCCTAACGCTCCATCCTTAATACTCTCTTAATATAGTTCCTAACTGGAAATAAATGAAAATACCCATCATTTCACTGCATTTCTAGAGCCTCAGGACATGGTTACCATGGAAGAAAATTGCCATAACTTGTGTTCTAACGCTGATATGTATGTCTGCAATTTCCTTTCTCCTTTAGCGTCTTTTAGTTTCGTTAATTGTGGGTGTTGCTCAGAGGCATTGTAGGCAGCCCACAAGGGACAAATATTTGAGTTTCAAAATTGTGGAACTTACTTTATGTTCTGAACTTTCACAGTTTCTGTGAAAAGCTAAAATCCACTTAATACTTTTAAAAGTCAAGTTCCTAAGGTTATGATTAATATACCACATAGATCCCAACAGGATAATTACTAATTAATCAGCAGTTCAAAACTCCCAAATGGAGTACTACAAGGTTGCCATCACTTTAAAGCATTCCTTTTCTACTTTCATGGAAAGAAAAAGAAATCACTATTGATTCTGATCTTCGTTTGATACAACTCTTTCTCTGTTCTTTAGGCATTCGAGGAAGCAAAGCTGAAGCTTCTATAACTTACCAGTTAAGCAGGCTTTTTAGTGAATTCAGCAGTACGTGCTAACAGTACTAATCCAACCACAAATCATTAAACTAGTTAGGCACATGAAAACAATGTTTAATGGATATAAAGGCACACAGATAGTGTTTGACTCCTTGCAGTAGCGTGAGTGTGTATATATGCATGAGTCCCTGTATGCAAGTAATTTAGTCTAGTTCTCCTACAGAAATCACACAAATGTGTTTGTGAGACTGTGTGAGACTTTGCAGCCCCTTCTTCCAGTCATTCTGTGGCTTAAGAAAACTTCCAAGTTTTGAGCCTCTGTTAAGAAGCTTTATTTGAAACCCACAGAAGCTGTTAGGAATCTTTCCATTATTTCAGGAGGAGCTAGACTGGGCTCTTGTATTTAAGACACAGTATCTGGCTATCTAGGCTTTGTTCCTTGATGTTTGCAAAATTTCTGGGAGACTGTTGGCACTCAGTCTCTCTCTTCTGTCTCCACATATGTAAAATGAGAATGACAACTTTACCTCAGAGGAATGTTGCAAAGCTTCACTTATAAACAGATTGGCATACTTGGATGAAGTTGCTCAACTAACGAGAAGTTTTCTGATTGATAGGCGTCTCTTGGGAGGTCATAAAAACAAAAACAAAACTGTATAATTGAGTTTTTGGAAATAATTTTTTTTGGCTTACAAGAACCTACTCTTACGCAAGATGACTGCTTGTGCCATCTTTTTTCTCTCTCTTATCACCTAGAATATCTTTTGAAATCTAACCATGTCAAATTAGTGGCTAAATACCAAACTAAGCCAAGGCATAACCCTCACACCTGAAATGTCTGTATGAAAGAATATAAAGCTTGAGGTATAGTGAATAATAAGAAAATTACTTTTAAAAAAACACTTTTTCTTTCCAGTTTCTTAAGCCCTTAGCTGGCTCAACATAGATAAAGTAACTATGAAACAACCAGTAAAAATTAGACTGCGTTTTATTTTGTGAAGAACACTGGAAAGTTGGCAAGAGGTAAGATTTTGCAGTGAAATAGGGAGGTGAACAAGTTGTAAATGACTCTAATATCTTCCAGATGGCATATTTTACTTGGGAACTGAGTTTAGAGTAATTAGAGGCATGTGAATTTCCTATAAATACTAAACTTCACCAGTTTGACACTAGAAAGCTCCTTCATCTCTGAAGTCTTTAAACTGCTAAGTGTTTCTTTTTCCCTCACTTAAAGGGGAAGCCATAGATTTGTAAATTTGTCTTATTTGACAGACAGAAACCTTTTTCCATGAAAAGGTAGCGTTTTTCTATGCCAGAAAGTTATGAACTGAAGTTCTTCACTGAAGAGGTTTAAAATTGAATGTTTCTTCCCAGAAGAGATTTTCATTTTTATATACTGGGATCATTATATTATAATTTATTACAGTATGTGGCAAGCAGTGAAATCAGTGGAGTTTGCCCTAACTTCAAGATCAAATCTTTTCATTGATAAAATGCTTTTTGCAGATAGGTATGCTGAAGACCTTAGCAGATGAATTTTGCTTTTACTTCCCCCAGGACATTTCAATACTAAAATGGCAAAACCTGGACCACAACCTGTGATTCTTCTTCATTTTCTGCATGACATTGTTACATTCATTCCCAGAGAGAATCCTGGTGTTCACATTTCTGTTGAAGAATTTTCCAGGTTTTATTTGGTGTAAATGGAATTGAACTAAGTAAATACAAGGCAAAATATTCTGTCACCACTTGCACCCTTTCTAGCCATATATCAGTGTAAACTGGCTTAGATCCATTGACATAAAGGGGCTAATCTCATTTGCAGCAGCTAAAGATCTGTCTACTGTTCTCTGTGGAGCTGTATAGATAAAAGTGCAGATATAATCTTTCTTATTTAGTTCAGATCTTCAGTTCTGCCAGTCCCAGGTATTCAAAAGGCATGAGCCAAACAACCAGAAGCATGTGATAAGATGGAGTATAATCAGATTTGAAAATAGTAGTGATTATTTTTATTTCTTCTGGGTTTTGAACTTTTATTGGTTAGGGTACGTTGTATTTCAGGTTCCTCTGTTCAGCAGAGAATTAGAAGCTTAGTTTTAAAATGAAAGGGCAAACCTCAAGGCATTAGATGATTCCAGAAACGAGTGTAATAACAAAACTATTGCTAACATTAGTCGCAATCAAACTGTTACAGTGGGTAACTGCAGATCTTCATCGATGTCTTTGTTACATCTTTTCTCTTTTTCACTACAGCATTGTCTTGTACTAAAATAGACCCTCACTAGTTCATTCTTAATGGAGACCCACTGTCAGTTAATGGCATTAGTAAATTACTGAACAGTGGCCAAATCCCAATGGCCTTATTCCCAGAAATCTCTTAGGTTGACAGGATCTTTGTATGAGTAACTTCGGTGAATTTTGGCCCTGGGTGAAGACCATAAAAACACAAGCTCACAAAAGATCAGTGGAAACAAAAGCCCCCCCAAACTGACAGGGATTTCAGTAAATTACAAATCGTTAATCGATTGCAAATTGCGTATTTAAATAGCCAGCATTTTAGAGAACTGTGGGATCCAGATGATACATTGCCTCCCTTAGGGGGCTTCATCCACATCATGAATCCAGTACAAGCAAAACCAGCTTAAAAGCCTCCTGCCATGGGCACTTGTTCCCACCTCCGCCTTTCTCACAGAGTTTGCACTGCCTGGCTGCTGCTAATTCAACTGTATATGTGTCCTCACTCAGAGAAATGATCTGTTGGGCTTTCTAATAGACTTAAGAGAGAGAGTAAGAAAGAAAAAGAAAGAAAGAAAGGAAGAAAGGAAGGAAGAAAGAATTAAAAAAAAGGTCACTTTGCTCATCCTGTCAAAGACACATCCACACCAACAGTTGACTTGGCAGGATGGAGAAAGACTTCTCCATTGAGAAGACTGCACTGTGTTATGGGAGCAAAGAGCCAGGCAGGAATGCACCACGCAGGACTCCATGGCACCAAGCACACTGGGAAGGGGCTAAAAAAGCAAAAAAAAAACCCCGCAGTTCCCTGCAGTTCCTGTGCCTCCCAGTGCTCAGAGAGTACCCATGCCCTGCTCAGGCCTGGTGGCTTGCTGCAGACCCAGCAGTCACCCAGGATCCTCCGAGGGCCACGTGCAGCTTTCACCTCCCTCCAGGTGTGTTTCGAGGCCCACGCATGAGGAGTTATATGACCTCCACGTGGATACCTGCATTGACAGTCCCAGCTGCCAGGGAGGGCTGACGTGTCCCCACGGGAGGGGGCAGCCCCTCCAACGCCCATTAGGCAGGTCACCTTGCCAGGGTGGGACACAGGAGGCCCTGGAGAGCAGTCAGGCTGCTTGGAGGCTCAGATGGAGAGCAACCCGACAGACGCTGAGGTTACAGGCAGAAAAACAGCCCGTTTGGGGCCGTGCTTAATTTTTTATTTTTAACAGCATGTACTTCTTTTTCTTCTTGCTAATAAACTGGGTTTAAGGTTGGTATCCCTCGAGAGCCTGCAGTTCTTAAGCTTTTAGCTCTGGGATACAGATTGCCTTCTGCCACAAGCACCGCAGTAAATCCCACACCTCTAACCCTCAGTCACTAATGGGGCACAAATCCACAGTGCAGAACAACTTGAAACTCTTTATTTAGATTTCCTCTTGCAATGCCTTCTGTTCAGCTAAAATGGAGCCTTCTGAGGAATAAAGAAAAATTCTTTATAAAATAGAGGAAAAAGAAAGATACATACTAAGAAGCAAATTCTCAGAGATAATCTGACCAGGGTGGATAATTTGTGTCAGGGAGAGATTTAGCAGCTTGGTGGAAGTGGAATCAGAGTGATAAAAGAAACAGAGAGGTGGGAAATCTTTTCATTCTAACAGGTGAATAACTGAAATACTCATAACCACCCTATAGATGCATATCATAGTAGGCTGCAGAAAAATATGGCGTATTCAGATGTAAATTATAGATTTATATGCTTCACTGATTGTCTCATAAGGTTAAATGGCAGATATTTAGATTTCAGCTGAATTCTACATATGTCTTGGGAAGGAATTTTTTTAGGCAAAAGGCAGAAGATCTCACTGCCCTAATAATAGGAAAATGCATAGAAGCGGAATGTAGCTTGGCAGAGTGGCTGGCTTCAGCAGCAGGCAGGGCTTTCCAGCACTTTCACTTCACTTTCTGCAGTACAACGTGCTATGGTGCATTTCAGGGGTCGCCAGCACGTTCAGAACTGAAACCAGACGTAAGCACTGTTATCACCTACTAGAAACTGGAAATAGAAAATTCACCAAAATCTGTACTCTGCAGCTGTTTATGTTTTTCATTGCCCAATGCTCATTTTATAGTATTGCTTGGTCTTTTCCTCGAACCCATAACTTAGACTTTCCAAAAAAAAAGCAAGTTTTTTGCAATTCCATCAAGAGTTTGTAGAGGAATTCTAGATTCTCTCATCTTTCCAATGGGAATCTGTCCCAGACATTGTTTTACTGAACCATAAAATTAGGACCATCTAGTAATGGTATGTTCAGACACCAGCTGGGAGGAGTGTGCAAGCTCTGCAGTGCATTTCAGCAGGTTCCCACCTGAGAGCCACACACGTTCCTTGCACACCACAGAGGGTGCAAACAGAAAGCAAACAAAAATGGGATATCCAGAAAGACCCAGACAAGCAAAAAGGGAATTGCTTTTTGTGTCACGGCATAGTGGTTCCATGAACGTATCCACTGATTACCCCCTCTTCTGGGCAGGCATCTCCTATTTTCGCACATGAATTTGTGCTCCAGTCTTTCACCTGAAACTACACTCAATGGTTAGCACCATGTTTATATTTACATCTCTGTGCCATAAACCCTAAAGGACTATAACATTACAAGAAATATTTGCCACACCATTGACAGCAGTAACTGAGCGAAGAATTGCCAAGTGGGAAATCCAAATTTGCAAACTCAGTATTCTGGGCTGCGCGCCAAGACTGTCTGGGCGCTGCGGAGGTGACACATTCAGTCTCCTCACAGGGATGCCAATGTGCCAACTGCATCCCTGGCACAGCATCTTCTCTTGACAAACTTATGGAGAAGAACTGCTACCAAGTCCAGAGGGAGATGCAAGCTGCTTTCTGAGCTTCCTTGGCAGCAACTCCATTTTCAAGTTGTGACTGTACTTTCTCCTATTTATGAGAACAGTTGTTTGTGATACACTATGGTCTCTGGTAAGATTTTGAAAAGTGCAAAAATGACAGCAGGACATTGGTTTCCAAGTATAAACTAGTAAAATCCAGAGTAATTTCATTTCCCTAAGAAAAAAATAATATAGATACTCATTTACTGCAGCCCAGATATCAGATGTTGCCGCCAGCGTGGGAGAATCCAAATCCATTTGTTAGCTGCCAAGTGGAAGACATGATCCTTAGAATATGAAGGTTGTAGCACTGATCTCTAAAGCTTCCCCTTTTCAAATCGTACTTCGTACCTATTGTCTCACAGCTAAGCCTTTTTCCTGTCTGTCAGTAATTTTTCAAAGCAAAAGAAAAAAACTGAAAAATCCTCCGATCTTCCACAGAGCTGCATGACCTATAACTTGCAAAATCCATTAGAAGACAGCCTTTTAGTAACCAAAATGTGTCATTTACAACTGCACAGCAGCCGGAAAGAGCACCATAAATTACAATTCTGTCACTATAAGGGACAATGGAAAGGTGTGGGCAGGCTATTGCTTAAAGGTAGAAACCTAAGAGAGTGACGGAATTTAATTTGATTATTTTTTGCTGAATTTACTTCATATAATAGCAAAATTGGTACTTACAGGTTAATTATTTTTTGGCTGTATACAAAAGACTTAGTAAGGCTATAGAAGATGGTCTATTTTTAAGGTGTAGCAGAATAGAAATACTGAATTCAAACTTTGGGGGATTTTTTTTTTCTTCTTTATACATGAAGTAAAAAAGCATGTGAAAATTTGCTTAGCATTTTTAGTTAAAAATTCTCATATCATTAATAATTCAGAAATAAGGTTCTTGATATTCATTTGAAAATTTATCTACTGTTGGGGCTCAAGAGATGGATGGAGCCTGGGAAACTGGTGAAATAATGTCATCACGGAGAGAAGAGTGAAGACTGTCACTCTGATGCTGTGTTTTTATGTGGTTACTCTTTCACTTTAAGAAGCAGTTAATTATTTGGAGAAAGGTTGTCTTGTTAAAAATTCTCAACAGTTGTTTTTTCCCTAAAGTCTAAAAACTAGCAGACTGCATCCCTGAGTACTTCCAATAGGTTTTGCAGGGAACCTAGATCCAGTATTCTTAAGGATATTTCTAAAGGCAAAAAACCCAACCAAACAAACAATAAAACCCAAAGAAAAGCAATTCTGAGGTCTTTTTACAATTCTCCTAACTTTCAAATCCTGTTATACATATATCATAAAGAAATTATAGAAAGAACAGAAGTCTAATTTGAAAAAATGCAGGCTACTTAAAGTATCTGTAAAATTATCTCAGAAATAAACATTTCCCCTTTGTATTTCCACCAATCTGAAATGGGACAGTGAACCTAACTAGCTGAGCAATTGCTACTAGAAAAAACAAATACATAAGAGGAAATGCAGTTAACACAATATTTCACATATGTTAATGCTTACAGTTCCATCAGTGTCAGCTTTATTTTCTACTTGATATACACCAAAGCTGGCACACAATTTTAACTGATGAGGTAATGTCATTTTTAATTTAAGGAGCCTTAAGCCGTCCACTTTAACTAGTGATATCATCTTTGCAGTTGTCTCACGGGGCTTCATGTAAACATAAGTAATGTGCCCTGGACGGTTTGGAGCAGAGTTGTTAAAAATGACATTGGTCATCATGAAGACATTTTTTTCCTTTGATCTCTTTAAAAACGTCAGGCACACTTTATTGTCCTGTCATTTTTACCTCTTCCTTGTATATTAATATGCTTGGAACATTTCAGTGAACATAACAGTAGAATAAAGGTCTAAACAAATTAATGGCAACATTTTAATGTCAGTCGTAGAAGGATAATGAAAAGTAAATGAGACTGTCTGGCTCACAGCAACTTGTTAAATAAAACAGCAGCACGGCTGAGACACAAAGACACATGGGCGGAGAAAAGCCTTTCGCCCGAGTCCGAAAGAGGCCCAGGGCACAGCCGAGGCTCCAAATGCCACCACCTTTTCGGAGAAGATTAAACTGATTCTACAGAGTGTGGCTGCTCCTCCTTCCTGTCCGGGGTCGAGTGAAATCATCTGCTAATAAAACTCAAAACCAGACCTGTCTCCACACCTGCAGCTTCTGCCTCCCTGTGACTTTTATTCTCCTTTGTGTTCTCTTGGCAGGCTCTGTACACCCAGCTCCTGGGCTCTCCTCAGCCTCTGAAACCAAATGCGTCAGACCAAGCCCTACGTGTCGGCATCTCTGGTGACAGGGCTGAGGAACCCTAACGGACTGTCGCTCCCAGGCAGACTTTTGCTGCCAATCGTTATTGCGTTATTTTATGCTTTTCCTCATAAAGTCCTTAGGAATGAAGCAAGTAACCAGGGGAGGATTTGGCCCAGCCTGTTCAGTAATCACATGCTGTACAAGTACGGACATTATAACGTGCACTTCTTGATTCAAATACCTAAGCAAAGACGATTTGTAATGAAACTTGTTTTGTCTGAGAAAAAACAAGTGCTGTGACTGATGTGTAGATTCTGTGATTTGCTCCAAACTATTTGTCCAGCTAACAAGGAAAATAACAGATTTTTCTACCACTGATCTGAAACATGGTGGAGTTTTGAACAAAATCTAATGTTTAGGGATTTATTTATTATTCTGTGGACATATGTTTGGAGGACAGCATATGGAAATCAAAGTATTGTTCATAAAGAGCTCCAGCCAAAAAGACGTTTTTGAATTCATAACAGAACTTCACAGTTTGAAAAGAATGCTATGCATTATGTATTGATAACAACACTACACAGACAAAGGAACACAATTTAATAATACAGAATTGTGCTCATGAGATTTCCTTTTTTTTTTGTTAATTGGTTACTTTAGCTGACATTGTCTGCAAGCATAATGGACACCATTCTTCCTAATAGTTCCATGTTGCCAGATGATGTCTACAGACATAATGTAGTCCATTTTAATTATTTCATTTTGCTTACATCTTTCAGCATAATGCATTTTCCAAGCAAGCTAGCATTTTTCTTGATTATCTATGTTGTGTTATGGTTTCTAAATTAATTAGGTCTCCTTCTTTCCCGGAAGTTAAAAGTTTCTTCCTTCCATTTATCTTCCAGGTATGATTATGTTGAAGTGATTGATGGAGATAATGCTGAAGGACGCTTATGGGGAAAGTACTGTGGAAAAATTGCTCCCCCTCCTTTAGTGTCTTCGGGGCCATATCTTTTTATTAAATTTGTTTCCGACTATGAGACACATGGAGCAGGATTTTCTATCCGTTATGAAGTTTTCAAAAGAGGTGAGAAAAAAATCATTGTTATATAGCTTGTAACTTGTGATTTTTGCTTGCATCTAAAAGTTCACCGTAATTCTTTGGAATGGGGGGAATGCATGAAAATACTTGGAAGAGAAAATTGTATTACCCTTGTCATTCCAAGGCAGGGCATGTATTCAATGGGTGTAAATCATTACGAATCCAGTGGGTCAGCTGCATCTGAGGATTGACTCCTCTGGGTGTAATGTGATAGTCTTCATCAGCTGGTTTTTTGGACCATCTTAAAACCATTAGCTTTCTTCCCCACCCTCCACCCCCACCTTTTTTATTTTCTTTTTTTGTGGTAATAATTACTGTATGATTTACAACGTTACTGCCTTAACAGCACTGTAACCTTCTGAGTCCCTGCCTTATTTTGGTTAGTGTTTTGCTCTGCATTCCCAAGAGATGGCTGTGGGCTCAGAAAGGACCAGAGTACACATGGGCAGCAGATGATGTTGCTGTTGCTTTCTTTCACAAGTCATGTTTGGGAGGTGAAGGAGAGGAGAAGCTCGCACTGTTCACGGGCATGACCTGCTGGATTCTTGTGCCAGGAGTTCAGTGCTGGTGAGCACAGATAGCTGTATGGGGCACAGAGAAAGCCCAGAGAAACAGACAGTCCAGGATTAACCAGATCTATAGACAGTCCCTCTTTGATAACTCTCCTTCCGAGTCAATAGCTAGAAAGGCAGTAAGATCTTTTTTTTTGGCGTACACCTTCCCTATAGCAGGTTGGAGATAAATAATTCATATATTCCATGCCTGGAGAATACAGGACCAAAACTCATAATATATAAAAAGACAATAAGCTTAACTTTGTAGAAAAAACCCCCGACTTCAACATCAATGTTTAGGGCTATATTCACAAAAGCAGCTCAAAACTCCAAATTTCCAGTGCACACCACTCCCAGACAGTGCCCCATTTTCAGAAGCAGTTCAAGTCCTTTTAACACACCTAAACCAGAGCCAGATTTTCAGCTGCATTCAGCAACCTTGCTTGGTGGCAGCTGTACTGTTAATGAAGAGAAGCACAGTAGTGAAGTCTCTTTTCTATTGCATGCTATTGCTGCTCTGCACAGTGTTAACTGGGGCCACAGACTTCTTGTTCACCATCTTCCCTGTCTGTAAATCCACTCTTGGATTGAGAAATTCTTTTGGTGACCTTCAGGGTCACATTTTTTGAAAGAACTCAGCATCCAAATGACACCAAGCTTTCCTGAAAAAATATGTCTATTTATTTTCATGTCTTTAAGTGGCTAAACTCTTGAAACTGTGTCCTGACGTTTCTCAGTGCTTATGTATTCAGTACCATCTTTCGTAAAGAACAAGGATGAAACACAAGAAGAAGTGAAAGAATGACCTGTGAAACAATCTATATTAGCAACTGAGTGTTTTCAAGAAAAAAGCTTTTATTTATTTCCTAATAGTGTAGCGGCAACTCAGAGCTCTGACAGGAACATTGTGTTTATTTCCTTGTGTGGTCATTTACATCTCTCAGTGATATACATTAACCATGTTAAGATGGCATTATGAATGTGATTTTACACACACAGAAGTCAAGAAACTCAAAATTATGGCTCCCAGAGCAACTTTAAGTCTAGTTCATTCCACATAAATTGTATATTAAGGCAGGAAAGTTATCACCAGGTACAGTGTTAGAAAATGCTGTGTGTACACAAAGGATGCAAGTTACAGTTGCTGTGGGAACACAGCCCTTTTTAACTTCTGAGTTAATGCATAGATGCTATTCCAAATTTACATTTTAATATTTGTACCTAATAAAGCTGACCAGTTCACCCTGTTACACAGGTGAAGCTCAGTTGCTCACACTAGACTAATATGCTTTGTTTTAGCATATTCACAACCCAGCTCATCATTTCCCAGGTGTGAGAACTATTAAAATTATCCCAAGCCCAAGGCCCTGTGGTGCTGAGCTGAAGGCTGAGCTGCATTCCAGCACACAGTATATATTTTCCCATTGTTCCTATGAGACCATCCTTACTTTTTTAAAAGAAAAACTGCATTATGCTACCTGTATCCTAAGCTGAATTCTAAACCTGATGCTTAAAATGCTGCACGCCATGGAAATTGTAAGGAGAGACCAGCACACATAATGACTCTGATAAATGAAGTATGGGCTTTGAGAGTAGGAGCTGCCTTTACTTCTCATCCAGCTCCTTAGCCAGAAAGACACTGAAGAAGCTGAATTCCAGACTAAAACATGAAATGCATATTGCCCAACATTTAGCCCATCTGAAATGTTCATCATTTTGGCTTCAACAGCCAGCCTGTCTTAGGATGGGTGAGTAGCCTATTCACTGGAAGAGGATCTACATGGTTCACATTCAACATTCCTAACTTTAGTCAACTAAATGGTGTAAATGAAACAAAAGACAGTGTCAACCAAGAAGGCAAATGATTTTCTGGCTCAGTGACACCTACAGAGAGGAAATTAAATTATTCCCAATGTCAACTCTTTCTCTTTCTTTGCTCTCTCTATTGCCTTGTCTCTCTCTCTTTCCTTCAGCTCATCTCTTCACATGTAGATATGAGATGCATACATGAGTTTCTCCACTTCAGAAGTATCTATTCTCTCAGGTCTCTGCTAGAATCTTTTCTGCCAGTTTTCCATGAAGATCACCCCATGGACCTCCTCATAACCTCAGTATTGATTTAATTCCTGGAGCTTCTTCACAGTGTCAATAAAGGGTCAGAATCTGTGGAGGGTATTTTAGCGAGGCAGCTCTTCTGAAAACAGTTTTTGTTTCTTGCACCAGATTGACTTGAACGTGTTTAAAATAAAGCAAGCTGGTATTGAGATACCATGTGTGAGTGTAAGGAGCCTGACGATCATGCACTCACAGAGCCAGGATCTGGCTGTATTTAATAAAGCAATAATGATCCTGGCTTACATTTTATATTGCATCTTTTATTGGATTCCAAGAGGAGTACAGAGCACTTTATGCTATGAATGGCATAGCAAAGCTATTTTATCCTGGAACAGCAGCTACTGGTGGGAGTGAGGAGCAACAACCAGAATATAACCCTCCCATACATGACAAGGAGACAAGGGAATGACAGAGAGAGAAGAAAAATATCCGACTAATGTGTAAGGGGGCGATTTAATTATAGGCAAAATGTAATTTCCCAAATTGGAATGGGTCAGGTTACGTGAGCATTAATATCTACATCTTCCAAAATACGCCATGAAGTGTTCTGAATATTGATATGATAGCTCAAGCATTTCCTATCAGTGTCTGTTGAAGGACAAAAATACCTGAACTGATTAAATTCAGTCAGACCTCTCTCTTGCATGCTGAATTTAGCTGGGATGTGGCCAGATCTGTGGGGGGTAATAATGTTTGGCACATTAACAAGGAAAACATTTTCTATGGTGAAATAAGAGTATTCATATATGCAACAAGCCAGACTGTTTTCCTTCAATGATCTGTGTTAAGCATTGGAAATCCTCTAAGCTCCTGACTACAGTCTCTAAGGATGCTGGGTATCCTCATCCAAATTGAAACCTCGTACACACTCATCCTCCAAAACAGACCTGCCTGCTGCAACCAAAGTGTGTTGCCTGTGTCTCTACTCCATGTCCAAAGACCTTCATCTGAGTCATCCTACTCAAACTCCCCAGGTCAGCTGCTGCCCACCAATGCCCCAAATCCTGTAAAATACTTTCCATTAAATTCAGAATGTCAAAAGTCAGAGAGGGTTACCTATGCTGACCTTGTGGGAGGATGTGTGGGCAGTGCCTGCGGCTGACTTCTGAGCACACCTGCAGATGTGGGATCCACAGAGAGGATTCCTGAGGGACCTAAATAAAGGAGAAATGCGACCTGTCAACAAGAGAGGGACTCCAGTTTTAGTCCCCTGTATTCACAAAGGCAAATCCAGTGATCCGGCCTTTCATATGCTTGCATCGTTACTGCCACTCTCCTGCTCCGCCAAGAGCCCTGTTTGGAGCATCCCATTATGCCATGGTGGGGACATCGGGGAAAGCTGGTGTGTCAACATTGACATTAGGTGACTTCTAGCAACACTGCCTGTAATCACACAGTTTATCATGCCTGCACTAACAGCAACATTTTACTGGTGCACCTGTGTCAACACCACTCAGAATGAGTCACTCACCCTTGGTACATGTACGAATTACCTTTCACATTTAGTTTGTCAAGGAGGCATAGGTCACATCTGGCAGAGTTACTGAGTCAGTGCTCCAGGAATCTGAAACCACTACTCCCTCTACTGAATTCACTCACCCGCTTTTGTAAAAAATTCTATTTCACCAATAAAAGCCTGTCAGCCGTAAGATTTAAAGATTTGAGCTTGAAGGGGCTATAATTATTTCTCTAGGGCTCTGTCGAGATTTCTGCAGCTTAGACTTTCATTGTTCCCACATGACTTTGTATTTGTCATAATTTTTTCTAGAGCTGGTACAAGTTTTCATATTGTTCCATACAAATTGAAAATTGGAGATCAGACAGTATATGCGAATTGCGTTTTAAACCTGACTATCAATAATAGGAACAAGCTGGCTGAATGATTAATGCAGCGATTAAAATGAGGTGTTTCATTGAAAAGCCACCTTTGCTGCTGGAGAGACAATACAACCTAATTTGTTTTCCAGCTAACTACTTTGCTTAGTAGCATAGTGTTAACCCAGGTGATTTTTCTCTTTCTCTTACAGGACCTGAATGTTCCAGAAACTTTACTGCATCAAGTGGAGTGATAAAGTCCCCCGGATTCCCTGAAAAATATCCCAATAGCCTTGAATGCACTTATATTATCTTTGCACCAAAGATGTCAGAGATTATACTGGAATTTGAAAGCTTTGAGCTAGAACCTGATTCAAATACTCCAGGGGGAGCATTCTGTCGCTACGACCGGTTGGAAATCTGGGATGGATTCCCTGACGGTAAGAGAAAAATGGACTGTGAAACGCATAACCATTACTCTGTAGTGGGCTGCAGAAGGCATATTCTCATTTTTTTAAATGTCATAGTACAGAGGTCCTTGCTTGATTTATATGAAATTAGTTGAATTAAAGAGAAATGGGGAAAATGCTCTGTAAATTCATTCAGTAAAGCATATCACAGTTTGAATGATTTTTTTTATGAAATACGTTTAATTTTGAACAGTTGGCTTGGGAGAAACCTCTGTTTTTAGAGGGAATATGTGATGGACCTCCTACGCTAAAATAAATTAAATACGAAGCCTCATAATCAGTCCCCAAACTTTCACAGCTAACACATTGTGCAGAAATTTCCAACAACTTGTGCAAACTGGACTTCAGGTACTAACCCTCCAGCTTGTGGAGGAAACAGGTTACAGACCAGCTGTCAAAGCAGAGAATTTCTTTGCCAGAGAAAACGTGGTGTCCATACAATTGAAATCATAGTGACTAAATGATTACCCAGGTCAGTAAACAGTCACTGAATTATTCATTCCAGGTAGCTTTGGTGATTGAGCTCTGGTGTCTCTTCCAGCAGTATAAGCAAATCCAAATGTTTTATCTTAATTTGTTCATTTATAATCTCTGATTAGCTGGGTACATATGTCAGGGTGGGTGTGTTGGGTACCCTTCTGGAGCTTACTTCTCTGCCATCTCAGTAATTTTCCACTTAGCTGTTGACCACACTTGACCTTGTGCAAATTCACTAAGTGCATAGCTAGATATTAGCTAAACCTATAGAGCCAGTGAGCCCTCATTTCACCCTCTGCCCAATCTCATATCCCTGTTTTACACTAAGACTGATGAACAAAACAGCTGCATGATTTCTCTGTTTTTTTCATACATGGCAATGGGTCCGCAAGATCCAAGTTCCCTCTGGGTAGGGCAGCCATGTACCAGTTCTCTAAGGACCCCAGCTTGATAGGCTGCAGCTCCAGCCTAAAAGGGACTGTTCAAGCTGAACACCTAACCTTACAGTGCCCAAATGCCTATATGAATTCTGCAAACAGCTATGTAAAACTGACTGTTTGTGATGCCTTTTTCACTGTTTCTATGTAGGGCACAAGCTGATAAAGAGAAGCATCTTGAAGCTGTCCTTTTTCTTCTTAATTTTGTAACTTGTAGCAAAACTCAACAACTGAAGATTTATGTTGTTTGTGTTGGGCACTAATTACAGCTATTTCAGTTTTCCACTGATGTGATAACCCACATTAATAGATACTTTCTTTGCTCTTATGAACAGCAGTGGCAGTTTCTACAAACTGTTAGTCCTACATTAATATTTCATTTAAATGAAAACATGTAACTTAAGGAACATATTTTAATAACACATTTAAACTTGCCTTTTTTCCTGGATAAATCCCCAATATAATTTTTTAATTAAAGCTTTTATTGATGATGCAGTAAATAGGTATGTGCTTTTTAATGTATATTTGTTTTTCCTTTTTGTTTTATGCTTAATGGGTTTATCATGAATCTTTTCAATACACTCCAATAAATAGTGAAGAAAGAGCCATAACAGTAGCTGAAAGACTATTTAGTATTTAATGCCCCAGTGAGGAAAACAGTATTGTAACACTACAATAATGATGTCTGGAACATTTAATAATAGGTTTATTTGTACATAGGCCAAATCTGTCCCAGCTAAATTCCTGTAGAACTTGCATTCAAACTGACATGTGAAAAGATGATCCAATCCATCAATTTATGTGTAATATTACCAAAAAGAAATGCATTATTGTTAGTGTCAGAGGGTTTCAAAGCGGTAATTTCCTGGTTCAAGAAAGTGACTGAGCCATACTGAAGAGCAATTAACAACAGGCATTATCAGCCTTCCAATTCCCTCACAAACTGCCTAAACCCAAAATGATCCTGACATCCAATAAGAGTGTTTACATGTTTGTAAATATTCAACTGAATTTGTAGACTAGAAAGAAATGTTTTCTTAGATACAAACTGTTGGAGGTTGCGGCAGTTGTAGGGAAATGTTTGGTGCATCATTTCACTGTAGGACGATCCTTAGCCGGCAGTCAGTCTCTCTTGGTTAACTTAACACTAGAAAGGCAGAGAGAATGTGATTGCTTCTCTATAAATGCATCACAGGATGAGTGCCTGGGAGGGAGAAGAATTATTTCAACCAGAGAGCAAAGCTGACACAGGAAACCACTGGTATGACCTGGCCATAAACTGAAGATAGAAATTAAAAGTTTCTAGATATCAAAAAGAGAGTATCCAGATAATCTTGTGGGGGAAAAGAGGAAGGGGAAAAAAAAGAGAGAGAAAGGAAGGCAAAATAAATCTAACTTGCATCCACATGGACGTAGTTAATTTTTGAAAAATATTAGACAGTATGGTTGCCTTTCATGAAGGGAGGCTCACCCAGGGTGAGTCTTTCAGCCATTTGTCTATTTCCCTTTAGTCCGTGAAAAAATATTCTAAAGCTACATCTACACTATTAACTACAACAGGGCCAAGGAATGCTTGTGTGTACTTAATTGCTGGCATACTCCCTCACACTATTTTAGCCCACGTTGGTTTGCCCTTTCCCAAGCAACTCCTAAGCGGGGTTTGGAGGACAGCGAAAGCCAGAGGTCATTCCCGAGAGGCACATTGGACACGGCCATCTTGCTTCAGAGGGAAGAGCCCTATGGGAGCGAGGTGTGTCACACTGTTAGTCTGGTCCCAGAACAGTCCCTGACCACTGGCTGCAGGTCCAGAGGCTGGTCCCTGGCCTGCTCTACTTAGTGATATAGACATAGCTGTAAAAAAGGAAGCTATTTTGCTTTGTTACACTGCATTGCTGCTCACATGCCCAGTAGTGTTAGAGGTTAAAGCCACCATTGCACCGCACTCATAAACATGAAGTGGAAGGATTTTTTAGATGTTTAGAAAAAATGCATATCCTTCAGTTCAAATCCCTTGCTCCACAGCAACACAGCTGTGGTTCACCAGCATGATGGCAGTTCTTTAATAGGACACAGAGAACAGTTCGATGGAAAATAGTTGTGGCTGCAACCAGGGCAGAATTAGATGGACAGCCCCCTGAATATGCTGCCCTCACCCAACTCTGGAAACCAGGCGTCAACATTTGAGCCAGGCACTGTCAGTCCCTCTGTTCTCAGCAGGGAACAGCACCCCACTCTGATCTGTCGCAGACACCTACTTTAGGGTGCAGTTAATGGACCTCTGGAGATTCTAATCTCATTGACTGTACTCGGAGCTATGGATCACTAACTCAGATGGAAACTTTAGATACCTAAGTTAGAGCAGATGAAACCCAACATAAGTGGAAAATGTTTTCACTGTAGAATTTGATCAGCCATAGTCACTAGAGATCAGCAGGAAACGAATATGCTGTTTTCTACAGTTGTGATTTTTTTTTTCCTTACTTCCTCAAAAAAGCAAAACAAAAAGAGAAATGTTCTCTTAAACAAATTTGCACAATGATGTTTAAAAGGATATGTCAAAATCAGTATGCTTCCATTTACATTTTCCTTCTATGTAATTGCCGCTTTTTCTGATGGAAAACAATTTTCTGTTAGACAATTTGCCAGCAACTGTAACAGTCATTCACAAAGACGTTAATCGTGAAATGCTCTGTCACAATCATGGAGCCCTCAGCCTACCTGCTTGTCCTTTTAGTGGATTGAATCTGGCAAGTGCTGAGTACTTGTGTCTTGATTCTGCAAAACATGTGCTTATCCTTGAAGCATGTGAGCAGTTAGATTGACTTCAAAAAGAATTCACCAAGGACACTTACGGATCTGAAGTTAAACACTGGTGTAAGTGTTTTGCTGGTTCAGGAGGGGAATGGTAGGCATTCAGGAATGCCTCAAACCTGGCATTTTGTTTCTGCATAACTGCATGCCAAGGGCACCCTTTGGTCTCTTTAAAACAAAGCAATAAGTGAAACAAAACCTGTTGGAGAATATTCAGGAACTAGAGGTGTACATTACAAATATTGTGCAGAAAATGGACCATGGTTTGAAGGAGATAACAGGTAGAGTTAGAGCAGGAGAGTGAGTAGATCACAGAATAGAAATATGTGATTTTGCATGAATAAACTAGACTCCAAAAATATCTTTGCCCAAGGCACAAATATACCTCAGCCTGCCTCAGCTGAGAAAAGTCCATTGATGATTTTGAAGAAAAATAGCCCACTCAAAACAAGGACTAGCTTAAGTGATGAATTGCACGTATTCATCATGCTGCTCTCTTTGAAGCTCTATAGACTGTCTACTAGGGGCTCAAAAGTAATTTAAAAAAGTTTACGTATGGCTTGAGAACCACAGGCTAAGCATTGCTGCTTCGGTCAATACCACAAGAGCTTCCACTGAATTACAGAGCAAAACAAAATGCTTTACTTCACTCTTTAACATCAGTGCAAATGAAGGTTGCTATTAATCTATGTGTTTCTCCTCTGTTGTGGTTGCTTTCTACACTCTTGTGAGAAGCTATTAAGACACAAGAGCATACACAAGCTTAGTGTAGGTTAATAGTGGACTGTGAGGATGGGATTCATTTTTCTGTTCTTTTCTCTTTAGCATCCTAAATTGTGTGCAAATGTTTTGTCAATAGCAATCATACTGCTGTGAAAATACTGTCCACAGCACACCAGCATATTTTTAAAGACCAGCTTTAAAATTCAGTAAAATGGCTAGTTAACATGACATTTCTTTTAATATTTTAGAAGTCTGATATACCATATTTCCTTGCTTGTGTTTTGGGTTTTTTAAACTGAATTCCAAAAGCTAAGATTTCAACTGGATGGGCAAATGTGTATTTCAAAAAGTCTCAAAATTTCCTGAATCAGATAATCTTTGTCCAGAAGGGCAAACACTAGAAAAGAAAAGATTTAATAAGGATAAGGTTTCTATTTAGTCTTAAATCACCAGCCATATTCTACATGTTCCGCACTCAGATCTGTAAACCTTCAAACATACATATTAAGAATAATCAAGGATTTATTCAAGTTCTAAAATTAGATTCTGCATTTTGGGAAAAGCTCGCAAAACAGGTTTCTTAGTTGCCCCTCCATCTTTTAACCTGAAAGTTACCCAGTTTTCCACTATATCATACTATGCCAGTAGAAAGAGGAGCCAAGGTCTCAGAAATAGCTACAGCATGGGCAGTCAAATGAAGTAGCTGGCTCACTGAAATGTCTTTGTTCAGTGGGTAATGTAGAAGTGTCCTTCACTGAGGACATTTCCAAGTGACTTATATTTGGAGTCAGCCTTCCTGGAGGATGCTGACAAAGCAACATGATGGTCTACAGGTAGAGGTTGCAAAGAGCTTTCTGGGCCTAATGACTTTTCAGCACCTGCCGCCCTAAAATTCCCATTTGGAACTGTATATGGTCTATTATGAAAGCCCATCTCGGTTCGTAAGGAAGGGTCAGGAAGATGGCAAAAAAAAAAAGCAGTAGCATCGTCTACCTAAGCAGACAGCAGTATCATCCCCTGAATGATTGCTCAGATGGTGTTCCCCACACAGCATTTATTTAATGTGGTGACACCTGAAACATTTGATAATTTATTGTCGTTCAACAGTTTTCAAGACTTGAATGGAAAAAAGGAGAACTTTATGTTAGCTATTTATGTAAGAAGAATAAGTATCTCTATTTCATCCAGCTCTGCTTAGATCTATACCATATTAGCTCAGTAGGCTAAGGTTTACATGTTGTGCAAAAGAATTCAATACCTCTTTGTCATATTCTGCAAGTTTTTGGCTCTTGCATCTACATAGCTAGCAAAGGGAACAGTACTGTGACAGCAGGGCCAATCTGTAGAAGACTGAAATGCAGAATCACTAAATATGTCTTAAAAATTATAAACCAGTGAGTCATGGGGAATCTTAAAGCCTGTCTGCTTTAAACAAAGTTCTCTTCTGTTTGTCATTTCAAAGAGGCTTCCCTACAGGAAATGGGAGGAGGGAGGCTCAGAGTGCCATAACATGGTGGCCTTATCCTCCTTATTTTCTTGCAGTTCAGAGCAGCATCAACAGCTATAATGTTGAAAGCCATCATGGGAAAGAGCAGGATCAGAGCTGTTTGCACATAGAAAATGCAAAAGCAAAAAAAAAAAAAAAAAAAAAATACCACCACCAAATCTGCAGCATTTGGAGTGGGGGCATTATTTTGTGGTTTTAAAAAGCCACTAATAGTAACAGTCTAAAACAACTTTCTCACTCCAAATAATAAAACTGTAAAGCTTTAATGTTTTCTAGTATGAGGAAGAATTCAACTCATATCCTCTATAGGGTGTTTCATTCTATCAATAATGCATTGAACAATCCTGGTGGAAAGGGGCTGAACTGGCAGGTATTTTAAATGCCATGGGATTGCCAAGGCAACTGAAGACTAACTATGGCTAGAATATGGATAGAAAAGCACATGCTGGCAGCAAGAGCTATAACATCTGAGCCCCGTTTTTCTGGCAACTCTAGGGCCTTACAGAAATGTGTAGCTTACATAATAAAGTTATTCCAAGCTGGAACTGTTTTACTTGCTGGAAAATGCCAATAAATGACTACAAAATTATGTTAGCTAAGGATTTTCTTTGAACTGTGAATAATTAGGATATATAAACATATTCTATTTTAAACTGAAAGTGAAATGGACTTCCTAGAGAAATGACAAGGTGTTAATTTAATCCTGGAAAGCCAGTGGTGTAACCATTAGAATGACATCTTATGATTATTTTCATGATTGACTCCATGGATGGGTTTCAGCATTATCTTTTCATATTGTTTGTAAGCACAGACATACCGCTATTCAACAACCTAGGGACCTATCTGTAGGGAATGCTCAAGTGCTAGAAGGCCACATATGTTGGTTGCAAATTGAGTAGCTTAATTAACGAAAAAGATTATCTCACTGCACAGGAAATCCAGAAAAATATCAGGAATTGGTTTATACATTATTAACACTGAGAGAGATCATGTATGTGTGTATGTGTGTGTGTTCTGTGACTGGAGATATACTTAAGAAATCCTTGCTCTTTTGAAAGGATTAAGATATTCCTCTTGAATTCTTTTACAGTATTCTTTAATATCAAGCATATGGGCAAAAGATCTGTGAGGGTGTGTTGAAAGGCTAAATAGGAGGGCCTAAAGAGTCATTGGTCATAGTCTCAACATGAGTGCAAAAATGTTTTTCTAAATTCACTATAAAATTAACAGATTACTTGCAGTATTGAGCTTAAAACCTGGAAGGTGTTGTCTGAACTTCTAATCCCAGTGCATCTTGTAGACTGCATCAGCAAATCAGGCCATTCAGACGTCCTTGTCATAAAATAGGTGCTTCAGTCACACTTTGGAAAATACTTCTGGTGTTTTGTACATATAATTTTGTGCATTGTTGCCCTCTCTACACACTTTAAAGGACACTTTTTAAAATCCTGGTTCTTTACATTTTCAGAGGTTTATGGAGTGTTATCTGGAACATTTTAGAAGTAGGATTACTGGCGTAGGATAAGCAATTTATTGTTCACCGCTAAGTTATTGATGAGATTGTGATTTTGAACTGTTGTAGAGGTTCACTATTTGCTGCTGAGGGACTCTCTTCAGAAGGCTATTGTAGTGGCATCTATTGTTGTAGTAGAACTGGTAGTTGACTATTATATCCTGTCTCTTTGCAGTTGGCCCGCACATAGGGCGTTATTGTGGGCAGAACAACCCAGGACGTGTCCGGTCTTCAACAGGGATCCTTTCAATGGTATTTTACACTGACAGTGCAATAGCAAAAGAGGGATTCTCAGCAAACTACAGCGTGTCGCAGAGCAGTGTATCAGAAGGTCAGTATTTATCTATACTGCAGAGCTTCTTGGAAAATATTCTCTGTTATGTCTTCTTGCACACCAGGTGTTGCATAAAACTTTAAAGAAACCTTAAATAAATAAGATGGTGGGGAAGGGTTGGTTCTGTCTTGCTTTTTTCTTTTTTTCTTTTTTTTTTTTTTTTTAAAGAACAGCTGCCCTTTGAAAAGCAGTGCAAGAAACAGAATTCTCCTTACAGTTTTATTCCACATTATTGCCAGGAAGTTCGGGTAATTATTGTGAAAAACTGTGCTGACCAAGGAAACGCAGGAATACAGAGCAATTGAACACTTGCATTAAAACAATGAAACATGAACAATGAATGCACTATCCCAAGCCTTCTTTTATTACATGGAATAAGCTTTGATGATCGATTTGTTGAATAAAAAGAACCCATTTAATACATGTGCTCTTGTTAAACCATTTCATAAGCTATCTAAGCTTTGTTCTCCATCTCATATTTTTTTCCCAGTTGCCTCATTTTCATGCTTACCCTTTGGATGGAGAATGAAATGAAGTGAGGGAGATGCAGGAAAATAACAGGCTGTGTTACACCATGTCCTTGCAGATTTCCTTGCTTTCCACAATGATAAAACACACACTTTAAATCATACTCTCTCTCCTTTCCGCAAGTTATTGAGTTTTGAGCAGATTTATCCAGATTTGATGTACTTCTTTAGAAGGAACAACAACCAAAAAAAGAGTAAACTGAAATTATCTCCATTACTCCCAATCTCTCTTCCTACCCTTGACTCTTTAATAGCTTTCTTGTACATGCGTAACCAGTAAGAGGGAATGGCATGTACCCAGCCTCTGTGGATGGGAAGCACTCTCCTCTGTCTCTGTCAGACTGTATCTCCAGCTAGTTTGGCTTCTCCTTATGTAGGTGCTGTTCCTGCCCCGTCATTAGCTAGCACAGGCAACTTGGGTCCCCACGTTCATCTCCTCCACAGTCATCTCTACCTGGGCTGTAGAGGCATCATCACACTGGAGCCAGAATTAATAATATCTGCTATGCTGGGATGTCTTCGGCTCTTTTAAACACAGGGCAACAGAACAGGAAAAGTTAGTGTGTGTGAAAACCCTTTTGGATGATAAGAGGAAACATTTTCTATGATTCAGGCCTAGACAGAAGAGTGATTCTTCTCGTTTAATTTCCGCCACCCTTGCTCTTTGTGTTTTCAGTACAGGGAGCGTCCCCTCCAGAAGACAACTCAGCCTCCATATCTCAGCCATGTAAGATGCTCCCAGGAGGTACTTGTCCCTCTCAGCAGACCACAGGGAAAGCCCGCATGTCTAGATCAAACTGGATACCTACTTTTTAGATATTTTAATATGACTCCCACCTACCATGTCTTGCATTCTTTGTAGTGGCTTAGGGCTCTCCTTCTGATTCCAAGCAGAAGTTAATTTACTTTGAGTCTTACCCTAATGTAGTTCAGCTTCAGTACTTCACTCAAGGCCCCTAATAAGTTGAAGCAGCACAGAAATGGGGGAAAGGGTGGTACACTGCAGGAAATGCAGTTTGGCAGCAAGTTTGATAATTCAGTTATGGGCACCCTAACTACAACTCCTGTGAGGTACTGTGAGAGCATTTCTGAACAGAAGTTTCTGGATCTAAGATAAAAGATTTAAACTTTTTTTTTTCAGAATATTTTAATTTTCATTGAAAAATCAGAACTTTGCTTATTAAAAGCTCAGGACCCACCCCTCTGTTAGAGATACGTCAGCTCCAGAGAAGGTATGATAAAAAGGAGTGTGTACTCATATGTCAGGGCCTCCACTTCACACACCGGTATTTTAATTTAAACTGCTAATGAAGGAATGAATTATATTTATATACTATGAAGTCCCTGCACAGAACCATAAGCACATGTTATTTTCTCCTGCCCTTGCAATGGGGTTGGTAAACTTCTGACAGGGGGATGCATGAGCATCGGGGTGTGAGGATCCCTCTAAAGCCACTGGCCTCTCTTGCTTTGGTGGGGGTTGGAGCCTTTATTTTTGAAGAGTGAAGGAAGAATTTAGTCTCCATGTCCTATCATGCTTTGAACTCAATATAGTGACTAGGGCGTCAATTGATTGTAAATTACCTAGGTAATTTTTGTGTCAACAAAAAGAGATTGAATGGAGATGATCAACTCATTTAAAATACAGCACGTTATGGAAGAGGTGGTAATTCCCTTAGGTCAATAATCTTTTGGCCTGGATTCAAATTTTGTCGATCTTTTTCTTTCCAGTGTCCAGGATGCAAAGAGGATGCCTAGATTTTTAATAATGTTTTTAAAACATTTTATACTTTTTGTACTGGAGTAAATAGTTTTAAAATAAAATTATTTTATACAGTCATCTGGTTTGTCTTTCCTGGCTTTGTGCATAATTATGAGTTGAACATACGTTGTTTTATATTATGAATCCACAGAAGTGCCTGTGCTACCCTAGAAAAGAGAATTCTATTGTCCTATATTGAAATGGCTACAATGCTGGGCTAAAAATATTTGTATAGCATTATTATTGCAGGAATTGCCATGGCAACTCAAATGACAGTATTAAGACTGACACCATAAGCCCAGTACCGCCTCACTTAAAGTTGCTAAAGAATTCAAAGTCACATAAAAATAAATTCTTTAGATATTCATATTCAAAGCAGGAAAACGTTCTTATTATTCAAAGTCTAAATCAAAAAGCTGACCGTAATAATGATGGTAATTTATTTTTCTTCAGATTTCCAGTGCATGGAACCACTGGGCATGGAGTCAGGAGAAATTCACTCTGATCAAATCACTGTGTCCTCCCAGTACAGTGCTATCTGGTCTTCAGAAAGGTCCCGGCTAAATTACCCTGAGAATGGATGGACGCCAGGGGAAGATTCTATCAGAGAATGGATACAGGTAAAAAGATAATGTTTTAGAGATATTATTAATAATACTCTGTGGAGTTTATTGAATGTGGAGAATGCAAAAGAAAGAAAAAAAAAACCCACAGTAAAGTACTTCTACATAATCTACGAATCACTGCAAGTGAATAGCTCACATTCCCTATTAGGCACACAAAAAAAGACTGACTCCCAAAGGTATAAAAAAAGAAAAGGTCAGGAAGATTAATTCTTCTGCTTCCCACGTCTATTGTTTTTTTAGTCTTCTGGGCACAAATAACAGAGATTTTGGTTTAGTGGAAAAGTCAATATTAGTTTAACATGCACTTAAAGTGGAATGTCCCAGTAAACTGAGCATGTGCTATGTCTCTAGCTGATTACAGTTAAGCATTAATACAGCATGGTGTTTTCACGCACTCAGATTTCACCTCAGAAGACCTATGTCCATTCTAGAATGTCACACATGAAATAAGTTCAGTGGTCTCTGTCTAGTGGCTATTCTTCCACATCCTTAAACACAACATTCATTAGCAAAATTGGCTGCCTCAGCTTTGCTCTGTTAATACAGGAGAAATCGCGCAAACATTTGTTGCCACAAAGAGACTCCTTGAGGTCAGTCAGTCTACTTGGGCTTGTTGCTTGCTATTTGTTATCAGGTCCATAGCTTAATGGTGCATGTTTCCTGAGCAGGTTATAATTATTCACATGAATTCCTGTATACAAATAACCTATACTAGCAGGCAAGTATTAATATCATTAGGTGAAAAAAACACTGATTTATCTTAATTGTCGGTTGACTTACACTTCCTAGTTGTAACCTAGATTCTATTTCTGTTGGCAAAAGCTAAGAGAAAGGCTTGCGCGTATTAGATCAATATTACTTCCACATATTAGATCAATATTACTAATATTGAAAACTTGTTCATATATTTGAAAGATTCCCCCTGCTTCTGTTGTTTTCTATAAGAAATTACTAACTGACATATAAAAACAATGCCTTATTGGCCGTCCATACAAATGTTCACATTGGTGTTTCCTGTGAGGTTTGCTGTCTGCAAGAATGCTTAAAAATATGTTGAGTAGCAGTTAGTGAAGGGAAGAAAGAGGGGGAAATCTTTCATTTCTGATCCTTGGCACACAATGGGACTCTCAGGTGTCCTGCTTAGGGGCCCCTACACATCCTGAGCTCTTGGAAACTTGGTAATCATGTGTGATGGACCTAACCAGACTTCAGAGCGGCAAAAAAAATCTGTTGATCCTTTTTCCTTACTTAGGAATAAATGCTAAAATCTCCCCAGCCTTATCTAAGTGCAAAGCTTGTTATTAATCATTGCCACTTGCAATCCATGGAATGCACATGGAAAAGGGGTGGAATGCATCAGAATCAAATTCCATGTGTTTCATCTGGTCAGAGGGCTGCCACTTTTTCATTATTTCCTTCTTTTCTGCTGTCACTTATGCATTTATGACTGCATAATCAAAACAAGAGAGCTAGTCAAATCTCATTCATGTGTTGTGTGTGCTTATTAACTTTATTAAGTTATGATGACTACATACATATATAGAGAGAGCTTAATCCTTTCACTTAGAACTAGATCTTTCTGAGAAAAAGTTTCAAAGGACTTTTTTTAACCATTAACTTTCTTAATAATAAACACATAACAGAATCCAAGCTACTCTGGGGTTTATGCTTAAAACAGCTCAGGCCTCCTGCCCATGAATTTCTCAGCCTCCTTTGCCTTCTGCCATAAGCCACTGAGCATAACTTTTAGCATCTTTACACTGCCTCCAGCTACCACATCAGCCAAGAAGTTGGTGGTTATTTGGATGCTGTACTGCTCACGCTCATGCCACAGCTCTCACCTACTTCACCCAGCCCCCGGTTTGGAACCTTTTCCCTGAGCAGCCCTGGCCTGGTGTATCTCCTCCACTGCCCAGGGCCCCTGCGGAGGCACGGGCACCCCCAAGGCAGACTTCATGACAGAGCAACTAGTCTGTAGCAGCCTTCGCTGCAGAGCTGGGGCTTGTTTGCAAGACTGAGCCTACCAAGTCTTGCTTGAAGATTCGTTGCATTCAATAGGTGTGCTTAACACGTGTCGCAGAGGAGCTGTTAATCATTTCTACCACTCAACCTACGTAGCAGAAGCAACCAAGCTAGGCTGGACATTGAGTATGCCATCCCCTGGCTTTTCACAAGGTACAACGGTTTAACTCATCTTTGGTTCCATTTGTATTAGGAGGATATTAATTCTTCTTTATTATGGTTTAATTCCATACTAACGTTGTTAATTCAGACTTCCAAATGTGTTCTAAACGCTTTCCTGTTAAACTTAGTTGACAATCGTGAGATGGGTGCTAAGCACTTCAGACCATCAGGCACTTCAATAGCAGGGTCCTTGCACGTGTGAACTGCCATCTTCTACAAAGGCTCCATGCCACTGGCAGTAAGCACACGTTGCAAGTTTGTATCTGGATAAAATATTGAAATCCCACGTTTCCTCTGTACAAATATCCCCAGGAACAGATGTTCATCTCCGTAAGAGTTTACAGACAAACGACCAAGGACATGCAACTAATAAAATACTCTGAAATTACTCGCTGAAAAAAAATCATAATATTTTATAAAAGGAGGAAGACATTGTATAAGAAGGACTGAGGTCACTTTGTTCTGTTTTGGTTTGTATGCTATTGTAAACTAGTCATGTGAAGTATTTGCTTTTGAGCAGTACGGTGTAAATGGATTTTTGTTGTACAGAGCAAGAACTCTAGAAAATATTCAACAGCAAAAAACAGTCTGAAGGATACAGCAATGCTGAACTTGGAACTTTCAAAGTGAAAATTTCTGCCTATGTGCCCTTGTCTGAGAGATAAAGATTTTGTGTATATCAGTATTCATTAATCTTTTCACAATTGCAGGTTTCCATACCTGCACACACACTGCAGCCGGTTAAGTAGCGATGTCTGCCTTCAAACTGCTAATATCCATATGCAACTACATCATATATATGAGATATGTACAATCCATACATGGGCAAAGCAGCTTGAAAATTCAGCTCCAAATACTAATTTCCTTAGTGTATCATTTTTTTTATAGAGAGGAAATATTATAGTTCTCCTTTCCTTTCCTTTTACCCCTCCTTTCAAGGTTAATGTTTTTGCTAAAACAAAAGAAACAGAAAACCTCAGTTAAGTATCAGCAAAGGGAGATTGGTATCTATAGAGGACGTCTAGAGGGCATGCGATATGATTGTCTCCATTGAGGTGTTGACGTCTTTCGGACCTTTTCGCTGAAAAGAATTAAGAAAATAGTGTTGGCTTGTTGTTAGTAATGGATTTGCACGAATTCCATCTGTGGATGTGGAACCCATTCTTTGGTGAAAAAACTAGATTGCTCCTTTGTGGCTGACAAGGTACTAACTCCTGAGTTCATCTGAATGCCACCTGCTTGCCAGGCTCTGCTAAGTGAAAGTTGCCTGTTCGTTCCTTTCCTTAATTGTTTGGAAATAAATGTCGAAGCTTAGATTCAAAATATCCATAGCACAGTCACACCATAAGTCTGCACAGTACTATCTCCATTTTATTTTTACCCTCAAACACACTTTTGAAAATTGCTCAACTAGCTTGAGATTTTGGAGTGACTCTATAATCAGAAACAGAGTCACTCCAGATTGAATTTCTTTTTTAAAAACGCATTAATGAAGTCTGTGGATTTTCTAATACGAATGGAATAAAGATATGCATGAGGCAAGACCTGCCAAAAATAAGCATGAAGTTAGTTTATTGTCATATGGGATGTTATTAGCTCCTCAACCTTAAGCTCAGCCTACTTGTTTATTACACTTACATTTCACACACTCGATTGCCCTTCAGTGTGAAATAGCATAATTTAAAATAAAAAATAAAAACAGGCCTTTAATCTAATCAAGAGCAGGGAACTGCCATTGCAACGTAAGTCATTGTCCCTCATTAACGTATCCTTTCACAGGAAAAATAGTATAGTGTTTCCATTTCTGTAATCTGAACAACAAACATGTTAATAGGTATCAATTACCAGCCAGTTTCAGTACTTAGAACCAGTAAGAAGGCCAGTGTGAGGGTTTCACATCTGGTTTCAGTGAAACTGTTCCTGTCTGTGGTATTTAAAATTTAAAGAACTCCTGTTATTGTGCAATTGGGAATCCTAGGGGAGTACAATGTTAATGAAATCCATAACATGCAGGGATTTTATGATTGCATTTTCAAGGCATTCCTTCAAAAGGGACAACTGATTTCTGCCGTGGCAGCAGTAATTGTGTTTTTACAGAGTAGATTTAACGTCTGCATTTAAGAACGGCAGTTAGGTTTACACTCATCTGAAAAAGTAACATGCGAAATCTTTGTATTTAGGGAACATTTTGCATCTTATTTGCGAAACCCTTGAGCAGAAGCCACGGGCCGCTGTGCATAGCAAGCCCTGGCACCTCCGGGGCGACCCAGTGGGTCACAGCCGGCAGACCCCCAGGGCAGCGCAGGAGCGAGGGAAGCTCCAGGAGGAGCGCCCGGCCGGATAGGAGCCGTCAGCTAAAGACACTTGAGACCCACGTGTGTGTGGTTTTGAAGGGAGACTGATTGCCTATTACCAGGGTCACTGGGAACCTGTGCTATCATCAATCCTTATAATGGCGTGAGTTTTCAAACCCGCAAGGAGCAACACCTTCTGGGTACTTTTACTGCAGATTCTGTATGTTTTCTATCAAAACGTTTCTTCTAATGCATATAACACAAATCTGTACACTCCCGCCAAGCTGGGTGATTCTTTCTGGGTGGCACAATTTTTCTCTCATCCTGTAACTCCGGGCTAGACCTCCAGCTTGCCCAGAAAGCAAAGCATGTTTGTTAGTAGCACAAGATCTTCAGTTCATATTATGTCTGCGGTTGAGTAGCACAAGATCTTCAGTTCATATTATGTCTGGGGTTGCACAAAACTATAAATCCAGCTTTAAGAACCCTAGTATCAGATCAAAACTTTGCAGCCATAAACCAAAAAGCACTACTCTGGTATAAACACACTCTGCCAGTTCAAATTTGTTCAAAAAAGGTTAACAGGAGGTTAACGTAAATAGACATTATACTCTGCATTGGGTATTATCTGTCATTCTGCAGCTGACATAAGGCCGTACACTAAGGTGAACTCCCTATTGTGTGTTCTGGCTAATATGACATAAATGGCTAATCTAGCCCAAATTTGTGTTGCCGGGTTTCTCAGCAGGGCACAGATCTGGTATGATGTGGAAACGGACAGAGTCAGAGGTTGGGACAGGGAGCAGCTCTGGTCGCTCCCTCTGGCCTCTGCCCGCCTGCCTCCACCTCGTCCCCCAGCCATCCGTTCGGCACCGACGACTCTTGCAGAGTAATTTTCTAGACCCCTAGACCGGTCAGCCCTAGGAATATCAACTGGTCTGGTGCAAAATTCTTCCTCTGCATCTTGCAACATTTAGGGATCTGGAGAAAGGCCAGAGAGAGGTAAGAATAGGCCTCCTCAAAAAGCAACCTGGGAGATCCCCCTCGCCTCCACTGATTGAAATATCAGTTGTTTATTTAACACTAACTCTCCCGTGCAAGGAAAATATACTTCCATTGATTTAAAACACTTCTATGTATACACTACTTCGCCAGAGTGAGAGGGACCTCTGAGGTGGAATTTTCCTTCCACATTTGTCTTCATTCCTTTACATTTGCGGTAACCTACGTTCTTCATTATTTGCTCCTTTGTAAGAGAAACCCAGGAGCATGCATCGCTGATTTGAACTGGTATATAGATTAGTACAGATTTATTCCTGTAGCACTTCTGAAAATAATTGCAGTTCATCATTTGGTGTCTTGACCTTTCATCTGTGTCATAGCTTATTTCCTTATCAGGTATTCACTTAAAAATATAGTCAGTATTTATATATGTCGCTGCACAACACATTTGTTTCATTAACAGGTTTATTCTTACATCAGGCAGCTGTTTAGGTTGACTTTACTGAGCAAGCTTATCTAAGTTTTTCACATGAAAGCTCAAGGAAGTGCAAGTCAACAATGCCTGTTATTTTTATTCTTATTATTTCTGTTTCTTTTGGAGGTTGCAGTGGAGTGCATAATATTACTGCATAGAATAACATGAAACCTGGGAAACCTCAGCCTCCCAGTTCTCCTAGTCTTTGAAGGACTGACTGAGAGCTGAAGTTCAGAGGCTTTGTGGCTGGGCTTGCCCATCATTAGGGAGCACACTGACATGAAAGCACAAAAACTGCCAGTCCTTTGTCTTCTCTACCACTTTAGAATACAAGTCATGTATTTGGTTCACGTCATTTTACAGTTCATAACTGCACTCCAGAAATTACAAAAAGCAGAGTTAGCTTTGTGTGGAAAAGTGCTACAGTTATCTTATGGTCTTAACATACTTTGCACATGGCAAAGAATGACAAAAGAATATTCCTTCCTGGAAATCACAGCCGGTACAGACTGTGACACAGCGCAGAACCAGGGTTAATTGACCCAGCAGGATACATTCGTACCTTTATTTACTGTGACATGGGAATAAATGGTAGAGTTTCACAAAGGCAAGTACTGAAGTTAGACAAGAGGGAGAGGGAGAAATAAAAGGGCCCTACAAAGTATGAAGGTTTTTTTGATTATTCAAAGTGCTTTAAGAGCTATTTTAGTACCAGAAAGTTCCCAGCCATACATTTATCACTCTGGGGAGGCTGAAGGGATGCTCAGAGAACTGCGCAAAACCATTGGCAGCCTTATTGCTCCAGAAGTGCAGGTGCAAAATGCAGTTTAGAAGAAAATCCTCTCTACCTCCCTCTGACATGTTTCAGCATCAGCCTTAATACAGAGGGGAGTCCAGCGTGGCTTCAAGCGATCCTGCGCGCAACATATGGAGGAGCAGCAGAAGCGGAGCCCCTCCGAGCCTCCACTACCAGCCTAATCATTATAATAGTTGCAGTTCTTTCAGGGGAACCATTATGCGGAGATCCAAGTAGTTTGTATATAACTCTGTAATTACTTATGCATCCACTTCCCAGTCCAGCCCTACATCCCCTCCACGGCTGCAAGACAGATGGCCATTTAGAGCTGAGATAGCGAATTAAAAATGTGTCCAGCAAAAGCACTGATTCAGCATCTACTAAAATAATTTTGTAAATTTATCTCACTTTCACTAGTTGGTTCCAGGAGGGAAAGAATTTAAAACCTTTGAATATGTTTTTAAACTAAACACTACAGGTTTCTTTAAATCACAACATCATTTTCTTCTACTTTCTTTCACAGAAATTAAAGCCACTTTAAAAACTCCGTACAAAATCATTCTTCTCTCTCTTTTTTTTTTTTTTTTGGTTCACGTGTTTGGCTTGGCTCAAAACATTTGTTATTGTTTGCTGGTTTTGAAACTGCCATCAAGCCAAAAAATCAGTTGTTTGCGCCATTCTGCTTGGTAGGGGAGCTCTCTCCCAGATGGCTTGCAGACCCCATGGGGGCTGAGGCAGCCTCGCCCACCCAGCTACCAGGCGCTGCAACACATCTGCTCCACCGCAGCCAGGACTTGCTGCAGATGTGAAGGAAGGTATCTCAGAAGGAGATTTTTCTGAGTCCAGCAGAAATAAATTAATCTACAAGACTAGGCAGGTGTCAAACGGCAGGTGAGGGAGAGCTCAAGGCTAGAAGTTAAGTGACTGAGGGTAGTGGCTAGAAATACAGCCCTGGGTAGGAATGCACAGCTGAGGCATGTTATAATAAGCAGAGTTGTTACTGAGCTAAAGGTCTCTGTTCTCACGGGGCCGACCCCTGGTTGGAGATGATAGGTGTACCGCTGAGTGCTTTGCAGAGACGATTGTGCATTATTATTCACTCTTTCCACACCTGCACAGTAGTATGAAGCTGAAGATTTTGAGTCCTATGGGCCCTTCCCCATCCCAGCATCCATGCTCCAGTTTTTCTGTTCCTGAGCTATTATTTGCCTCCCCTGTTCTTGTATCATCCTGCTTGTCTGTCCCAGCTTAATTCTGTTCTGCCCATTAGGTGACATTTTCACAGCAGTAGCAAAACAGGTAAAGTGGCAGGATAAATGAGATTTCTTCCAAGAGGTAAATACCTGGCCTTCAGAAAGCAATTTGTCTTCTTCCCCAAAAAAAAAAAAAGGTACATTTCAACAAGGAAGTACTTCCATTTTGCTTTACCTCTAATGTTTTCTTTTGAGGTTTTAAAAAACTCTTTAAAAAGGCATCAGAGTAAACTCCATAGCTGTCTGATAAACAAAACCTACTAGCAGAGAACACACAGTTGACCAAACATTAAGCTGAGGTTCAGTTCCTCTGTTTTCAGGAACAACTGGCTTCTCATCAGAGAAGCACTGTTTACCCCTAACTTCCACCAACTAGCTGTACCTATGTAGTCTGGTCTTTCTCTTCATTGCAGCCTCCTGTGTTGAACACTTTGGGCCAAAATAATTTCTGGTGTTGATCCTCTGAAGCTGCAGAAAACATAATTTTGTCCTATCACATATAAAACCAGGGCGTATTTTAACTGGTCATATTTAGGTTATAGATTATTTTGATATAGACTAAGGTGGCTTTCAGCCTTAACAGAGACAGGAGCAGGCTATTCCATTGCAAATATTATTAAATTCAAGCTATGGGCTGAAGGGCTGACATAACACAGAATAATTTTTAAATGCTCTTATCAGGCCATAAAAATTAACTTGTCCATAGGAGTGTTCCCTCCTTTCATGATATGCTTAACTAAGAAAATACATCCTGTGTTTATTTTAAAAAGCCACAGCACTTAGAAATCAAGCTTTGCTCTTTACATAGCTGGAGGTAGAGTAACTTTTAGAGAGGCAGAGTGGGGTTATACACAAACCTGGCACCATTATGTGGCCAAAGAAACCCTAGAAGTGAAATCCCCACGGCTGGAGTTTGAGTGGGCTTTGTTAAGAGAAGGGCAGAGCTGGGGGCAGCCAGTCTCCCTGGTTTGCTTTAGCACCAGGGGGGGAAGTTGTCTCGGTAGTCACTGGCCTCCACCATCCCTTCTGCTGTCCCCCTTCCTCTTCTAGCACGGGACAAGAGCACCGCTCTCAGCAGCAGATCTTCCAAATCACAACCTTGGAAGTATTTCATCTATACCAGTGCATTTCCTCAGAGCTATGAGGGACATACCAAGCAAAAAGCAAGATTATCTTTGCATGTATAGTCTTTATCTCTTGTTTTTCACCATACATTTACAGTACCCTCACCACACCACCTAACTGCAGCTACCTGACATTTTTCTAGAAAGTAGCAGAAACTCATATTTTAAAAAAACAGTGACTTGCTTGGTGACCCAGTAGTAAATTAAAATCATCATACACAATGTGTATGAAATAGAAAATCGAATTTTGGTGCAACAAAACTGACAGTTCCATTTAACAGAGAATAAGTGAATGCAGACTCCTGTGGATGACTGACTGATTTAAAGAGACTGTGCCGATTTTCCAAGATGAGAAAGCTGATCACAAGAAAATACATATATTTCTATGTGACACAGGTTATACACCTATCGCAATTGCCAGTGAAATTAGGCTTAAAAAATATTAAATCTTAGACACTAGCACTTTTTCCTTATTTTGTTGCTATTTTTTATAGAAAGCCCAAAGCCTGAACTTTCAAAAATATCTAAGTGTAGCGAATTCCAGTGATTTTAGGGGAACTCACTCCAAACACAGTGATTGCACAGTCAGATCTATCTACACCATCAACATGTGCTATCTGAGACAGTAGAGGTTTAATTCTGCGTAATATATCATCCCCTCACTTAACAGCTTCCTACCCAATTAGCATAGGTATGCTGTGAAACAGGAAGAAGCAGAGGTTATTTCTGTGTTTATGCATGTGTAATATTGTACTTACATTCAAAATACCAAAATGCATTACAACTCAAGCCCTTCTGCCTGAGTTTTAACAGGACAGCAGCTGGCAAAAAAATGCAACAGAAGAGCTTTATAGACAAAATTCAGTGTTTTCCACCCAAAGCCCAGTTATTCGCATGTGAAGCAGTCTGATAGAGAAGCTTTGGATTACTTGTTTCCCATTTGTGCATTAGTTGCTCAGTACACTTAGGGGAAAAAAAGTCCTACAATTATGTCCTTCTCTCAGAAAAGAGTGGTTCTGCAAGTATTGCTATAGAGTTTCCCTTTTCTATAGTTTCTAACACAAACTGGGGAAGGTTACATTCAAACTGCACTAAATAGTTGTCTTCATTCCAGATCAGAGGATTAAGCTCAGGTTTAAAATTAAATGTAAATTACAAATAAGTATTCAGAAAACGTTAATTAAAAGTATTACGTTCCTGACTCATTTATTGCTCAGCAAGGGTTCCTAAGTATCTTAGCTGGAGAAAGGGGCCATTCACATTCCTCCTTTTTTGACCAAGTCATTGTACATGTCTTAGGTTATCCATTTGCAAGTTAATGTAGTGCCGAAGCAAAGGTTTTCATTTTAAAGAAGTAATATTTCACAGCAAGATATGCTTCTGCAAGATGTAAAACAATCTTTTTCTAAAGCACTGGGAGTTAATCAGCCTTTCTCTTCATTGCTACAGAGAGGGTTCGAATGGCATAAGATGCTGATTACTTAGATCCCAGAGTCTATAGAATCCCAATACGATTACATTTTCCTCCCTTTGTTATCAGAGTTTATTGTATCTTGGTGTTCAGGTTTTAAGTAGTTTTCAAGTAAGAAAAATAAATTAAGAAGAAGGTATTTTCTGAGTCTTCTGAATAACGATCATGTCACACCAGAGCACCACATGAATGCTTAAGGTGGAGCTTGCAAATGACTAGCAGAAGGATCGTTCCCTATCACCGCATGTGCACTGGATGCATTTCACACGATATAGTGAGCCCATTTCAGGGGAGCATTGCATCGCCCTTGCTTTTAAACCAAACTCCTTCAAAGACTTACACTAAAAATATCACACAGAGCTAATGTGTACCAGTGGCAGTGCTTCTCCCGGCCCACTCGCAGCATTTCTCTTTCACATTTGATCTTTATAGTTTCCATACTGGAGCGATTTGGTTTGCTGAATTCTGGAAATGTCTCAAGTTGAAATGCTAGTGTATTAACCTGCTGTACTGAGTCTCTTTTGTTTCTCTTTACCAGAGTGCTGCTTGCCAATTTTTACAACTACAGCAGATTTTACTATTCAAACAGAACCAGATGGAACACCAGTTCAAAGAACATGTCAGAATTAAATATTTCTTTTTTAATTAGTTGCTTCTGATTTATGCAAAAAAAAATTAACATAAGAGTGGGAGAATGTGCCATGAATCCAGATGCAACACAGCCCACACAAGCATTATCTTTTCTCTGTCAGAGACACAGAGGCCTTTTCTTTCATTTTTTTCTTGTCTTTTCTTTTTTCCTTTGTTTCTGGATTTCATTTTTCTTACACTTTCTGCATCTTTTCCTTCCCCATAATGATGACTGAAGTTCTCTTATGTTCATCAGTCATACTTTTTCATCATTATCTTAAATTTTCTCTTGTAGAAACTGGCTGATCCGCTTCTAAAAAAAATTACTGTACTCCATACTGCAACCCCAGCATCAGTATCTCAATGTGATAACATCCTTCAAGTCTGTTCTTTGTTTTCAATCGCGGGAATCTTTACACTTACATTTTTTTCTGCTGCAGAAAAGTATTTGGGAAGAAGGTGAAGGTTGTGAGGAATATTTCAAGTGCTAGAGAAAGTTCAGTTCCTTTTTGCTGTCAAGCATTCCTATTTCTCTGACATGAATGTTTGCTCATCTTCTATTTCATGCCTCCCCATTTTTGCCAAGTCACATAAGCATCAGTTCAGTAAACTATACTGACTGAGGACAGTTGTTAGGCACAGACTAGAAGCTGAGCATGTGATTAGCTGCTTTCTGTTCTGGGGCTTTTAGGATGTTGCTGTCAAGGTCAATGAGAAAGACTTCAGTGCCTCAGGAGAGATTTCACTAACAGCAAAATTTTCTCCCCACTTCCTTTATGGAGCTGCCACAAATATCACTGAGAATTTTGCACAAAGATCTGAGGTTGTTTGCAGCCTTAACTATTTTCACTTCAACCCAGGATGAATATTTGCACCCTGTCATTAATCAGGGAGTTGTGGTCGTTTCAAGGATGAAGACTTTTGGAAGTAGTTTTCCAACCAAGTTAACTAGAATATTTTCAGAATTTCTACTAGAACCTGTGCCATTTTTACTTAGCATTATAATCTTCTTTACTTAAAGCTCAATAAATAAAGGAATTAAGTGATAGTTGTGTATACATCATGGGAGAGCATGATTGATCAAATCAACAGCAACACCTAATAAAAAAAGATCATCTCTTGCTTAATTAAATATTTGACAGAAGAACAGTGAAGTACCACAACGGTTAATCTGACTCAGAGCACTGTATGCTATCTAGGGAAATGACACAGTTCTCTAAAAATATTTACTTTGGTATGGTGTGTCAAGTGATGGATTATACAGCTTTTCAAGCCACAAGAGATGCCCACAACAAAAAGCTTCCTGTTGTTAATCAAACTCCAGCACTTTGTCCTTTATTTTCTCAGGCTGTTGAACAGACCTACAGTAGGAGTGTTAAAAGCTGGTAAAACTGCTCCCTTGCTACAGCTCCCTCAATGACTGTATTTTATTTAGCAAGGCAGATTTTCATTCTGAAAATAAGGTCTTCCATACTATGACATGTTTATGTATGATGACAGGAAGCAGCAATATTAATTTCAACTCGTGTATGTTGTGTGTTTTTCTTTATCCAGTAGTTTGCTAAGATTTGCTACATGATACATTGTGCAGAGCTAAGTGTTATTCTTTTTCCTTCTCCTTAACTGGTCTCTAATAAAATGCCACCCCTTGCATATCTATGTCTTAAAAACGTGTCACCCACCCACATTTTTTGGAGATGGTAAGACAGCAATAAAAGTATGTTTCCTGGATGCTAAAAGATATTGCAGAATAGAGAGGAAGTAATTCATATGTAGAAACAGCTAGCGTCTTGCAATGTGCTCTCACAGGAACGAAACTGATTTTAGAAGTAGGAACAACTGGGGCTTTTTTTACATGAACATTTCCCTCCTGGAAAAAAATACACACTTGGGATGTTCCTCATTTCTTGTAAGTTAGGGGCCCATTCCTATAGGCAAGTCTGCTCCCAGTCTTGTACTTACGAAGTCAGTCACATTGCAGCACAGGCAATTATCAAAGGCTGTGTTTTTGGATAAGGCCCTAAGGCATCATTTTCCAAGAGAGAGATGCTTTTTAATCTGAATGAAAGTGAACAAAATTTGAAAAAAAGAACTAGCAACATACTGCGGTTAGTCAAAGCTGAAACTCTGGCCACGGAAATGAAATGTCAAGATTTCAGGTTTGGAGACAGCTGCCTATCTCAGATCACAGCCTTACAGCATGCAATAACTTACAGAATCGCTTGCATCCTCCAAAATAAATACCAGATGTTTGTTTATCGTATGTGCAGAAAGTTAAATGTCAAATAATTGCAGGAAAATGCATTTGATGTTCATAGTCAAAAGTACTGTATTTCATCGCCACCCCCCTCCACAGTTCATTTTAACATGAAACACAAGTTCTTGAAACAAAAAGGACAAGAAGGCCAAAACAAAAAGCTAGTTGTTAAAGCTTTGTATTAGTATCTCAGCTGGAGGAGACTGGATCTGAGGAAAGTGGGTTACCTCTGGTCATGCTAACACTTGGAGACCTCTGTGGAGAGGACATAGTTCACTGGAAATTACACAGGCAGTTGGACTCCATAAGCATAAGTCTCCAAAAAGCATAAGAATTTCCTATCTGATGACACAGCTGTACTAGAGCTACTGCCCTCTGCAATGATTCCTCTGGATAACATGGTACAGAAGGGCTGTGTCTTACCACAGCTACGTTTTAGTACCTTCAGGTTCCAGTTGTTAATAGCAGTTGATATGCTTGAACTTCAACTCTGAGCAGTCCCTGTGACATTTAGAATGTGTGTTTTATGCACAATTCTCCATTTTACAGAAAGTAAAGATTCAAAAGACACTGGAAAGAAAACAAAACACATCACGAAGTGATTAATGAAGGTGAGCTTAACAGGTCCCTAAGATGTGTCATGCAGTTGCCAGGGTAGCCTTCTACATAATTTATTTCTATCACCTTTCTTGGAGAAGAAGATTGGTACATTTAGAGCTTGATTTACAAACATACTTTGGCACCATAGATGGGTGCTCAGTGTTGCAATTCCGTTTGCATGCACCTGGAGAGGAGCGGTTCCTCTCCAGAGGCCACTGCAGAGAACTGTCAAAAGGGAGGAAAATGTCTTAAGCGCTCTCTGTCCCGGACCTCCACACTGACACAGAGTTAGTACGAAAAATTCCAGCCCTTCTGCTTCTCTGCTGCTTAGCCCCAACTTTCTTGTTTGCACTGCTCCTTTCTCACAAAACACTGATGAAGAAAAGTTATTCTTTTTTCCTCTATCCGCCTATGAGCAAACACCCCCTGGCATGTGGCAGGTCTGGGGTTACAGCTCGCTTTTGCAAGGCGTTTAAAGCTGTGGCACGCAGCTGAACACTCGAGCCATCAGCCTCCAGACACTCCAGGAGACGACTGCTGTTGACATAGTTCCAGTTTTCAAGAAGCACGTAAAGACTTTCTGATCCAGCGAGAGAACATCTATGTGAAAAGATGTTCTCCCTAACAACAAGAGATGCCGCCCTCCTCCTGTACTGTATTACACAGTTACTGGAGCCAGGAGTGCTAATGAGGTTGCTTCTTCCCTACCTATAGGCAATAAATCAGAGGTCATCTCAGAATCTCTCTCTCTCCCAGTGAGCTGTTTACTTCTGGCAGGAGAATTTCTGCCTGCCTTTTGAATTCTGCCAGGTTTTAGGCATGAAGGTAGATGTCTACATCCTTTGTGTGTTTAGGACTTAGTTCTGGGCAGTGAGACAGGTGCTGTAGGATATTCAGTGCCCCAGGAGTTAAGGGGGAGTACTGAATACCAGCATTTGGGACCAAGCAAAATCTGGGGGCCTGAAGTTCTTTGATGAGACGAGCCTGAGTCACCTGAACGGTCAGTGACTGGTAGCTGTAATTGTTAGCTCAGGCATCAGCTAATCAAACCTTCCCCTAAAACCCCAATGTTAAATTTTAACTTGGCTTCAAATACCTAGAACTCTTGTAATAGGCCATTGCTTGACTATATTCACAATGAAGTACTTACTGTATATTAAAAAGCCCCTACTAGAATCATTTCAAATCAGTTGGAACGGTACAGGCTTGGGACCCTAATCATTTCAAAACTGAAGAGCTGTTTCAAATTGTAAGAGAAGCAGATCATTTAAATAACTTAGCTCTGCACTCCCTCAGACTTCCAGATTTTCAAGTGCACTTCAGCCTGGAAGTGAATGTGGTATTGGACATAACTCAGTGCAGCACACTTTACAATCAGCAGAGTACAGTTTGGAGAGCATTTGAAGTTAAGCTGAGATTGCTCAGCGCAATGATGCCCAGATTCCCCCATTAACTTTCAGATTGCAACAATCTAACATCTGAGACTCTCCAGTTACTTTAAATCACTTGATTGTTTTTGTAAGGTGGTGCGGGGATTTTTTTTTTTTTAAGACTGAATTTTTTTATCACGACAAAACAAGATGTTGCAGTATTTCACCCCTAAAGACAAGGGCTAAAATGTTACATATAGACTTTAACAGCCTTAAAAACCGGGGCAAGGGCAGGGGCTTTGCCCTGAAAGCTAGTTCTATCTGTCACACACAAGGCTGCTATTCTTGTGTTGGAAGACTTCAAAATGCCTTGCATATGACATGGGCATTGAGACAGCAGCCAGTCTGTCCTCAATAGCACTTCCTTCAAGCCTTTTGAGAGAATGCAGAGCATGTTGATTTAACGGCTCCAGTGCCTTTGGATATATGACATACATCCAGGAAAAAGGATGCCTGTGGGACACAGGGGACGTATATTCTGCATCCTGCGTACTTTGGAAATAATGAAAAAGCCTGAGACATTCATGGGACATTCACTTGAGAAGGGTTAATTCAACCTATTATTATCCTGCTAAAATCTGGACAACTGAAGTTTAGGGGAATAAATTACTCTGATTAATATTTTGTCAATAGTGTCATTTTATATTGAAATTAAATGGTTTGCTTTAAGAAACAAAGAGAAGGTTCTAGCTGCAGAGAAAGAAGGTGATGAATTTGATTTTAATTGGTTTGTTGTTATGGCTAGAGAAATGGCAGGTATTTCAAAGCTGTGGTCACCAACCTGGCTGTGAGAAAGTTTTGTGCCTAGTTTCAGCCATTTGGTGGCTGGACTTGTGCACTGGGACAAAGGGGGGTTTTTTGCCAGCAGAACCAACTTGAGTAGTCACACTCTTGCACCCCACGTCATCCTCCCAGCTATGCCGATACATCTTCTGTGATGCCACATGACGAACTAGATGAGGAAACAGATCTGGATGACAAATAACTTAACTGGGGGAGGGGAAGGTTAACCTGAATCACTTGTCCATTTGGTTGCACTGTAACTTCATGAGAGGAGAGAGAAGGCCTCTAACACACATTCATGTGCACACCATAGCATCCATTTCTCCAGCAAGTTCAAAATGCCATTATTTTCTAATGATTAATGTTCATTACATTTGACAGTTGGAACAGAATTATTACACTTGTGCTAATGCTTGTTTCTGTTTTCTTCAAATACATCATATGGTACAAGCAACTCATTTGCCTTTTTCCCAAGACAGTCACACAGTAATTCATAATTATCCTGTGACTAATACACTATAGGATTCTTTTCTCCTCTTCTGTTTGCAAGTGCTCCTGGGTTTTAGCAGAATTCTTGTTATCATTCCCTAATGCATTACTTTGATATTGTACTATTAAATTTCATCCCATTTCTAATACTGCAGTCCTCAGGGTCATTCAGTTCTCACTGCATGACTCTCCTCTGTATTGACAATGCCTTGCAGCTTTGTGTCCTTAGTGAATTTCCTTAGCAACTATGCAAGGTAGTTAATGAAAGTATTAAGTAAGATTGTTCACCAGACTGATCCTTGAGGAACTTCTCTAGTAACTTCACTGCAGTCTGGTGGTCCCCACTCACAATGATGGGGTCTCTGGTTCCTCTCCCACAGAGGAAAGGTAATTCTCTGGCATGTGGATAGCCCTCCTGGCTCATTAGGCAAATGTGCCCATGCCCTGTGATGACACTGTTTACAAAAGAGGAGATTAGGGCTATGTTATTATCAACAATATGTTGCAATTTCCTTTATATAAAATCCTTATTATCTTTGTAAAACATGGGGGGCGGTCAGAGGGGGTGTCACTTCTGCAGTGTTGTTGTGCCCTAAACTGATCATCCTCACGTCCCGATTCATTCTTTACCACAGGTAGATCTAGGCCTTCTCCGCTTTGTTTCTGGAATTGGGACCCAAGGAGCCATTTCAAAAGAAACAAAGAAAGAATATTATCTGAAAACATACCGCGTTGATGTCAGCTCCAATGGAGAGGACTGGATTACACTGAAGGAGGGAAACAAGCCTGTTGTAAGTCTTTTCTCTTTTACAACTCTTCGGCCAAGAAATAGGCTGTTGAATTGTTTAGTTACTATCAGCTGTTAAAAAAAACAGGAATAAGGTATCACAGGTTTAATCAGTTTGATCAGGGTTAGCAATATCCTAAATCCAATAGATAGCTATTGTCTCAGTAGTAAAGGGCCTCAGAAATTGTTTAACTAAAGCCTAGAGCAGCTGAAAAGGGTGCAAGGTGCTGCCCTATCTGTTGTGCCCACCATAATTTGAGTGGTTTGGGTCTTTTCCCTGGAATGTGCTGCTCTTTCCCAGTTTACCAGAGATTTTCTATGTGACTTTGAGAAAAACATTATGGGGAACCTTTTAAAAAAAAATTATGTAGGTCCCTTCTCTGCAGTGAAGCTCTGGTTATGCGGTGTGTCAGCGCCTCAGCTCCCCGTGCATAGCCATGCTGTCTTGCAGGAGTGCTAGCAAGTCATTAGTGGTTTGTTAGACTTCCAAGCATCTCAGTGATGGGGGTCATGCAGACAGATAATTAGGCACATCTTTCCATCCTTATAGATTTTTATCACCTTTCCATTTATCAGCAGATTTGCCCTCTGTGACCTCCCAATGAAACAGCTTTAGACACTCGTAAGAAAAATCTTCATTATCCGCTACCATGAGCATAAAGCTCGTTACTGAGAAGTCAATTCTGTTCCAGCTCTCACATGAATAGTCCCAGTGAGGCTGTGCCTCCCTTCCCACCTCGCTCAGGATGTGCCTGGGAGCAGCATCCCCAGAGGCTGCCAGAGGCTGCCAGGGGCTGATGCAACGGGAAAGGTTTTGTGGTACCTCCCTTACAAAATAGCTTCTGTGTGACCCATCTGTGAAGACCCAGAAGAGCTGTCTAATATTAAACTCTGTCTGTGTAACCATACCTAGCTCTAAGTATTTGGTTACTCGTTTGTCCCTAATTCATCTGTAAGTGCTATGCCAAGTCCACCACATTTATCTAATCAAAATGGTAGCAGTGTTTAACACATACATCTTTCTTCTTTGAAGCACTTTGTAAAACAATAAAAAATGAATCCCAAAAGCTTCTCTTTGACAGGTATTATCCTGGTTTTACAGAGAAGGAACTTTAGAAGGTCAAACGCCACAATGTGGGCACTGTATAATGATGTATAAAGGTACAATAACTGACTTGCCCAAAGTCACAAGAGGAGCCAATGCTGTGGCTGGTATGACACACTGGCTCTGGTTCCTGTAATCTGAACGAATGCCTCTTTCAAAATCAGACCATGCCTGATTTTTCATTACCAAATTCAATTTGTACACTCTCCACAAGTGTATTTTACATGAGTTTCTCTCGTACATGCTGTACTTAACTAGTGAGAATACTTCCTAAACCTGTGTTATTTGTTCAAAGGATTTATTTAAAAAATCGAGTTTCTAAAATGGCAACATTTTGCTGTTGATCAGGACAAGAAAAAACTACGCAGCAGTCTCCCTCTGATACCTTTATTCAAATGAAAAGTTAAGGAGACTTGGCCACTGAAGGAACAACAAAAGCAGGCAGCTGCAGGTCTCAAGGCAGCCTCACACAAGTGTTGCACTAACCACGTATAAGGAGCTGTGTACTTTTGAGAAAAGACTCATTTTCTCTGTCAAATGCAGACCTTCAGAAAACCACAGCAGGTCCTCCCAGAGAAAAAAGTTGCTGAAAAGAAACGTAGCTCCATTTAAAATCTCTTGCCAGACATGAAACTCCTATATTAAATTACTTGAGATGTAACTGAGCCTGATGAGTTGACAGCTGTGCGCTGCTGGCCTCCACTCCAAATTAGTACAGTTATTGCAAGTAACAAACAGGAAAGTAGGCAGTGTGTGTAAGAAATGGGAGAATCTCCCGTAAAAGGACAGGGGTTTGTATCCATGGAAAACAACAGGAAACTGGTCCCCTCTACGTGAGGAAGAAGCAGGAAGCTGAATCACCTTCTTCGGACTAGAACATTGCAAGGTTTCGCCTCTGCTAGGAAGGAGCGCATCTGCAGGATCCTCAACATGAAAGCACAGCACAATCCTATCCCTTCTTGTGGAAGTCTCATTGTTCATCTAATTTCACTGTTAGCCCCAGGGGACACAGAGAAAATCTTAGAGCCTGCTATACAGATTTTAAATAGACTTCCATCTCAGTATGCAAGGAGAAAGAAAGTCTGAGTACTTGTTAACGAGGATTTAAAAATGGAAGGTTAACAAAGCAAGGTCTGCAGGATACACTTTGCAAAACTCTTAAGCCCAAGGAGAGCAAAATAATACATGTTTTTATCCTAACTCCATATAGCATTTTCATATGGCCTAACTGAAATCCAAACTTTTAATTTGGGCCTGAGGTTCCGTAGCTTTTTGCATCATTCTACAAGTGTACGAGGAATAAAACTGCCCTAATGGGGCATTGAGGGATACTTCCAGGACACGGCAGTCCTTGGATGACAAAGACCGGTGTATATCGTTCCTATGTATAGACCTGGGCATTAGGAACACCTCAAAACAGGCAAGGAGCCGACAGACTCTTGTTGCAGTCAGGTGAGCTCCTGCTCTCACCATGGCCCTGAGCTCTCCTGGTGGGCTCTGCAGCGTTATGGTGTGTTGCGGGACTCTGCAGGTGACAAGTATTTTTTAGTAGCATTGAACACCTTACATCTTATTTTTTCCTCCCCAAGGAAAGCTTATCTGTGTGCAAAAATTGTCTTAGGAGTTTAATGAAATAGTTCCCCGTGCAAGTCTTTTGTCTCATCCCCACCCTGCAAAATAACCCCAGTTAGACCTTGTATCGTAACTATCTGTAAAACACAGAATTATAAACACCATTTCAGAGAAAGCCTAACAAATATATACTTTTTCTTTCCACACAAAGGTGTTTCAAGGGAATAGCAATCCCACTGAGGTTGTTTACAGACCTTTTGCCAAACCAGTTTTAACACGGTTTGTGCGAATTAGACCTGTGTCTTGGGAAAATGGAGTATCACTGAGATTTGAAGTTTATGGCTGCAAGATAACAGGTAGGTCCTGGGAAGGATCTTAAAACCAAGGGAATTTATTGTGCCTGTGCTGTAGGTTTTATATTTATAAGTGAAATGCATCTTCACTATTTCCACTGTGGTCTGAATGTAGAAATGTAAAAAAAAAAAAAAAAAAAGAAAAGGAAAGAAGACACAACCACCCAAACACCCAGTGTTATCTGAATGTTGTTCTGGAACTATCCTTCAGGTGTTCAGCTTTAAGAAGTGAAAAAAAAAATCAAGGTTTAATCACTTTTCTTGTAATTATTTTACTGGTCCATGCAAATTCCCAACTTGTTTTACCTTCCTAACCCTCCAGTCCTTCTCTTTCACACCTGCCATTTGTAGGTTGTTCTCAGCAGGTTTCCCAAGGAACAAACATACATAACTAGGTTCAAAAGCATTGCAAGGTACAAACACTTAGATCTGAAGCCTATTCAAGCAACTAGACATATATAGTCAGGTTCCCACTAGTGATCAGCACTGGAATGGAACTCCTTTACAGCACAGTTAACTACCAAAATAACTGCCCAAAATGTTTTCTGAAGTAACAGCAAAAGGCATTCATTATCATCAAAATACTATCTTGGGGGGGGGGGGGGGGGGGGGGGGGAGAAAAAAAAAAAAAGCAGGCACAAGCAGGAATTTTTTTTTAGAAGTCTTTTTTTCTAGTTTTAGGATTTCTATAACGGAGCATTTTTATATGTAAAAATAAAAGTTATAGATTAAAGAAAATATTAATGATTTAATATTTTTTACAAAGCTGATTTTTCTAAAAAATATCTAGCATCATTTTATAGCACTTAATACATTGGCACTGATTTTTAATAGTTCTAGGGATATTTTTTTTTCCCCTTAAGGTGTTTCTTCACTCTTGAAAATGTTTCTTAGGACTGGTTTCCACAGAGAAGAAAAATAAGTTTACTGATTACTATACTATAGAATTCCAGGTCATTCTATGAAATCTTTTCAGATTAGATGAAGGTAATATCAGCAGAACTGCTGTTACATTCTATATTGGAAAACTTCATTCCTTGTTAGCAGCTTTTCCTACTTCTAACTTATATTTATCTGAGACCATAAAAGAAGCAACTATTTAGCTTCTGTGTCATTTGAAAAAGCCTGAGAGAACAAAGAAATACAATAAGAAAATCTCAAGTATAGCAATAAATTAAATTTTACAGACTGTATAAGAGATTTCCCTTTCCAGTGTCACCAAAATTAAGTAATCTGCAACCAGGTTCTGGCTGATTTGGGAATTTTTCTCTAGGGAAATATGCACAAATTCAGATGTGACCCTGCACTCTTTTGCTTTAGCAAGAAGAATAGAAAACAAGAATAGAATAGGATTTTCTGATCCTTTTGGTTCCCATCAAGCCAGAAACACTTGTGGTATTTTGGTACTTCCTGCCAAAACTAGGATGTGCAAGTTTGAACAAATGAAAATTATATACAAATCCAAATATATTATTTTGGATATAAGAAAGAAATAAGTAATTGCTTATGATAGTTGAATTGACTGATGTGTCCTGTTTCTGTTTTGGTGCTTGTGCAGATTAACTATTTAATTTATTTGTGGGGTTTTTTTCTCTGTAGATTATCCTTGCTCTGGGATGCTGGGTATGGTGTCTGGGCTCATTCCTGACTCTCAGATTACTGCGTCTACTCAAGTTGATCGAAACTGGATTCCAGAAAATGCTCGCCTCATAACAAGCCGTTCAGGTTGGGCGCTGCCACCAACTACTCATCCATATACAAACGAATGGCTTCAGATAGACCTTGGTGAAGAAAAAAAAGTGAGGGGCATAATTGTCCAAGGAGGCAAGCACCGAGAAAACAAAGTATTCATGAAAAAATTCAAAATTGGCTACAGCAACAATGGATCAGATTGGAAAATGATCATGGATTCCAGCAAGAAAAAGATAAAGGTAAGGAGGAAAGCTCTGCACTAAAAAAAAAGTTTGCATTGAATTTCTACACATCTATCTCTGACCTTAGAAAAGGCACACAATTGGGATGAAGCCAAGCAGGACTCCTAGGGCAGCAGCCTGGAAGGGATGCTGTGGGAACCATCCCATGCCTGAGGGCAGGAGCTGGCCTTAGGACATTGGCCTCTCCCTGTGGCAAAGGTCTTGTTTATTCAACAGCTAGTTCAGACTTGGTTTCTGACAAGGGTGGTGTGCCTCTGTGGCGCCTAGGTTACTGCAAAATCCCATGCCGTGGTAGTATGCAACACTGCCAAAAAAGTAGTTTCCTCTGCAGTTTTTCCACTGACACTGAATGAACCTATTTGAGACGTTGAATTACTTTTCTTGTGCTTCTTTTTTGTCTGAGCTGTAGATTGAGAATGGTGTTATTTAACTCAAAGGGGTACCTGATGGATTTCTGAACTGCCTATAGACTGCTTTGAGAGCTTCACAGGCTCTCTGTAACGATCTCATCCAAGTGGCTCCGAAATAAAGTGACGGAATTTTTGACGTGTTATCCCATCCCAAGTGAAAAGTACTACTGTACTGTCACAAGTGAAACATCTTGGAGGTTGCTTGGGAAGAAAGGGCAGGTGGTTCATAGGTTCAAGCAGAAACTGCAAGACGTTTACAGAGGAGGGCCAAATGAATTGCTGGGTTAGATGCCAAGGAAAAGAAGATGAGTGTGGCCCAGAAAAGTTTCTGGGAATGTACCTATGTTGGTTTGTCTTTGAATGTATGCATTTCAGGACATAAATTGCACCAAGTGTTTAGCTTATTTACCCCAAATCCCTTTTGTTAAGTCTTCCATCTCATTTTGCTATCATTGCTCACAGAGTGCATTTTTGCCTCAAAAGGCACAACTCTTTTTTAGTCCTCCTACCCTGTTCCTTAAGGAAACCAGTGGGCATGTAGTCCTGTTCACAAACTGGTGCTGCCGTACTGGGATGATCAGGGAATCGTATACCAATATGTGCCCTCAAAAGGCAAATCGGCGTGGTGCTTGGCAGATGGGAATCCTGTGGGCTGCTCCATATCTCATCTGCCTTTGTCTGAAAATTAGATGTAAAAGCTGTTTTGCTATATAGACTCATCCATTGGACAAACCTGTGTTTCCTTAAAGGAAAAGCTGAGTGGGCCCATGGATGTAGCTTTTCCAGGCACATTTGGTAAATATTGGACTTCATTCTCTCCTGTTTTAATCTCACTGAATATGTCTGCATTTTCTCACTTCTCATCACTTTTCATCATTTGTTTTGGGGATTAAAACTAAATGAATTCAGCCTTTGCAGTCAGCTCCTTTCTCTTGTTACCATGAGTTTTGACTTCATCATAAAGTGTGAAGAGAGTGTAAATCAACAATGGGATCTAACCATTTTCTTTCTAAAATAGATGTTGTTTTGACATGTACTTCTACACTGTGGCTCAACGAGGGAAAAAAATAATGCCATATGCTTTCAAAGCAGTGTGCCGTCTGCTGCATGGCTTTCTGTTTTCTAATACAAGCACTTGCCATCATTGTCAGAAGTTAGCAGTTTGACAAGAAAACTAGTGTGCTAACTAATGCATTGAGCCCATCCTCAGCTTTCATCACTACCAGAAATTAACTTTCAAGATTAATGGATTGGAGAGGGCTGGAATTCAAATCTCTTGTGGCATAATTATAATTCTTCCCAAAAATTCAAGACATTTAATAAACTTTCTTCCACAGAACAAGTTTTCTTTAAAGAGAATCAGATAAATCCCATGATTTGGGAGTCTGAGGGATTTGAAATGTTAATACTGGAACGTAGTATTTTTAAATTTAAGTGGAGCTGGATGGGACAGCATGCTATAATGAGTCACAGCAGGAATGTGGATTAGAAACAGCCCTGTTATATGAAATGAAACACATCGTTTCACTTGGTTAAAGTCTTGACTTTCAATAAACAAACAACTGCATTTTAGGAAAAGAAAGAGCAGTGACAAGCTAAACATAACAGAATATGTCCAAAGGATGAAACATCACCTTTTTTCTCAACATGATCTTGTCATCCATGCCTGCAGCTTCTTTCACTAGAACTACCATAACTCCTTCCTCTTTGGCTGACCCAATTTCTGTTATTTTTGAATGTGCAGAATATGTCCCCCTTCAGCCTAGCTCAAGCACTCAAAGGAGTGAACATCACAAATCCTCAAACGACTACACAGAACCCCATTTTCATTTCAAGATCCAATTTGTATTTCTTGTCCATAGCCTTACTCAAGCTTACTCCATAAAGTCACCTTTCTCTTTCATATTTCTTTCCTCCTTCCACTTTTTTCAGTATTTTTATGCCTCCTTTCATCATTTCTGGTACAAGAAACTTCTGAATATCCTGCAATTTGGAACACCTTTTTAAATTTTTCTGCAACCTTTATTTTGATTTTAAAAGATATTAGGAAGAATTTTTTTCCTCTCACCAGTTTAGCTTTTCTTTTGTTTAGCTATTATTTATTATACTTATCTTTGTAATGAAGTAAAGCAATCTGTGATGTAACCTGTATAAAAGACACTCACAAAGTGAAGTTTTACTGTATACTCCTCTCTCCTCCCCCACAAAGAATATCAATACGTGTTTTAAATGAACAGTCAAAAATTGAATCACCAGCAGCTCTGCACTACAAAGGACAATGATTCAATATAATTCTAGATGCCTATTGAATTCTAATGTCTATGTGTCAGTACTCCAGTACTGATGTCTTTTATAAAACTGTTTTCATTATTGTATGTTGCTATTAAGACTACTATTAAAAAGGAGGCAAGGATTCCTCAGATACATGTGTCTGTCTACTTTTTACACATAAAATGGCATTCATTCTTTCTCATATGGTAGGTAGCTTTTTCTGATCATTTGCACTATATTGCTATTCAAATATAATAATATGTAAATCCATGTTAATTAGATCTGACAGGCCACCTACATGTGAATTCTTGACAACTGACTTCCAAGCACTGGCAGAACACCAGGTCAACCGGTGCCCTGTGAAGCCACCTTGGAGGTACAATCTTCCCTAGGAAGCAGGAGCAGAAGCATTAATGTCAAAATTATTTTTAATTCTTTTTTTTTTATTTAGTTGGTCATAGCCTCCCATCATCATTGGCTTTTGCGACTGGCACTCTAACCAATGGCCAGAAGGGGTTGTGGACCATTGGTTCATAATCCAAAGGTGTACAGTAAAAACAAGCAAGGCTTTTAGGACCACACTGAAAATAAAAGCAGCAATCAGGTTTACCTACGGTTGCTTTGTGCCTTGGGAAATACAGTCAGCTTTTCCTACGGCCCGTGTTTCCTCTGCCCCAGATCAATAGGAGAAGTTCATTGCAGGTTGGGTTTTGTTCTCATCCAAAATGAAGGGCCTCTGGTGGTTTCTTCCTGAAGAAGGCTTCAGGCTTCACAACTATGTGTTGGAAGTATCTTATAACAGCACTTCTAATCCCAAATTTGAACTCTAGTTCAAAGAGATGTTTTTTAATGTTTCGCCATTTAACTAATCCATAGAAAAGTTGAAAATACTTTACTTTTACTTCATTGCTATATACATTCTTTACCATAAAATAGGGTAAAAATAACTCCCTTTGCCTACCTTGGGTTATAAACTCTTCATGGCAAGGACTGTTTCTTTGTACAGTTAATTCATTCTAAGGACCAATCATCTCCATGGAAGCACCTGAGGTGTTGCTATAAGTACAAATTATAATTTGTTCTATCTGCAAAAGATCACTGACAAGAGAAGCCGAAGCTATCAAACAAATGCCATTGAGAGCGGCATTATGGCTGAAGAACCCAGAGTGCAACTCAGAGAAGACATTTTTGTCTGAAATGTACATTTGCTGACCTGCCTTGCCCGTTGGATTATATTGCAGTTTTGTCAGGAAGCAGCTTTCTTCTTTCTTTCTTTCTTTTTATTCTTATTCAACAGCAGGCTCACTGGAAGAACTCTTGCAGCTACTGTTCCTGGAGTTTAATTTATGCCTTTTGAAATAACTACAACTTGTGAAACTCTGTCACTGGGGGAAATCAGATTGAAATTTTCTCTTGAATAGTTGGATTATTATTGTAACCACTTAAAAGGTGACAGGATCTTCACCTCAGCCATTTTTTTTCCCTGAGAAGTGTTGAAAATGTCACCCAGTTAAACCCCAGATCAGACCGTCATTTAAAAACATGACTCATTAAACACTCAGCTCTTGTTATGACCCTGATGGATTGGTTGCTACTGAGTTTATGAAAAATGAAATGCATTACTTTTCCAAGAAGCTTTAACTATGTATTTTCCATTCTCATTTAGGACAGGAATGCCTGACATTTACTAAGCAGTCAGAATCTGGCTTACTCCTCACCTAATCCAAAGACTAGAGAATGAAGGAAAAAAGACAATTATTGAAAATAGCTTTTTTTTTTTTCATTTAACAAGTAGCATTTTTCATGCTTTGCAGACTTTTGAAGGCAACACCAACTATGACACGCCTGAACTGCGGACTTTTGAACCTGTATCGACAAGATTCATCCGCGTCTACCCTGAGAGAGCCACACACGGAGGACTGGGGCTGCGAATGGAGCTGCTGGGCTGTGAACTCGAAGGTAATTGCTCTGCTAGAGATGAATGCACTTTATTATTTTCATAAATACATTCTCTACTTGGACTACTGCTGAACACCGCTGTGTCTGTACAGGCAGCACATTGGACTCTCGCTTCTGTGACTGCCATTAGTGCTCTTTCTTGGCCTAATCAGTTCCTTCTCTGCAGACATTTGAATATGCCCAAGGCACAAATATTATTCTTTCTCCCATTCTTTTGTTGAATCACAGTGATATTTTCCACATGGTTTTCTGTTCCCTTAAGCAGCCTTATGATTATACTTTCGAGAAGCACAGCGCTATTAGGAGAGAATAAAGACGGGAACTTAAATTTTATGTTACCATGATACAACCCTGGAAGAGATGTTTTCTGAGAATGCAGAGGGAGCTTTGCTCTAAATATAGCAATTATGTCCCTTGCTCCTTCAAAGGACGTGAAAGTCACACCAGACACTATGGTGGGCAATGATTGCTTGGCTGGACAGTGTCAGCTGTTCCTTTTGGGGGGTAAAGGGGACCTCTTTGTTCCTTACCAAGCTTTAATTTTGCAAGAGTATGTAGGAGATGAAAGACTCAGAAAAGCAAAGTTTAGACATTTATCCTTGGACTGTGACATGAAGTCAAGCTTTGATTCTTGTTATATAAACAATAATTATTTAACTTCATAGATAACTACAGATAACATTACGTGAATTTCACAATTTTATCTAGTGGATGATGGTGTAGTGGCGTGGCTTATAAACCACACAGCTTAGCAATACACAGAATAACAAACCATATTATTCAGGATTTCATATGATACCTCATACAGAAGTAGCTGAACAGGCTCCCAGATGAATGGAACCGACTACCTCCATTTCTTTCTCACCATTTCTCCCCCAAGGCGGAAGAGTGGGAGGCATTTGCTGTGAGAACTGATGAGTTCTGTGTTGTTTTTTTAGTGAAGGCCAGATTGAATAAGTGTGCTTTTTACTTGGCCCGGAAAGTGGGGAGGTTGGAAATACTTCTTAGTTCCTGCAGGAAGTCCTCATTTCCTGTGGGAATACTTAGTTCCTGCAGACTATTGTGCTACTTGCTCAGAAAAAAGAAAACCCAGCACCTGCCTTATGTAAACCCACAACCTGTGGGCCCAGTCCTTTGGCCACAGGGCCCCTGTAGCCACCCAGACATCAAGAAATGAGTCTGTGGACCACCTTACAAGAACACATTGCTCAGTGAGATGTAGGAGCCAAAGAGGAGACTGACCAGGCAAAACACCTTTGCTTTTAGGCAAACTGCAACAGCGAGTACAATTTTTGCCCGGGACACATCTTCTTGCATTTGTCTTTCTGCTATGGTGTACTTTTGAAGGGTGCTCACCCATAGGTCACCCATGGACAGGTGAGGTCAATTCTAGTTTACCCACAGGAGAAGCATAATACGAAAACTTGTTGTATAACTGCATCTTAAGGAGGGAGTTGAATGAAGAGAAGTCACTTGAGATTTACTGAGCAAGAAAGTAGTTGCAATGAGAAAAGAAGCATGGAGGTAGGCACAGACAGGAGTAGAACTCAGCTCTCCAACAGTAATGAGCAAGGGGAAGTTTTGTGTGCTTGAAGCATCCCGGGGGGCTTATATGAAATGATGGCAGAGATGTAGGGAAGCTTGAGGCTATACAGGGGCATGAAGATCAAGACAAGAAACTTAACTGGATGTAGAAAGCTAGAGGGAGCTCCCAGGGGTTTTAAGCAATGTGGGGAACAGACACTCTGCATAATTCATAATAGGCACAGAACTGTTTCTTTAACTAGGGATAGATTGTACATGTAAAGCATAGGTCAGGGTCCTAAAGAGCCAGGTTTCATCCCAGAATATAGCTACTTCAGAAACCACCACCCCTCCTGACATTTTCAGGCCAAGAAGTCAGTGCATATGGTCTTATGTGGCCAGTAGAAGGGCAAAGAAGAATCTGAGAAAGGGATGCATAATTGCAGAGCTTCTAATGAGAGTAAAAGATTGTTAATGAAAATAACAGTAGGTGAGAACAGACAAAAACCTGGATCATATTCCCAGAGTGGTTATCTTAAGCCAGGGAACTATACTTGCAGCATAAAACATAACACCAAGTACCTGTATTCTGATTTTCCAGATGTGGTATGTTTTGCAGATACTGGGGTATAGATATATTTTCTGGCATCTTGCACAAATCTCAAGCTTTTAACTGTAATAACAAAGGTCAGACTTTTACTGGTTATGCAGCAGCTACCAGAAAGTCATCACCAGTGAGAAGCAGGCAGGTGGCTGGGAGGGATGACTGACATCACTGATGTCTTATTTATTTATAACTTCAACAGAAACAAAAGAAACTCCTTCCAGATCTCCTAATTGAGCACAAAGTGATTCTACATCACACTGCCTTCCTGCCACTGTTACGAGGACTCTGCTCAGACATTTCCTCTCTCACATGTGCTCTGCAGAGAGGTTTATTCGGCAATGTGGTGGGTGCTGGAGAATTACCACCATGAGCAAGCACCCCTCCTGCTCCTCTGTACAGGCCCACTCACAGGCACTTTGGCCTGCAATAAAATAATGGGGTTTCTATGCTACACCTCCCCTGCCCAAGACTCCCATTCTGCCTTGCCAGGCTTTCACTCATCTTTGGTAGGAACAACAAACACTCATCAGCCAGTGAATAGGCAGTCTGGGGCTTTGCTGCCCAACTCTGCGCAGCCCTTGAGCTCAGATACAGCAGAGTGCTTTAGTGCAAGGAGGCAGAACAGATATGTCCCATCGCAAAGAAATACTAACCAACCTGCAAAGTAGAATTGCTTCATTCCTCAGATACAACACATGAAGACAGCATATGGTGCTCATCAAAATGTTACTGCCAATTGCATGCTGATTCTCCAGCACATGTTTTAACTGGATGCCTGGATTTTGTTTCAGCTCCTACCGCTGTCCCTACTGTTTCCGAAGGCAAACCCGTGGATGAGTGTGATGATGACCAGGCAAACTGTCACAGTGGCACAGGTGATGACTACCAACTGACAGGTGCAGAAACCATCCTCATTCCATTGCAGCTTCATTGTAGCTCATATCCATCGCCAGTTACCAGCTAAACATTTGCAATGATTTAATCACTCAACATAAATGGACATTGGTATGCAGTTTGTATTGTCAGTGCTGTCAAAACATAGGCATCTGCCTTTTACATGTGACAATACTTCTGATTGTTTGTTCAGCTATGTAATTTTTGAAGCAAATAATAGTGACTAGCTGGAAGAGAGGGCAATTTTTTTGAGCAGGAATTGTATCCAATCAAATGTCCTAATCAAACTTTCTCTTATTAAGAAAAAAGCTGGACAAACCTTTTGAAGTTTATTGTCTGAGATTGAAGAACGCAAAATGAAATATTATTTAGGTTTCAAGATATGCATACACTTCCTTACCTAAAATTTAGTATAGGATTCAAATCTCAGCCCCCAACCTTTCCCAGACAGAAATAGAGCAGATTCATTTCATCAAAGCATACTCACACATATAGTGCCAGAAATATTTCCATGAGCTTCCCCACCAACACTGCATTACAGCCACAGAGACGCTGATGTTCTCCAAGCTGCCATCACTAGCAGAAAAATAGGAGGGAGAAACATAATACAGTCTGCATCTGGAATGGAGGAAGCTTACTAGTTTTCATATTCTCACACTTTTGCACAGAACTACTGTCCTTCTGAGAAAGCTGACAGTGCACCACTACGTTTTTGATCTCTTCTTGGAGGTCACTTGCTTCACAAAGCTCTGGGCCTAATTGATGAGATCTTCCTGTAGCAGATCTATACGGCTACAGTAATTGAGCTTATTTTTGGACCCAGCGACACAAATTATTTCATCACTGCTCCCTGGTGTGCTTATCTAATAAACGTTTATTGCTTCTTATATCCATGATATAAAATAGCATTAAAATCTGGCAATAGCTGTCCAAGAGGACGTTGGGAAACCTTAGGTAAGACACTGGGTTTTTGGAAGCAGCCAAGTAGAACATCCGACAGCAGATACGAATGAAAGTGCAGTTTCAGCATCAAACCCTTTCTGAGCTTTGCCAATGTCTCCTGTAAATGCATGTTGCAAATCATAAATTGAAAAACAATTCCTGAGTGGAAAAGACACTGCACGGTCACTGTCACTGCTTTTCAAATCAGTGTCCCAGATGAATCTTATTCTTTTTGAAAACAGCCATGCAGGGAGTCTGATAAAATAGTCTGTATTGTGTTAAGGTAGCTCAGAAAGCTTTCAGTGTTACTAAACATTGTAATTGATTTATTTTTCTGAAAGGAAAGAGCCAGGTCAGGAAATGCTGGGGCTTCCTGCAAAGCCATACACTGAGGGCTGGCTTGCAAAGCCCAATAGGTAGAGACATATGTCACATAGATGGAGGCTGTGTGAGGGGAAGGAGACAGATCTATGCAAGCACCTTCCCTGTTCACTCATAGTCCCCGCACTTCAGGGGACTCAGGAATGTATCCCACATGTCCCTTAGGGAAAGCTTATTGAGCAGAAGAAACTCCTTCTGGCAATTTTTGCAGGTTGTGCTTAGGGAGCAGTTTATAATCTTTAAGACAAGGGAACAGCCACCAGGCTTCCTGAGCACCAGCTCTTTTGGGGAACTGAACCTGTTTCAGTACTAAAATTGAAAATTACTACATTGCCCTTCTACACAAGTGCAGACACTTTTGTATAATTTATTACTATACCACCTAGAAACCCCGAGCAGTGCATGCCTAGCTGTTCTGGACACAGTAGAAGCACTGCATTGTTATGTATGATGTTACTTATAACACTAAAATGCACAGAAGTGATTTTACCAATAATTTCATTGTAAACATTCTTTACTTCCTCCAAAATCCATAGAAGGAAAGTGTGTAAATCTTGTGCCCCTTTAAGGATAGCAGGGCAGTGCACAGGGGATTTCATCAGTGCCTTACCCTCTTTTATCCACTCCTGATGCAAGTGTGGTACCCGCGTTCTCATGGGTACGACTGTTAAGAGTCGCTTCCCTGATGGCACTTGCACATATGTGAGTATCACAATGAAGCCTCCCTTGTAATTAACTGTAATTGTGCTGTAGGCCAGATTCCTTCCTGCTCTATTTGGACCCCATACAGAGCTACTCTATTTGCGTGGCTTATAGCATTTCCCATCAGATCATTCTCACAAACATAAAGCTGATATAGCTTGGGCATTCGTTCTCATTGGAAGTCATCATAGTCATCCTTTCTATAATGCTTTACGCACTTGCTTGCTGGAGAAAAGAAAAGCCATTGACTGGTAATCAGCACCCCACTGCGCATTTATAATTGTGCTAATTTACTTTTTGTTTCCTTTATCAATATGAGGCTTGCTTTAAAAAGTCAAGTATTTTAAAAATATCAATTAGTGAGCTTAGGAGAGGGCCATGACCCCACTCACCTCTTGTTCATCTGCTTGAAGAAGATAGAGTGGTTTGGGCAGGAAGGGACCTTAAAGATCATCTAGTTCCAACCCCCCCTGCCATGGGCAGGGACACCTTCCACTAGACCAGGTTGCTCAAAGCCCCATCCAGCCTGGCCTTGAACACTGCCAGGGATGGGGCACCCACCGCTTCTCTGGGAAACCTCTTCCAGTGCCTCATCACTCTCACAGTGGAGAACTGCTTCCTTACATCTAATCTAAATCCACCCTCTTGCAGCTTAAAGCCGTTACCCTTTGTCCTATCACTACAGTCCCTGTTAAAGAGTCCATCTCCATCTTTCCCGCAGGCCCCCTTTAGGTGCTGGAAGGCTGCTATAAGGTCATCCTGGAGCCTTCTCTTCTCCAGGCTGAACAACCCCAACTCTCTCAGCCTGTCTTCACAGGAGAGGTGCTCCAGCCCTCTGATCATCTTTATGGCCCTCTTCTGCACTTGCTGCAACAGGTCCATGTCCTTCTTACATTGGGGGCCCTAGAGCTGAACGCAAAAGACAAAGGGGAAGTCCTTAATTCTTCCTGCTCTTTGAGAAAGAAGTGAAACCTGCCTTAGACTAGAGCCTAAAGTCAGGCAATTCCCATGTACCTCTCTTGTGAGCTGGTTTTGCAACACAGCTATGAAACAACATCCAGGGAGGCCCCAGCATGGCAGGGGGCTGGAGGACCTCGCGTCCCTGATGTGAAAAAACAACATGTCGTGGGTGAATGCACAAACTGGTGACTGTCAGGAGGTGTTACGGAGATCAGTCACTGCCTTCCCATGTGATTTGGAGCAAATCAGTGTCTATAAAACAAGAATAGACACAGGGACATGGTGAGGATTGATTAGTTGGTGTTTGCAAGGACTCCAAAGATATACAGCTTTATTTAATGATGAGTTCTTGTTTTCTTTTTTGATAAAGGAAACCAGATCTTTAATGTCGTATTTTCATGCTTAAGCTCACATACTTAGTTACCTACATGTCTAATAAAGACGGTATTATTTCAGATTTATATATAGGATATTCCTAACGACTGCTGTGTCCTTTGTTGTGTCCCATGTATCATGATATGCATAATTTCTTTTCCAGGTGGTACTACAGTGCTGAATACAGAAAAGCCAACAGTAATAGACAATACATTACAACCAGGTAAAAAAAAAAAAAAAAAAGATTTTTTCTTATTAAAAACATAATAAATTCCATACCCAAATTTCATGCCAGAGACAAAATAATGAATTGCAGCACTTCCTGACTTCCCATTCCCTAAAAGTCTCTGAAGTAAAGAAGCATCTGGTCTCTCAGCTCTGTACAGTAAATATTTTATTCCTTTCATCCACATGTAGACACAGCAGAGAACAAGATTTCCTTCTGCATCAGCAAATGCCAAATGCTGACAAAATTAAACTAACTTAATCACACAGTGCACTCTGTTTAAATGTGGCATGTCAGTGACACAAAGTGTGTTTGCAGACTCTGGGAAAACAAAAACAGACCCACACAGGCCCACTCACTATTTATATCCATGGTTTTACAAAACTAAGACAAGTAAAGTTTGCCAGTTTTCTCCACCAGGGAGCTGGCAGTTTTACAATATTGTTTTCTAGCAAGTTTTCTCAAAATGGGGTTACATAAACTGCTACCATGAACTTGAAGAGGGAAAAACAAGTTGTCACTGGCAGCAGGTCCTTTTTACTTAATCAATACAATAACTAGCAGCTTTTAAAATCCTTAGTTTGCAGCTTCCACAGCTTTCATACCATTTTTTAATATCCTGTACAATTTACTAGGAGTGGGGGAGAGGGTAGATTTGGGCAGAAAACCGAAACTCCAAAAACTATGAGCACCAGTTTAAAATCCTTTGCGTTAATAATCATGGAGAGGTAAAGAGGTCAGTTTTCAGTTACTCCCATTTCCTCCATTAAGGCACAGTCAGGCCCAGTCTTGCAAGTGATTTATTAACAGGGTGGGTAAGTGTTTATCATTGTTTCCTCAACCATGTGACACAATCAGCTCTTGCTTCAAGTAAAAGAAAGGGACTAATAATGCAAAAGTTTCATAAAGGACACTGATGGTGTCGACCTGATTAAGAGAGAGAGCTGACTTATCTCAGACGTTGTTGCCACTCTCAGCCTCTGCATTCTGATATTGCAGGGGCGAATGCTTTTACTCCTCTCAAAATTTGTCTCCAGGGTCATCCAGCTGGCTTAGTCAGCATAGACTATTTCTAGCTTTGCCTTGCTTTATGAGCAGAGAGAGATTGTGGAGTACCAGTGCAATGAGAAACACGACGGCAGGCTGGCCCGCCTTCGCGGGACACCTCTCCACACTGCCGTTCCGCAGTCAGTGCTGCTGAAGGGCTGGGGAGCCGCTGGTGATCCCATGGTTCGGAAAGGGGTGGGGGGTGCAAAGGAAGAAAGGATGCCGTGCAGCAGGTTTAGCGTAAAACATTTTCACTTTTATGGCTGAAATGATCTTTTAGCTTTCTGAAATGAAAGCTGAAATGAAGGATTTTTTTACAGGTTTTTTTAAACTATCTTCTTGCATTTAAACAAATTGCAAATTCCTAAAGCGCCTCTGTACAATGCAGTTTTCCTCCCTCCTCCTCAGTGCCAGTTGCATTTGCAGGTTGTGTTTAATCCCCTTGGCTTGGGTGGGACTCTCCAGTAACAGATTGACTGTTTCTGCCAGAGATTAAGATATCCTCATTTTCTCTCCTTACTTCCGTCCTGCACCACCTTCGCTTACTCCGTGATTAGCCAAGTTCTTTTCTCTAAAGGAGTTTCTGAGGTTCCCTTCAGAGCATGCCAATGTTACTTCCCTGCATTGTGCTGGTAGGAACTGTTTCCTTCCGGGGAATAAGGGACAAGTTCACATCCCAAACTCCAGGCTCCCACATGGCAGCACATTACAAAGATCATAGATAGAGATCAGACAGATGCTAATAAATAAGAATAAGGTTTCCAGAATCTCCAGTTTAAGACATAAAGGTTTCCAGCTGCTTCATAATCCCTCACTGTAAACCAGCCAGAAAACTCCCAAAAAGGGGCAGACAGAAATTCCCCTCAACATGGGGAACCCCCTCCTGGCATGAAGGTGGTGTAAGCGTTTCCTTCTGCTGAAGGGGCACGGCTGTACCTGGCTGGCACGATGAAGCACATCAGAGCGAGTGGCCATGCAGCTAGGAGTGGGATTCTGCTAGGGCAGCCATGAATAACATAGTTTAAACTGGCCTTGAAGTTACAGAGAGCTGCTCAGGGGGCCCCCTGGCCCTCAGCTGGCTGAGGATAAGTGCACTCCAGCTCTTTCAACTATTCTCAAGCTGAACAAGGTATGAATTTAACACACCAAGGACTGAGCCTTCAGCTTCAGCCTTAATTCCCTCTGAGGGCTGGTGTACCTTAAGATGCTAATACACCTTGAAGTAAATGAACTCCATGCCAAAGAGCTATTCCAGATCAGTTGCAGGCTCCAGCGGGTAACCCTGCACAAGCTACACCGTGCCAGTGCTGGCCACAGCAGCTGGTGCCACGGTGACTGGGGACAGAGATTTACCAGCCCTCCCAGTAGCAGCACCTGCGGTGGCACAGGTACTACTGCAATAGGTGCTAACAGCATGTATTGCTATCCTCCTGCCTGCATTCAAACCTGCAAACACTCCTAATCTTGTTATCCCAGACTAACATGCTTGTGTGTGTCAAAGCCTGAGATTATCCTATTCCAACCAGCTTTCATATGCTATGGAAACAGTTAGGAGCAAATAGCTGGAAAGCCTCCATGTATAAACAAGCTTTCCATCAAGGAGACTTTCACAGTTCATTTAAAGGGGACTGAATTGTAAGAAAATAAAAAAGAATCATGATTTCAAACTGGTAAAAATGTTTAAAGGTTTGGATTATTTTTTTTTAAGTGAGGATCTACTTTCTTCCCCAAACTTTAAAAGCTGCCTTTAACAAATCTGTCTGTCAAGGTAAATACCTTTCAGGCCTCAGTCCTAAAACTCACCAACATCTAGTCTTTTTTGAATGCATCTTTTTCAATTCCAAAGGACTATTTGAAATGCTTGACTCTTAGCTATTTACACACAGAGCAAACTGTTCATTTACATTATGTGCTCTCAGCATGTAAGCTCAGTCCTTTGTAAAGCAGACAGTTCCAGAAGTACCTTGTTTTTCACACATGTAAGACCTATTTCAGAAAAAATATAACTAAGAAATCCTGAGGTTAAAATCTACGCTAAGAAATCATTTAAAGGTAGAATAGGTCTGATTCTCATTTATGGTAGGACAACTTTGCATCAATAAAGGGATATTAAAGCAGTTAAATTATCATTTACTGTCATTTAAGGTAATTCTGTGCTGCTAGCATAAGTGGTATAAAAAGGTGAAATGCAAATACAAATCAGACCCAATATTCTGCTTTGAAGTGGTCCAAATTATGTTTGTAATTTCCCATTTTAATGTTGATTTACCCTTTGGCAAGAGCATCCTATAGAGAATGTTCATAGCATTTTTAATGCCATCATGCTCCTTCTTGCCTCTTGTTGGAGGAGTTATAAAAATATGTCAAAGTCTGTGGGCCACGAAAGATTAATGGACTTGCAAGAAACTCACTCAACTAGATTTTCAAATGACTTTCTTGTTCATGTGCAGTAATGGTTCCAGCTGTGAGCAAGATGTGGTCAAGTAGTACAGCTGTTGGTTATTCTTTGAGAGGATAAATCTGGTTTAATTCAGTATCACGTAGCCTACATTTTGAAAAAGGCATATGGGATTTCGTCACACCTCCCTCTCAGATTCTCATCTGAACTGCTGCTGTTTGGTTACATAATAGCTGGTTTTCTTCATCCTCTCAATACACACAAACCCAGAGATCAATCACCTATTGGCAGGAGAACTATCCTAGCAGGGGAATGGGCCAGCACTGCAGAGGTACCCCACTAAATGCTACTTGTCCCTACTTTCCTTCCTTCCACCAGAGCTGCCAAGCTATAGTTCAAGGGCAAAGAACTGGACAGATTGCCTGTAGCTTACTGTGAGCTACTGTATCAGCCCCCTGGGACCTTTAATAGAAGTGTTGAACTGTTCTGTCTTTTGCTGGGGCAGATCCATTGTCCATACAACTAATGAACCTATCCCGATGCTACAAGTGTCTATTATTAATTGGCTAGCAGGTCTATTTTTTCTTTTTATGGGTCCCTGGGAGAAGCATTGGAAGAGACATAAGAATAGACAATAAGAGATGGCATGTTTAAGGAGCCCATAAAATAAGAGCACTCTGAAATGCCTTGCCTTTGACCTTCAATCCCATTGCTGTGATTGTCTAAGGAATATATTAACACAATCACTTTTAAGAAAACAATAGGAACCTAGCAAGAAACAGCTAACAGGGAGCAGGTTACTGGTCAAATTCTGCTCAATTTCAAGGGATTCTCATTAACTTCTGCATGAAAAAGAAGTTCATTTTTATGCTACACCATGCTGTCTTTGAGTCCAAAGCCAAGGAACACAGGCATGGCCAAAGCATATCAGACTTAGGCTCTTTGCCAATTTCCTGGACTATATATTTCAAATGAAAATATAAGAAATTCTTTATTAGATGGTGCTGTGAAATTTAGCTCTGCTTTGAAACTCTCCTTCTAATCCCAATGGTCAGAGCTGGCTTCAGACCATGAAGAAAAAGGCTTTTGTTGTTCCCTGCAATTTAGAATTAACAATTAAATTCTGGATATTTTCCTTATCCATTTCAGCATCCAGTTCTCTTTGAATTGTGTTCAGCCTTAACAGCTTTCGAGGGAAGCAAGTATCACTCACATCATATGAGAATTTTTTTCCTTTGATCTGCATCAAACTTCACTGGATACCTCACAGTTCTTAGGCTATGAAATGGAGAAAACATCTTCCTTCTCTGGCTTCTTCACCCATTTGTATACTTCTCCTGTGTCTTCTGCTATTTATTTTTACACAGAGTTGAACAATACCAGTCCTTTCAATCTCTTTATGCTATGTGCTCCTTTATGCTGTATGATATGTTCATATTGATGTGATCAATCTACCACTGTCTCCTTTCCTGTGGTTTGAATACCACATGGGCTATCACTAGCCTTGCATGATATAATCCTTTGGGATTAATAAGATTAATTTTGTTCTGTTTCATGGCTCTGATGTCAAAGCCATGCAATATAGCTCTCTCTAGGCCTCCTTGACAATGAAAGGCTATTTTTCACAAACTTAAAACCCTTTAATTCATTTCAATGTTAGTCTGTTTCTTTAAAAACTCCCCTTGATTTTCAGATGTCCCTTTTTGGGCAAGATGTCTTTGATCATGGCCCCATTGTCCAGAAAGAAAAAAACAAAGACCATATCCTGAAGAAAGAAACATAATGGATTGCCTTTCCGCACTCCTGTGTGCACAGGCTGAGTTCTGCTTCTTCAACGTTTTGAGCCCAAAGAGAGATTATTCACCGCGATCTGCCTCTTTCCTAGAAAGGGCTATGGTCCTCCAGGAAACATGTTTTCTCCACATTGAATTCCTGTGCCAGACGTTATCTGTTTAATTCATTTGTTCCCAGCTAGGATGTTGCATTCGTGACGATGTGGACTAGACCCCTCCGGAGGCCGGCGGGAGGGAGTGGGGAGGCAGCAGGGTGGGACGGATGAAAGGAAGGAGCGAAGAATGAGGGCTCAGCGCAGAGATGCTGCAGCACAGCCAAGGTACTGACAGGCAGAGGAGAGGGGCAGGAGCTGCCATACACTCAGACCTCTCTGTTGACTGAAAGAAATTTTCTATAGGCCAGAGGGGAGAGGGCACAGTGGCTGCAGTGCAGGAATCGAGTGAGTTGAGTTAAAACTCTGTCTGAGAGAAAGGACCGACCAAACAAGGACATAGCAGGCAAGGAGAGAATGACAGATGAACAATTCTTATATCCATTCTGTTTCAAGCTACTCACCTGAGGTTTTCTCTGTGTTGATAAAATGATTATTCTAGTTTACTTTCCATTAAAACCTGGGTTGTAAGTTCAAAACCCTTTCCAGTCTTCCCTGGGCAGCTCAGTACATGGAGGAGGTCTTTGCCTCTTCAGACTGGAAGAGCTCCACCTCAAAGGTCTGGCCAGCCACAGGTCCCAACACACTTCCCATATTTCTCCATATTTTCCCACAATAAACAAAACACATTCTTGGGCTTGCATTATCTTTCCTGGGTGTTTTTTTTTTAATAATGGGCAAGAAACACAATTCTTCCCCCAGAGCTGATATTGATGAGAGCAGAGTCCTTTGTTCTTAGTTCATACTTGCACAAAGCATCTCATTAAAGTAAACCCAAGTCATTCCTTTAATAAGACGTGAGTCATGCTTGAGAAAAGACTTCAGGATTTGGTCTCATTGCTGTGGGAAGTGTATTGCTCTACTGGGAGTTGTCATTGCTCAAGGTGAGGTAAAAGTTCATACCAATGGGGTAGGAACCAAAAGCCCAAAAGATTTCAAACTGCTTCTGAAATGAAGAAATGCAAGGGATTTATATGCTATCTTTGTATAATCTTTCCATTCAAATTCCAAGTTCTGTTGAAGAAAATAAGCTACTATGTATTAAACCTTTGGGCAGAACTGAAGAGAAGCTGAAAACAAGATATGATCTCATTCTGACCATAATACCAGACTTCCCTTGTTTTACATGAGCTTGTTTTGAAGCTTATTTTGAGTTCATTTGGCAATCAGCCACATTTGTCCCTTTTCCGTCTCAGTTTGTCCATTTCAATGCTGCCATCTTGTGGGCCTACTTAACTGTCTGGAAGATGCTGGAATAAGTTTGTTACTGAAGCCAAGTACTATACATTTCACCAGAAGTCCTTTCCTGCCAAGGACATTCCATTAGTGTTTCTGCCCTTTTTTATTTTTCTCCAAATCTTATTGTGAGTTGTTGCAAAATGTTGCACCATTATGGTACAAATAGATATTAACAACCAGAAAATATATCTGATAAATAAGCCATAGCTTTCTTTTTGAGTCATATATGTTACAGCATAGTTATCAGCTAATGTGGGCAAATCAAAAGAATTAACCTCACCACAAAAAAAATCCCAAAATATGGGTCATAAAGAGACAAAAAACAACCACACCATTTACTAGAAATAGTTGTTCTTCATCTGTTTCCCAGCAGAGCTGCGCTTGCCAAAGCTTCTCAGAGTTTCAAGTAGAAAGGTTCTGTTAATGGTCAAATGCATGCATTTGATTTTGAAGTACAAAATCTGAATTATGCAATTAATAATCACATTTCGTCCCTCCTTTTCCCTCTTTCCCTGCAGAGCTGCCACTATACAACTTCAACTGTGCCTTTGGCTGGGGATCCCAGAAGACTTTGTGCCACTGGGAGCACGACAACCAGGTGGATTTAAAGTGGGCAATCCTGACCAGCAAAACTGGGCCGATTCAAGACCACACAGGTAATCATGAGTTCATGATTTAGCCATTTTACGTTGGAAGAGGTTGTTCTGTTTAATACCAACATGCCTTCCAAAACCATAGGAGAGTGAATTATACCTAAAATATGTAGAGTCACAAAGATGATTCTCTAGGCAACTTAATCCGTTATATGTAGTCACAACTGACCATAATTGTCCTTTCTGTTGGGGAATAAAGATCATTTACTGCCAGGAATTGAAGATATTGCCTTCCCCTAACTTGCCTTTGGATAACCATAATAGGGGTAGGAAAAAAATCTGAATGACCGAATACTCTGCAGATATCACTTACCAAATGATACAGTCACAAACAAATCTCACATTATTCCTGTTTGTAGTTACAGAGACTGCCCACCACAGAAAGACACTGAAAGTGAAGCTTCCCAGATGGATGTATTTCCACACTTTCCTCCTCTCTGGCAGGAATTGGAGATTATAGCTATCCCTTTGTTCACACAGTTTTTCCAGAAATATCACCCTGGGAAATTGATTGGTTGGTTTTGTAGTATCTAACTCATGGTTCTGCATAATGAGGCAATAAATATGCTGCTGGCTAGTGGAGAAGGGAGGGCATTGCGTGACCTGCACAGCCTTTCGCTTTAGTGTTCTCTCTTGTATACGTGCAGATTAATCAAATGTGTTGAAATGAATTCCCCTTCCCACTTCTGCAACCCCTTTGCTTAATGAGAATGACAAGGAAATTAGACAAAATTGGACTTTTTAAATTCTGAGACACTTTCAATTGAATCTTAAGACAAGTACAGTAGTTTCAGGGAAAAAAAACTTATAATACTTTGACTATAAATGGCATTGTACAAATAAATGGCATCAAATTAACTAAATGCAGTTAGCTGAAGTGAAGGCTGTAATGGTGGAAAAATTGATGTAGAGTAAAGTGAAATGGCTCAGTAGGATCTGACATTGAAAGGAGGTTAAAAGCTATGTTAGCCAGAGACTGACAAAATCTAAAAGGCATGCATAAGTAAAGCTCTAATTAAGACAATGAAGACAGAGTTCCTGACCCGGCATTGCAATAATATTCTGGAAATGAGAGCTATCTGCACTTTGCCACCACGGATTATAGAGCGACTGAACCTGTCTTCAATCAAGAGATGAAGAAATGATATTCTTCAAATGAGATTTTGTTGTTTCCACTGGGCCCTGCAAGTGCAGAAGACTTACTTGTTCCATTAGCTGTAGCCTCAGTAACTCTTACATGCAGCCCCTTTTTCTCCTTACTGCACTAACTTTCAATATTCTCCAAAATTTTCCTTCAACTCTAAGAGCACCTTCACCCGCCAGGTTTGCCATTCACCTGCCAGCAGGTACAGAATGAGTACAGTGGGTGTGAACGCAGATCATGAGCAATCTGAATGGCACTGACATCCCAAACAAGCCCCTCAGTGTCACTGCTATACACCAAGGCCACCCTATATATTGAGAGAACAACAATGAGCAACTCACAGGCATATCTGGCTCTCAGCTGCACGTGTATAAACCTGAAAAAACTCCACAGAAATTATCTTCAACAGCAATTGCTTTAAGACAGCAGGATACGCTGTATGTCACTTCCAATTATACATGATATGATTAAATCTGGTCAGCGTTAGATCTTCCAACTGAGACAGCCAACCTAATGCTGTGATTATTTTCCTTTTCTACTCCCTTTGGATTTCCCTATCACCATTCCCTGCACAACATCCTTGTCTCTGAATTGGAGAGACATGTGGATTTGATGGATGGACCACTTGGTGGATAAGGAGTTGGCTGGATGGTTGCACTCAAAGAGTTGCAGTCAAGGGCTCAATGTCCGAGTAGAAAGGAGTGATAAGGGGTGTTCCTCAGGTGTTGGTATTGGGACCGGCGCTATTTAACATCTTTGTTGGTGACATGGACAGTGGGATTGAGTGCACCCTCAGCAAGTTTGCCGATGACACCAAGCTGTGCGGTGCAGTCAATACGCTGGAGGGAAGGGATGCCATCCAGAGGAACCTTGACAGGTTTGAAAGGTGGACCCACGCAAACTTCTTGAAGTTCAACAAGGCCAAGTGCAAGGTCCTGCACATGGGTAGGGGCATTACCAAGCACAAATACAGGCTGGGCAATGAGTAGATTGAGAGCAGCCTTGAGGAGAAGGACTTGGGGGTACTGGTGGATGAAAAACTGAATATGAGCCAGCAACGTGCACTGGCAGCCCAGAAAGCCAGGCACATCCTGGGCTGCATCACAAGAAGTATGGCCAGCAGGTCAAGGGAGGTGATTCTGTCCCTCTACTCCACTCTCGTGAGATCCCAGCTGGAGTACTGCATTCAGCTCTGGGGCCCCCAACATAAGAAGGACATGGACCTGTTGCAGCAAGTGCAGAGGAGGGTCACCAAGATGATCGGGGGAGTGGATCACCTCTCCTATGAAGACAGGCTGAGAGAGTTGGGGTTGTTCAGCCTGGAGAAGAGAAGGCTCCAGGATGACCTTACAGCAGCCTTCCAGCACCTAAAGGGGGCTTATAAGAAAGATGGGGAGGGACTTTTTACAAGGGCATGTAGTGACAGGACCAGGGGTAATGGCTGTAAACTGCAAGAGGGTGGATTTAGATTAGATGTGAGGAAGCAGTTCTCCACTGTGAGGGTGGTGAGGCACTGGAACAGGTTGCCCAGAGAAGCGGTGGATGCACCATTCCTGGCAGTGTTCAAGGCCAGGTTGGATGGGGCTTTGAGCAACCTGGTCTAGTGGAAGATGTCCCTGCCCATGGCAGGGGGGTTGCAACTAGATGATCGTTAAGGTCCCTTCAAACCCAAACCATTCTATGATTCTTTGATGACATTTGCACATGTGCTGCCCTCTGCACAGAAAAAAAAGTTGGAAAGAACATATAGGCACAAGCACACCCATTGAAGAAGCTGGACAAGATATTACTGCAGTAAGATAGAAAAAAAAAAAAAGCCTAAATTTTTTTGGCAATTTAACATCATCTTCCCTTATAAATTCATTTCAGAGACCAGATACTTCCACATGCATATTGGCTAGGATACCTCTGACTGCCCACATAAAAATCCACACAAAAGAAAAAGTCCTTGTCTCATGTTAAAAGAAATATTTCTACTTCTCATTTATTAGGCCCGCTCCTTCCAGCCACTGGGTTTAACCCACTCCTCTTTCTTCCTGGTTCATCTTTTAATACCATGTCCTTCTTACGCTTCCCAGAGTAGCAGTGCTCATCTTCCCTTCTCCATTGGTGCAGGACTATACCATTACAATCCAGCAAGTCTCAATTATACATTATTTCAAATGAAATTCGAGGACATCATATATAAGCTAAACCCAATGTTGATAAGACACCATCCTTCCAAAACATCTTCCTTTGTCTCTTTTTACTTTTCTTTTGTTTAAGCACTGGTATAAACAGAGGTATGTATACTTATTTCAGCATTTGAGCAATAGTATTTCTTATTATTACTTTTCTCCTTCTTACTTTCAAAATAACTTTATACCAGTGCCAGTAAGTGCTGTCTCCATCCTTGTGTGTGAGTGCATTACACATGCAATCTATTCTTACACATACCAGGATGAACTTCATATTTTTCCACCATAATTCTCTGCAAAGAAGCTGTTCAAAAGCTGACTGGAATGGATGCCTGGCTGGTGAAAGTCAGAAGCACTTCTCTGTAGTCAGTATCTTACTTAGCAATTTTCTATTACCAAACTAATCACACTCCCACGTGCTTCTCTCCAGGTGTGATTAAGCAAGTAATTTTCCAAGTTAAGGGCATTAGGTGTTCAGATTTCAACATGTATAAATCCATTATGCTCTTCAGAAAATACCAGCCATAATCTTATTCTTTTGGGAAACGGCTCACAAATATACAGAGCCCAATATATTATTACAAAAATCAAAGGAAGAACTCTGGCACCATTTGGGACAATTGTCAACTCTATTTAGGAGCCCTGCTTAGATCTCAGTTCCTGATCTCTGACCATGGCTGTTCAAAGCTATGTTATCCGCCAGTGTTCTTCCCATTCTAATCTTGCCTTCTCGAACACAGATTACTTTAAACAGAGATTAAAAATAGCTCTTGGCAGAATTAGTGTAGAGTAGGCCCCAGGGATTTCTGTCTAGCCTGCTGAACTAGGGCTGGGTCTCTTCGGGAGGTGCGCGCTGACTAATGGAGCCTATGCTGTTGCACCAAACATGCTTTTGCCTCCTTCCCTGAGCAAAAATAAGTGTGTGCCATGTAGTGAACATGTTGTTACGGTTCACTCTCAGCACAAAGCATCCCAATGAACAGCAAAGGAGACTGCCAGAAAAAATAAACTCTCCATAGAGTACCTCAGCTTTCCTAGAGCTCCCAAACCAACGCCTTCTGACTCTCTCGGTTGTGAGGCTTGACCCATCAGTGTGGAAGGAAAACAAAATGATCAGGGGTGGTTGGGGCTTCTTAGGTATACAAAGGGAAAAAAAAAAAGCTGGTGGCTATTCCTAACGCAGTCCTTCTGTCACAGTAGGAGATGGCAATTTCATTTATTCGCAAGCTGACGAAAGCCAGAAAGGGAAAGTTGCCCGACTGCTGAGCCCCGTGATTTACTCACAGAACTCTGCCCACTGCATGACTTTCTGGTACCACATGTCTGGTGCGCACGTTGGCACCCTGAAGATCAAACTGCGGTACCAAAAGCCAGATGAATATGACCAGGTGCTGTGGACCCTGAGTGGGCACCAGGCGAACTGCTGGAAGGAAGGACGTGTTCTTCTTCACAAGTCTGTGAAACACTATCAGGTGAGCTTGACTGCTCCTTGCTGAACTAATGGAGCCGAGGCCAGTAAGACCTTGCTCGTCATGTTTTACACACCATAGCAGAAAATGTCACTGAAGGATTTATGTAGACAGTATTATACCTACAGATGAGGTGCCGTTGCTGTGACAGCAATAATAGTGGCATATTTCATGGCATCTCAGATGACAGTGATATAAGCAATTTGTTATCGAAGGCCAGATAAATAGTTTTGAAATCGGTTTTTGTCTGTCACAAAACTGCATCCTTGACACAGTTTTGCTGCTGATGTAAAAGTCTTTAATGAAGTTACGACATTATAAAAATTCACATTTGCACATATAAGTTCATAAAGGCATGCAGTACAGATTGGCAGGCCACAATCAAAGTACATGTAGAGTGTCATTATGACAAGTGAAGATGTGTGTTAACAACTAATTAAGATACCCTGAATGCTGCAATTGTGTATTAACAGGAAAACAATGTGAACACTATCTTATTTTGCCAGGTGGTTATTGAGGGAGAAATTGGAAAAGGAACTGGAGGAATTGCTGTGGATGATATTAAAATTGACAATCACGTAGCACAAGAGGATTGCCGAAGTAAGTACAAATAGCAAGAACATATAGACATCTCATCCAAAACATTATTTATTTTGTTTTGACAGCTGTTTTTATCTGTGAGAAAGGGATAGATAATTATTGACTATATAGGAAGTCTTGCACTGAAAACATCCTGATCTGGCCCATAGTTTTATTCATACTAAGTGCCACTGGCGTCACCTCAGTACCGCAGCGACTGCAGTCTTTTGGATCATCACTGGCATCACCTCAGTACCGCAGCAACTGCAGTCTTTTGGATCAGTACTGGCATCCTACTGACATGGGTCACAGCATGGTCCCATTCTCACATCCCTCCCTATATTTTAGATTGCTGCCCTCTTTAAATTTCTGGTTTTCCTAATGCTCTTCCCTGTTTTAACTAATGCTCAAAATTCAATTTTATTTCTTCACCCTTTTTAGATCACTTACTACCAAGCCTACTTGAATTCTATTTTAAAGGACCATATCAAACCTTTACAGGATACACAGTTAGGGCGAAATGGCCCCTGCTCTGTCCTCTGCTGTCCTGCAATTCTGAGTTTAGTGCAACTCATTCGCTGTAGTCACCAGACCCCAGACATGTGGGACATGAAGTAATGTTAGAATATGGCCTTTTCCACATCTGAGCCAGGCTGTTCCTGAGATGCTATTTGAGTCCTTCTATTTCTGGCCAGTCTTGAGTTATTCCAGTCACTGCTGATCATATGTGCATTGCATACTGCACGTAATTTGGCAGCAGCCACCCCAGACAAACACAAGCAACTGAACCCTGTCCTTCACGATGGAGATGAAGCAATGACTTTTATGCAGGAGAGGGAATAGAACTGAGAACCTGCAGCATTAGAAATATGAACTTACTCCATGCGAGTTGGCAACACAACTGGGAGCAATAATAGAGGGTATTCCTCACCTTTTGTAGCTAATAGCCTTTTGAGGGTAACATGACGGACTCCAACCACATGGTAATTTCACTGCAGGATGAGAAAACGGTACAATCCCTTTTTATCACACATTCCCTCTCCTGGGGTTCATCATATGCCACCAGAGTGACAGTTACCAGAAAAGAGAAGCAAGACTCACTGCTTGGTCCTCCTGCAGTGTGTCCTCAGTGCCAAGAAGGGTGCTGGGACCAGTGATGACATTTATCTGACTCCAAAATGAGAGAGGAAAGTTACTTCTTTCCTACCTCCACATGTTTTGATTGTTCAAACCAAATGCTGAGCAAAGATTTTGGCCTGTGGGAGCTAAAGCCAAAAGCTCAGTCTGAAGCCCAAACACAAGTGGTCTCGCTGCAGTCAGTGAAACTGTTCTTGTGATTAACTATGCCTACGCTGATGAAGTGTTATGGAATTGGGCTCCAAAATTGTAAATACAATGAATGAGATGCTAATTCATCACACTGATTTCTCTTTCCCAGGCATGGAAAACCCCTGCTGATAACTAAAACTGTGCCAAGACTGGGCGGAGAGGAGTTTTTAAATCTTTCTTTTTTCTCCATTAATTTTCAGAGCCCTTCATAATGAACAGTTCTGTCAAGCTGACATAATGATGCTCTGACACAGGAAAATCTGCTATACTATTATTGCCAGCATGATAGTCAATCAGTGTTTGTAACCCTAATAATCAATGTCAATTCTCTTTGCTTCATTAGAATCAACTGATGTGGAGAATGAAATAGATGAAGAAGAAGACCCAGAAAGTAATCAAACAGGTAAAAATTGTGTTATTGTTAAAAGGGAATTAATTTTAAAGTGCATTTTCACGGGAATTTGTGTATTCTATTTATTTATAGATTAATTCTCTAACTGCGTATTGTATTAAGGTTTTTTTATTTATCTAGATCAGATGCTGAGAAGGCTTACATTCATTTGAAGAATTTAATAGTTTTATTCTTCTGTGTCATATAATCTTATGGACTTTGTATTATTCATATCTATCCCAAACCTTTCAAATTTTTTATACATAATTTGTCACATTGTGTACATATATAAGCATGCACACTATAGATCCTTAATATTTTGTTATCTAGAAGGCTTGTCCACAGCTGAAGAAACAGCTATCATTATATCTTACAATTTATGATTCACGCAGTGTCTAGGTAATTAGGCTCAAAACTCTTCAGGCTAATTGTTTCTCAGACCTGGCTGAAAATGTCATTTTATGACCAGTCTACCAAAACATTATCATTTTCAATGATGATAGCTGTAAATGGATCATTAAATGGATCGTAATTGTCATATTGTCCCAATAATAAAATATACTTGCATTTTTCAGGCAGAGCTTAATTTTCTTCTGTTACAGTCAACGGGATTGCTATCATTGATTTCAGTGAAAGCAGAGTTTATCCAAAAAGACTTTTTGGCTTTTCCTGCAACAGTTAGCAGGGTTTGCAAGCTTATTGGATCTCTTTCATAAACTGAAAGGGTTGAGGGAAAACATTATGATACGCAGTGAATATTTTACACAATGGGGCAGAGTGCTCTTCTGTGTCAGTTCTGTCACTATTTCCATTTCAAGGTCCAATCCTGAAGTCAGTGAAGTAGAGATGGATGCAAAATGGCTGGAGATTCCCAATCAATGTCTAAGGCTATAAACCTTCACACGGAGCTGAACAAGATTTAATTTAACATTTTTGAGCTAAATACTGAAAGCTGGCAAAATATAATCAAAAGATCTGGTTATTCATTCCCAAGACTCCCACTCAATCCAAGGCAGAATCAGACCCCTACTACCATGCAGCAGATTCAGGGATTGGAGAACAGTATGAAAAAAATCAACAATTATTTGGGCCACATAGTTTTCAGCTATTTATGACTACCTCCTAGAAGCTAGGTTTTCAAATTATGTAGCAAGTTATGTCAAAAACTTGATGTCCTTTCTCCAGATCTCCAACTCATCAAACAAAGTTCTACCTAGAATCAGTTCTGAAAATTTTGCAATTCTTTACTCCATTTCAGGGTTTACACCTCCATACCATACAGGCGAGGACTACGATGATAACATCTCCAGGAAACCAGGCAATGTCCTGAAGACCCTAGATCCAATCCTTATTACCATCATAGCCATGAGTGCACTCGGGGTGCTTTTAGGAGCCATCTGTGGAGTTGTCCTGTACTGTGCCTGTTGGCACAATGGGATGTCAGAGAGGAACTTGTCTGCACTGGAGAATTACAATTTTGAACTGGTCGATGGTGTGAAACTGAAAAAAGATAAACTAAACACACAGAATTCATACTCGGAAGCATGAAGGTATAAAGCAACTAGAGAAGTTTCAGAGAATCGGGATGGAAGGACATAGCTCGGTCATGCTGGGGAACTGATGATCTTCTTTTACTGTACAGGCTGAAAAGTGCATTGATGACACTGAGCCAAGCTTTTCTCAGGAGCTTCAATGAGTGTGTAACCGATAAACATGGACAACAATCTGTGTTAACAATCTGAATCATGTACAGTCTGCTTTTTCTGTTGGTTTTGTTTGAAATAATCAAATGCTGGTGTTGAGACCAAGTATGATTGACTTATAGTTCATTTTGTCTTTCTTTCTCTCCCTCTCTCTTGTTTTCTGTTAATGGATAATTTGGGTTTTACTGTGCAAAATCCAAGATGCTGTCACAAAATGTATTCAGTGGGGTCCTTTGGATGGACATGCTGTCTGTAGCTCAGTGCCCAGAAAATATTGGAGTAACAGCAATTTAGTGGACTCCTGCACCTGTATTTGTGTATAATTGCTCGTGTTGTGCATAGGCAAAGAAGGGTTAGGATGTTTTTGAAAGTACTGCTGCATCAGTACCGATATAGTGTGTCAGCTCTGTTTACGAAGCAATACAGTCAAATTTTATTGATGTTTTTCAGTGTTGTACTAAATTTTGTGCTTGTGAACGCCATAAAAGAGTATGTGCCATCATCAGACACAACTGGTAACCAAGTGTACTGCCTAAAAACTAAACAAAAAAAAGTCCTTGGCACTGGCTAGTGTATGTCCTCTCAAGTGCCTTTTTGTTTGTACTGCTTCTCATTGTGTTAACATTAACTACAGCTCTGCTTCTCTGCAGTTATGCCCTTGTCTTTAATCATATTCTAATGGCTCACTGACTAAAAGAAAAGTATATTTTAGTGTAAGAAAGTAGCCTCAGCAAGGCAAGGGCTAATCAGATTTGACAACCTGGCTCGATTGTTCTGCTTTCTGTATTTCAACTTCATGTCTCTTGACCCTTTTGTATAAAGCTGCAATATCCCCTTTTATTGTTCTTTCATATAGAATGTATTTTCAAATGTAAAATCTCTCTCCCTTTCTCTTCTCTTTCTCTCTCTCTTTCTCTTTCTGAGTAGATTGCATAAGCATTTGCCATTGCCAAGGAAAGAAAACTGCAGCTTTAACTTGCTGGTAATGGCAAAGGATTTTATTAGAGTTTGTGTTAAAAAATAAGGGAAAATTCTTAACTTTACCCTCCAAAGTCGAACTTTGGGTTTCTTCTTAACAGCATAAAGTGACAGTATCTTTTTTCCTGAAGTCATGAAATATGTCTTTTATCCTGAACAGCTTGCCTGTTAATTACACTAGGGAGAATGATTCCCTTACTGAAAATATTGCCTGTAAAAAGAGAAACTTTCCTCCTCCTGCCCCTACCTGAACCCAGAGTTCTGTTCTCTCAGTAAACGTGTATTTTCATGCTAATCAATGCTAATTGGTCTTACGCGTGGGTACTGAGGGCAGAATAAAATCCCACAGTGTATGTAGGTTATGTTCTTATCATCCTCTTATATCCAATTGGCATTTCATACCAGGAGGTTTCTGTTTGACCAGAAGTGCAGATAGTGACAGATTCGGTGAGCCGAGTAATGTAAGCTGTTGGGAAAATGTGCTTGACAATTATGTGGCAATTCTTTAATATTTTAGGACAAATACTATTGGACAAATACATTCAACAGCCTATGCATCTGGTCCAACAGGGTAAAAAGAAACAAGGGTTTGTTTCCCGCAGGGCTCCATAAGAAGAGGCGAGGGACCAGAGGGATTGCTCCTCTCCCGCAGGTGCCAGGGGAGCCCCTGGGTTTTCTGCAGTGCCCTGCACACAGCACAGCCATAACTGGGGAGGCAGTGGAAGAAGGCAGCTTTAACCTTCCCCTGCGTATCTACCAACCAGCAGATAAAATCGGTGCAAACATGGGGAAAGGAACGTCCTGCAAAGTGCTGAACTTATGTTTTTCCTCACTGAATTCCCTGAGTAGAGTCAGGGAAGTGATTGTGACTTTCTGAGTTAGTCTTTTCCAAAACTGCTTTTGTAGTAAAGCAATGAAGTATCCTGTCCAGGACTAGGATGAAAGAAGGGCTAATTCAGCCTTGAATTACATAGAGCAACAGAAGCCACCCCTATTTATCGATTAAATGCTTTGAAGTGTATTATTTCACCAATATGAACCATAAAACAGAAAAATCTGTAGAAAATCCACCAGTAACCTACAAATTGAAGAAAAGAGAGGGAGACTGGAGGTAAAAATGTGATTTTTGAAGTGGAAATATTTTAAAGGACAACCCAATAGAAAAAAACAGTGGACAGTTGCTACTTCAAAGGAGTCCTAAAGGCAAAGACTATCGTGAAAATTCAAACACCCACTTCAGGTCATCAAACCTCAGATGCCTAAATTGGAAGAGTTACCTCCCCAGGATCTAGACCTTGGCTCTTCCAGAAGGTGAGACAGAGCACCTAAGGCCTGAAAGTTTTGCCTAAAAGTTAGTCCATTAAATGTCCCAAGTGACAAACTCACTTTGGCAGAGGTAGAGTTTTCATATGTATCTAACACTGTAATTTGACCATAATGGTATCGCAGCAGCTAGTTAATTAACCCAAAGAGAAAAAGGATTTTTTCAAAAGTATTTTAAGTACACCATCACTGTGTGTTTCAGGTGTTAGGGTCTGTTCTGAAAACACTTCTAGTCCACTAACTTGATTGAGAGTTACATGCATATATTGCCTTGAAAAGAAAATCCCAACGGGGAGCCCAGGCCCAAACCCTTTTGAAATATTCCCATGGATCCACAGATTGCAGTAGATTCTGGACCAACTCTTGGTCTTGATCTATTTGTACAGTAAAGCTGGTGGTTGCTGGGGTTTTGTCTTCTTTTAACATACTGAGAATAGTGAACGCAAAATGAAATATATCTCCTTTGTTGTCTTCAGACCTTACTATGATAATGAGGATCTAGCACTGAAGATTTGATTTCTCTGAAGGTAATAGAATGAAAGTTGCCCTTCAATAAAGGAAAAATGATACTGCAACTTTACATTGAAAAGTATCTTGCACTGATAAATATATTTAAAAAAATTATATGTTTATAAAGTTATTAATTTGTAAAGGCAGTGTTACAAAATGTTCAGTTTATATTGTTTTAGATTGTTTCATAATTTTTAAAGTGTAAAATAACATATTTTTTTCTTTATTGAAAAACTATAAAAATCTTCTGTAGTAAAATGATTTCATTTTACTGGTATATTATTGCTTCATGTTTTGTACCATCATAAAACTTTGTGCAAATTTTTTTTACAGAAATTTTTATTTTCTATGACAATATGACACTTGTAAATTGTTGTTTCAAAATGAACAGCGAAGCCTTAACTTTAAATGACATTTGTATTCTCAGACACTGAGTAGCATTTAAAAAATCACATAGAACTGAACTGTAACTTAAATTTCCAAACTATGACTACTACATTCCAAAGAAACAGTTGAATTAAACATTTTCATAAAATATCCCATACCTGATGTATTTTATTATACTAAAATGAATTGGGTTTATTAAATGGCTGGTTTTATTTAGCATCTTGCAACAAGCACGATGTTTTAATCTTTGTTACATCTGTTGGTAGGCAACTCCAACAAACAGACACCTTGGTGGGACCATTCATGGTTTAGGATGGAGGGATTCACCCTCCGCCTGCCCAATTCTCTCTCCCTGCTGGAAGACACTCCTGCTACCTGCCTAACTTTTGGCCAAACAGCAAGGATTTAAGAGGACAAATATGCCACCACTGCTCTTAAGTTATAATTCCCCTCGCCACCATGGGAAGCCCAAGCCACACACCCTGTGTTATACACACCCCTTGTGGCTTACTCTTAGTGCTATGAGATTTACTGGGGAGTAATGTCCATTTTTGACAAGTTGCTCCACTGCTCCAGTAGTAAGGTTTGTACAGATAAGCTCCCTGCAGATTTCCACTGAAGTCATGAGGACTTATCCTACTATGGCCAAATCTCCCAATGCAGAGCACAAGTCGTTGACAGGAGCGAATACTGGAAGGATGGCCCATTGGGCCTAGACAGGGAGACCTTCAAGAGGATTGCATCCAGATCAGAAGCTTTAGATAGCACATTTCCTGTTTTATGCAATACATACCTATTTGTTGGTTTTTAATACTGAGCACTCCACACATGAAAGTTTGTTAAATCCTTTCTTTACATTGCACACACAAACAATCCACATACTGTCAGTATGTCATTAGGTCGAGTACTCATGGACAAACGTTTTTACTTCAACCACTTTACTACTCCTGGGAAAAATATTGTACTTATTACCACATATTTGATGATTATTACACTTGAAGAGAAAGTATCAAATCTTGTCTCCTCGAGAGAGCAGTGTTGTGGGTACTCGTTTAAAATAAGAGATGGAACTACAGCAAGGCACCTGAGCAAAGCTTTGCTTTGTGGTCAGAGGATGGAGTGCTCTCAAAAGGCAGTTGTGAAGGTTGTTGTCCATATAATCACTAAATCTAAATTCCTTAGAAATGTACTTCATTGCGCTCCGTTTGCTTCTGTGATAACCAGCCACGGGGCTCTTTCTTTGAGGGAAAATAAATGGCAATGGAATTAATTAGTGAAAAAAAGAAATCTATAAAGTGAATCCATTTTGAGGATGAAGTTCAGAAAATAGAGACAAGTATTTTAAGTTAAGAAAATTCTCTTTCTTTCATTTAGGGGAAATTAATTAGCCTAGAAGCTAACACTAGCTACTTAGCACCAAACCTTCCGTTTTCCACACTAAACAGGCTGCATAAAGGGAAGACAAAAATAGTGCAATGGGAGCTGAATTACATTTCAGAACATAACTTGTAAACTTGAAAGAAAAAGAAGAGCAGATGGAAATAACAGATGGGTCAGCTACAGACAACCAGTGCCAGGAGTGCATAACTCTGAGGCACAGATATTAGCGTCACAGTCTGTAAAAAGGGTCTTTGGCAGGTAGTGACAAGCAAACGTTATTATTTCACCAATCAAACGTACCAGCCCTGAGCCAGCAGCCACACAGCCACAGCGCTGAGCCCAGTCCCATTTCCTTGCCTTTTGGCAGGACGTAAAACACAATCACCCAGCGCGAGGCAGGAGAGGCAGGGGCAGCACAGCTGGCGTATGGTTGGATAAGGCCCACTGGTACCATGGAAATGACAGCAGTGTCTGCCGGTACAAACCTGCCCGCTGGACCGAAGCTGCCAGTCCCACTGGAGATGAAGGCTCCTCAGGCCTCATAAACTACCTCCTGTGAGGCATAGGAAGGCTTAGCAGGTGCATACTCACATGGCTCTAAATTTGACCCTTATAAGTCTTTTCTTATGCACAATTAGTCCATTTCTAAGTCAATTCTCCTAACCCAAAGTCAAATGTCGAAGTTGGTTTTGATTTTCAGATCATGGCATCTGGATGTTAGATCCCAGAATTAATTCCCTTCCCATTCCTTAATTGTCCTGTCCTTTGCAATGCATTATGCCTAACGGCATAGTGGTTCAAGCAACATTAATTTATTAGAGCTTTAATTTCTTCTTTTATACCATTTCATGCCTCAAGTCACCCATAACCACAATTTTATGTACAAGTGGTTGTTAAATTATAACAGAGTATATATGAATTTTTTTTGCCATGGGATACTTTATATAGCTGTTTTATTTGCTGACTAGTCCCCCTATAGACCCTAATTGCTTTTCTACAGTAGGTCAGTTCTCTATATACACTTCTATTGTCATAGCTACACACAATCAAGCTCTAATCTTATCACCTCAGGACTGATGGTGTCTCAATGTTTATAACTGAAAATCTCATTAAAAAGTCTTCTGGCATTTTTCACAGACGGATGGAGTCTTATCATATGTCCAAACCTAATTCCACCTTCAATAATCATTCTCCTATTTAAATTTACATTGTTTTTATTCATCTCAGACATTTGATTCATGTCCCTGTCATTGTACAGCATCATTGTGCACCATGCACCATGTTTTATTACAGACAGTTGTGTTTCCGTAACGGGTGAGGTGGCTCCAATTGAAAAAGGAATTGCAGTCTTACTGGAACACTGCTGGTACCAGAGAAAGAGGTCAGGTGGTGCTCTCAAGGGGACAAGGTAAGGAAAAGGTTTGGCAGGGTTTGTCAGGTGTTGCCATGACAAAGACTGAGGGATTTAATGATGAGAGGCTGGAGGATGAAGAGCTTGCCTGAGGAAACAAGTATTTCAGGTGAAATGAGCTGCAAAGGGAATAATCAGAAAACTCCCTTGTTCATTTCCTTCATTTTTTCCCTTGGAAAAAAAAAAAAAAAAAAATCACAATTCTCAAAAAATGTCTGCATTACAGAAATGCCTCTGGCAGCTGCCATGCACTTTTAAATCCTCAAGCATGGAAGAAGGGAGTGGGTAGCTGAACCTAAATGGTGGATTTCTACACTAAAAGAGGCTACAGGTGTGGATGTGTCTTTGAAGACCCAGGCAGCATCTCAGGACTGTAAGATTGGCATTCTTCGTGCATCATTTTCATCTTGAGCGCCTTTATTCCCATTCTTCTGTAACATGTTGGTTTATGCCATTTGTTTCAGAAGTAAATTGCCTGGGCTGAACTACTGGATTTTATAATTTCCTACTGTTAATGTATTTTTCCTTGGTGCAATTTATGCTTCCCTTACTGCTCAAATACTTTTATGAACGTCTTCCTATGCATTACTAAGGCATGCATAGCATGAAATAGCCCCACCTGGTGCCATGAAGAGCCCACCTCCTCCCACCCCTCCTCTTCCACAGCCCTGCCAGGGCTATGTTCTCCATGTCAGGGACCCACACACTATGCCTTTAATAAATAATCTACCTTCTGGGGAGCCTCAATAAGTTCTTCATCAGGCCTGATAACTTTGCATTAATTCATTAATTAAATATTGATACCAATCTTCCTACTAAATATTTACTTACCAGCTTCATAGCTCTTAGCATAACAGAGTGGGTCACTCTCATTTTGCCTTTTGAGACTACTAACTGAACCCCAGTGTTTTATCTTTCTCTCTTTTTAACCTTCTAATCTGAATCTGTTTACCATAGCTGTATCAGCAAGGAAAAAAAAAAAAAAGAGAAAACCTAAAATGAAGGCATAGCTGTGTCCACTTTCTATCTACAGGACTGAAAAAACCCATTGAATATGTAAAAAAATTAAATTTCTTTTTATTTTGAAATAAGGTTTTGTGAAGTGAAGAGGAAAGCTGCCAGACTGGTTGGAGGTGGTATTTGAGATGTCTGGGAAGCAGTAAGGAGACAGCCACTGGAGCCTTCTGAAAACTCTCCTGTAACATCTGGAAAGGCTTGACAAACAACTCTGCAAAGCGATGCAAGCACAGGATTGTCAAGGTAAGCAGGCTGTGAAGGTAATGGTTTACCCCAAGCATTGTTGACAAAATGGAAGAAAAGCAGGAAAATACTTAGTGTAGAGTAGGTCAGAAAGGACCTCCTTATTGTAGGTCCTACTCGTTTCTCTTTTAATTAGTCCTCAGAAGATGGGAGGCAAAGCAAGGAACGAACTCAACTACAACTCAGTCCCACCTACAGCTCATGTTGACTGATTCACGTCCTACAGTGATCATGCAGCTCTGAGACTGATGCAAGAAGTTGGTTGCCACCACCCTTTGTGTGAAAGATCTCTGGCCCTCAACACCAAGGTCCTCTGCATGTACTCCAAACAGTTACATGCAGGAAGCAATACCACTTTGTACCCATTGCCAGCACATTCAAAAGTATTTTTTCTTGCTGTAGGCCATATTATCTTTGTTTTGCATTTCTTTGGCCTTTCTTCTTCTTAAGACAAGGCCTGCCAAATAAGCCATGTTTCCCCAGACTCTCTGTCTTGCATGGTGCGGGGCACCCCAGTTCCCATTTACCAGCTTCGGAAGCCCAGTGTGGGACCAGACCTCCCATTTGCTCAGCTGATGCTGCTCTGCTGCCCCGGCCACTCCTGGCCTGCGGGTTGTTTTGCATCACTATGTTGTTTGCAATAGGAGGTCACGGAAAGTTCACTTGAAATCGAGACTCTTACTTCAATGCCACAATCTGTAGGCAACTAAGGATCATCTTTGCTACTTTTAACAAGTCTTTTCACAATCTATTCCCTTTTCTCCATGCATACTGACGTCTTAAAGTGGTCAACTTCAATCCATATATCTTGATAAAGTGGCTGAATTACTGCTGCTGAATGGTAGGCCATTATCTACAATTAGTTTATGGCTCTTAATAGCTATTATTGCAAAAGATGGATTTCTCCATAGCATAAGTGTCTTACCAAAGATGTTGTTAGTACTCTTGCTTATGAAAAGTTAAGTGGTAGCTGCTTTCTGGAAAAGATCAGGTTACTTTCCAAGCTGAAATAAACCAGTACCAGCTTATTACTATGGGTAATACGGGTAATTACTAGGGGTAATAAATAGGTTATATGCGTTATGAAGACTATTTGGCTCTTCTTTGCAATGTACTGTATGTAATAATGTAAATGTGCACAGCACTTTATAGACAAACAGACTGAAAAAATGCTGTGAGGATGTCACCATCTAGTTTAAGAGAAAAATACCGAGCATCTGTCAGTCACAATCAGAGGACATAGTAACTTGCCTCAGAGCAGCGGCTTTTCTTTTCCTGTTTATAGAAGTATGGTAGTTAGAACAGTTAGAAGAAGTGTGTGCCAATTCATTGGAGAAAAGTATGGATTTATGAATCTCCTTGAGGAAGTGCCTTCTGCAGAAGGACATGAAGGAGCAGAGAGTAGAGGCAGAGTAGATGGGGTCATGAACTTCATTTTACTTCTCATCATGAGTAATAGTGCTAAACTGATAGTCAGTCAGATCTCTCATTTTCTTTAATTTAATGCTATTCTTCTTGCTCCTTGCATTACTGACCCCACATTATAACTGAACCATGTGTTTTATTACAATGCTAAGCACTGCTTTAAATGCACATGAGAAGATTTCAGTGCTTTTTATACTGCACAGTTATGTGTGGTGAGTTTTGTTCATTTCACATAAAGAACCATCTCAGAGCTAACAACTTGTATTATTTTAATCAAGTCTCATTTCACACAGGTTGTGAACTTTAATACAGTTTGCCATTTTTTCTGGACTTCATATATAATGCACAGCTCAGCACAAGTCTGACCTTTGTGGTTTCATATCGGCACATACTTGCTGAAGGCACTTCATTAGACACCAAGAGCAACAGAGTTTTCAGCCTTTTTACTAGTTTTCTTTGGAGCTGATGATGATTACCAATATATACATTTTACCCAATAACACATTCTGTGTGCATTAAATATAGTAAGCATACATATATATGTATCTCCTGAGACGCAACCTTGATTCTACAACATAAGGTGAAGAAGCACTAGAAGTACTAGAATAGAAGGTTTGCCTAAAGGTAAAGGTCTGTGTGATTATTAAGCCTCTGAGGGTTTTAGTCAGGTTTGGGGATTCCTTGTGACAGCATAATGCGCTTAAAAATGTAAAGAGCATCTCTACATGCGGAAGTATTTTCAGGCTGCTCTCATGTTGCTCTTCTAGCTCACTTCCTAGCTTAGATTTTGCAGGCTAAAGAGAGAGTCTTTAATATTTGGCAAATATTTTCCCCTACTACTTTATGCATATAATATTTTTTGAGCTAAAGGAATTTGTATTTCATGTTTATATTGTGATAGTGCCTACAGGATAACAAATTCTGGTCCCATAGTGCAAAACAACATGAAAAGATACAGAAAATGTATATTCCTACCTCACAGGCAGGAGCTGTAATGTGGCTGCTGTGAGCCTAGATAGTTCTAAACCCAGTGTCTTCGTCAAGTGCCTTTATTGCCAGCAGTCTCTTGTGTTTTCCAGAGCTGTTGCAGGTTTTTATGATCAATACATCAAAGTCTGGGATGCTACTACAAACGTCAATTAGCCTTCAAGGCTAGCATTCAGCTCATCTACCACTGGCTAAGCTGGACATCACCTCTGAATTGTGACTTATATCCACTGTGTCAAACACCTGTGTCAGGATGGGGTGGATTTTCGTCTTACAGCATCAGTTTCTCTTGTCTACAGAATAGTTTAAATAAATAGTTCAGATTTAAAGGCCTATATTTTAGATGGGTAAGATGAAATTAATAAAATTTCCTAACTATTTCTAATTATGAACAAACTAGTGGTGGTTTTGTTTGGTTTTCCCAGGGACAAAGATCTGAACTGCTTTGACTGATTTTTATCATGGTTGGTTTTGACATCCGAAAGCATTGGTCCACCTGCTAACCAGCTAGAAGAAGCAAAACTCAACCTTTTAGTTTATAGTAGGACTCTCAAAACCCACTGGTTCAATTTCAGTAATGGAGGCAAATATGTAGTGTGAAGGTAGGTAGGACGACAGCTCCTTTATCACTGTGTCGTCCAGTGCTACCTACAGAATTATGATATGCGTTGAAGAAGCCTTATTCTACCCTCATACTTAGGCAGACTTGGGTCTGGTCGTGTCTTTATTCATCGTCCAGAACTAAGAATTAAACCTGAATTTTTATAGGCTTGTTAAGTTTGCTTCTTAAATTGGTTTTGCTCTGGCTGCCACAAGCTAATTATACTGTATTCCTACAGTGCTGCAGTTTAGACTGATCATTGCCTACCTCACAGTCATCTATTCATTTTCTCACTTCCTGATCTTGTGTTTTGGTTTCATTCTGATCTACATGTATAACTTCACACAAAGCTGTTTTTTTCTTCTTAGAGATTTGATCTGCCTACATTTTTATTCTCTGGCACTCTTTCCGACTCCACAAATAAAAAGCATATATTTCAGAAGTGCAGCTCTTCATTCTCTCTAGGAAGCCTCAAACTTCTCCAACTTATAGCTATATTTCATAACTTCCCAGGCATTTCAAAACATTATTTTAGATGGTTTGCTAAGCATTTTTCTCAGCAAGAAACACACTTAATGTCCATGACAGGCAGCATGAAGGATGACCCAAAATCACTGTCTGCTTTTGATACAGAAGGAGTCCTAGTGAACATATTAATGAAACCTGACAGAACCTTGAAATGACCTGGAAGAAACTATCAGAAGTGTTCGTAAGCATTATTATAGATATTGTTATTGACACCACTGTGCTTGCAGTGAACCTTGAGATCTTTTCTGATTACCTTTTATTAGGAAAATTCATATTTCTTATCTGAATATGCATTTTAACAAAACAGTCATGATATGTCTTCCTTCTTTCTGTATTTATGTGGGCAAACAGGACAGGCCCCAGTGTATGCCATGTAAATCAACATCTTGGTTAAGTTTGTGCTGATTTTTTAGTGCTTGCTACACCAAAGAGACAGAGGCATCCATATTATCTTCATGTTACTCTTCAATATATTTGGGAATCTCCATGTTGCAGGTGCTTTGATTTTTATCTCTTCCAAGCCCATTTTCTGTTTCTCCATCTTCACTGTGCAGAATGAAGATAAAGATTTTCTGAGTCTCTCTTCAATCATTCCAAAAAAATACCTTTTTTCTTTTATGATTATTGCCTCAGGTCAGCTCTTGTTCTAAAACAAATATAAATGCATACAAGAGACAGCTGTGATCCCTTAGGTGCATGTGTTATCAAATGTCTGGAAGATACTGTACAAACAAAATGTGCAAATGATAGAGAAATGGGAAACAGCTTATTTCCAAGCCCTTTAAATAGGAGTAATCAGACATCCCAAAATCTGCTAAGCTATGCTGAAGCTAGAGAAAACACTGAGCAATCAAAATGTCCCTGCTCCTCCTGCTAATGGTTCTACCAGACCCAGTTCTATGTGCCTTACTCAAGTAAAACAGCCCAGAGAGTCAGATGGAGCTTTGTATGAAGAAGAAATGTTCAGGGCCACTGTCCACTGTTGCCAGCTGAAAAACAATGCCAGTGTCTTAAAGGACTATTAGCAGACAAGGAATAAGTGCCATAGCAACAGAAGACCATAGAAAAACTTGAAAAATGCAAACTAAATGTTAACTAATTGCAGAAGTACAGAAAACTGGTCATTAGTAATTCACACAATCGTTATCATCTTTTCAAGAGAACACAATTTTAGCTTTAATACAGCTTAGATATAGGTCCCAGCACTAAAACTATTTTTTACATTAAATGAAGTATAGTAAGTAGCTGATGTTACCGTAAGAAAACAACGACCTGTAAGTTCATAATGTACATTCAGAATGTAAGAAACCCCCAGAACTTCCCAAGGCAAGTTTCAAACAACTACTGTTGCTAGCAAATATATAAAGCCACCTTTTACATCATTTCCTATATTTAGTAGCTGCTCATTCCTCAAGCAGTTGAAATATCTTCTGATCCCTAGACATGTTGTTTGGTGCATAACTGCATGCAGGTACTCGTTCACTTGAGGCACCTAACTCACAGAACTCATTAAAAGTCCAATTTAGCTGATCTGAATTACTGTCTGTGAGAGCTTATTTCTCTCAATACTAAAGAAACATTAGAAGACAAGTCTCCTCTTCTCCCCCAGATCAGTTCCAATGCTCAACTCCTGCTGTAAATTACTATTCAGTGTAAGCCACAGTCTCAAGAACTTGCCAGGCTGTTTGCTATTGGCAAACATGTCGTGATCATTGAGCGGTTTTTCAGGTTTTTTGAAACTCTTGTGCTCTTATTTTCACTGGAAAGAATGAAAACAGGATTGATTAATATGCACATGGGATGTCTCCAAGATTTTTGACCCAAGAACCTGGTGGCCATCATGTGAAGCAGCATGAATAAGTAATACTTTACAATACATCAGTAAGATTTGGCATTATCTCAATATTCCACACACAACAAAACTATATGACTGCAAAATATATTTGATGGCCATTGGTAGTGACAGGATTTGTCTTTTTAAGTTACATCTCATCTCTAGAGTAATTGAACTGTGGTGCAGCTGCTAGAAGCTCGAGTTCCACCTTCCAATATATCATTATCATTTGATTGTAAAGACTTCACTCTTTTCCAAACACTGAAGAGCAATGCAGGTCCAACTCTGAGAATTAATATTCCAAAGATCATGGATATTTTTAGACCTTTAAAACAAGCTACCTCTGTGGACTGAATAAAAACATATCTTGTCAGCCAATCAAGATGAAATGATTGCCTGAAGCAGGGGTTTGGCATTGTGAGAACATTTTTAAAGCTTGGTTTGAAACCTTCTTGAACACAAATTCAAGTATATTGAAAGAGTTACTGAAGAGCATTTAAAATACTATATATTTTATATGTGACCCTAGATTCTACATGGACAGAGTGATTAAAGAAAAGTGAAGTAGTTCATTAAGCAAAGAGTGTGACTGCAGTTTCCTAACATATGTCTTAATCTCTGTAGGGATGATGGTTTCTGTTGTTTTCTCTAGCCTGTGAAATAGAACCAGTTGTCACCAACGCTGTTGCCTTTTCAGAGAAAGAGGATATTGGCTGTGGCAAATTGTCCAGTTTTTCTAACTATTCACTGTATAGGTTCAGCTGTCTCTTTTCTGAAGACTTTGTACTGAAGGCCTAACAAGAAGATACACAGCTTAGTCGTATTACTGCCTTCAGCACTTAATTAAAGAGGGTGCTACTAGAAAAGTGGATTTAATCCCAGTGTTTTAATTAAATTCTAGCTTGGCACAAGTCCACCTGTCTGGATTCAATTGGATATAGTTCTCTTTCCTTCTTGCTCCAGACATTACCATTGCCTGCTCCGACTGAACTGCTGCAGTGATTCTCCCATTGCATTGGAGCGCAAATAAATGCAATCCTCAAATATAGAAAGCCTCTTACATAAAGGGGATGTAACATCAAAGCTACTATTTAAGACTAAAGTGTCACACCATTTACATGTTCAAATTGTCTGAGGCAGGCAGTTGTGTTCACACTGATCCCATACCGAGTGTGATGGTGTAGCCACGCATGGAGCTCAGCACAGTCTACTAAAATTAGTTTGGAAAGGCATCATCTGTACTGCAAGCAAGAGCCAAGTTATCACTTCAAAACTGTACTGGACAAGTTTATACAAGGTGCAGTGACTTCATTATGAATTACAGAGGGGACAGAGATTTCCTACTCAGCAGCAGAGAGGGTGAAGCCAAAATCCTGAATGTATTGAAGGTGGGCAGTATTTTGCAATTTCATTTTACTCATCTTTGAAAATCCTAACTGGTTGAACACAAAAGCTTTCAAAGTGGATTTCTTGGGGGCAGGGTTGCAACAAGGAAGTTAAAAAACTTCTGCTATTAAAAGTCCTGTGTCAGTCATCTATAGGTGGTAAACCTCCTAGTAGTGGAGAGGAACTGAACCCAAGGTTCAGTTGATCTTAGGTGGAAAGGGCTCTGAATCATGTGGGTAAGTATAGTCACCAGGCTATCACTCTTTCACCAAAAAGAAAACAAAGCAACACAAAATGGAGGTCTAATTTTTTTCCACCACATACAACAAATTTTAAACCCTGACTTTATTCTTGAAACAAAAACCTTTCATTTCAAAGGTTTCGAAACCAGTCATTTGCCGTCTTTTGCCAAGGAGCTGCTCAGGCATATCACGGGGAACAGGAGAGGACAAGTGTGGAAGGAAACAAGGAAAGAGGCTTGGAAGCAGGAAACTTTTAAAGGAGTGAGTTAACATCCTCCTGCAAAACACCAGAGAAAGAAATCAAGCGCTGAGTCACAACAGTGGGATTCATCTTCATCCCCTCCAGTCATCCAAAAGTGAGGTCTAAGCCAGCCATCCAGATTCCTCCTGTGAGTAGAGATGGACACCTCCAGATGGGAATTCAGCCCGCAATTCTTGGATGTCTATCTTAGGAAAAGACAAATCCCTGGTGTGCTCCAGCAGCCATGTAGCTACATGCCACCACTGACTCAAGGCTTCTTTAGTTAATTAGAGTTGAAATGTCAACATATGTGTTGCTCACCACTCCCACAGCCTTAATCCTCTCTCACATCTAACTGTTACTGCTCATCTTTTTACTCCCTTTTTCAAGCATAGGAAACAACTGTTGAGAGATATTTGAATTTTAGAGAGAATACTGCTGGTAAGGAGAAAGCACAGAGCACGTGATTCATTATATTTTAGAACTACTGAAAAACAGACTCGTCTCAGGGCAGATACCGGTCTTTACCAGTATGATGGCTCTGCTTCCCCTTTATGTGAAATATTGAGACTACACCCCCTCCCCACATGAAAGCAAATACTAAGAAGTGCACATGTTTACCAGCTTGAAAGTCATGCCACATAATACCGTTATGACTTGTCAGGCATTTGCCAGTCTCACTCTCTGAAAAGAACATTTTGCCACTCTCGGTTTGCCTACCCGTTCCGCCATTAAAAAGAAGACTTTTTGCCAGACAAAGAACATTAGTGCCCAAGAAGGAGATAAGAAAGGGAAGAAAAAGAAAATACATTTCTTACTGAAAATAACCGCATAGTTAAGGAGTAAACCATACCACAATGTGCATTGTTAGGCTTGTTGAACTTAGATGACTTCGGCACATTATGAAACTAAATACAGTTACTTGGCAGGAGGCAAATGTCTAACTCAAATTTGCATGTGCCCAGATTCATCCTTATAGAAAATTATAAAATAGCCAGAGGCATGTTTTGGTTTGTTGTTTTAATTTATGGTTCGCAAAAGCTGATGGATCCACAAGGCTTCATACTGAGCAAATTCTGGAGATTAAAAAGTGCCTTCTAAACGCATCTGAACCTCAAGTGCCCAATAACACCATGCTGCTAGGAAACACCCCGGTCTTAGTATTCAACCAGGTGGTCCAGGGAGCTGTTATCTCGTTGCTCCCTTCGGCACAGAACCACTGGAGGCATCTTCCCAAAGGTGAAGCAATGATCCGTGTCTGTGGTTTTGCCATACTTCCTTCATGGCTTCTACTTTTAAGAAATACCAATGCCACTGGCAGGCAATTTTCTTCTCTTCAGTGAGGCAATTCCTTCCGCTGTATCATGTTGTAGACACCTTGTTACTTTGTGAGTTAGTTACTCCACTGTTGTGATTAGACTTCAGCCTCTTGGAAGACTGGAATAGGGGCTGACCGCCCTTAGAGATAAATGATTTAGAATTATTTTTATGGTCTAAGCTCCTCTAACATTAGTTAGGCTATTAGTTGGGCTATTTTTCATCTTACACTGATATGGGGAGGTGTCACAGAAGAGAAGCTGATAGCCCTAATCAAATGAGGACCTAAGAAGTCTCTGTGATCTTTCACCCACCAAGACCAAGGACAAGTTACACACACTAAACATGAGTCCTGCTAAACATTTGTCGGTCATTCATCCCTTGCTCTTGGAATTACTATGCAGTTTTTCCACTCCTTCCCCACCTACCAATCCCACCACGTCTGCAGGAGACTCAGGTTTGGTCCTGCGCCTTCTGTGGCAGTACTAAGGCAACAGGAGGATCTGGGAACGAAAGAAGCTACCGACAGCCAGATTCCCTGCCTGTGCCTATACACAGAGATCACGCGAGCTGTGCGTGAAGATGAAAGCATGTCTCAAAGTGCAAATAGCCTCCTCTCTTTCAGAGCTAACCTCCCACAGTGGCACCTTCGGTTTGCCGTCCCAGCACTTCGGGACCACAACACAGGGTGGCCGAACAACCCTTTGTGATCCACACACAGCTTTGCCAGCACGCCAAGCCTGCTCTCCTTTTCTTACGCCAGATGTGTCAGAGCTGGGGAGAAAACAGCAGGTCAAACCACAGGACGGAAAAGGCTGTGGATGGTAAGGAGGCCCCTCTGCTCATGGAGGCCTGCTGGAAGCAGGAGGGATGATTCACACGTTTGCCTCTCTGCGGCTCGGGGAGCTCCGTGAGACACGCAAGGAGCCATTAAATTGCAAAACATGCCTGCGCCATGCGGCGCCCGGAGGGAGGCAGCATGTGGCACGGCAGCTGCTGGAGCTGCTGCCACTGCCCGCTGACCGCTGCTGGACCAAGCGGGCATCAGCAGGGACCTACAGCAGAGGTGGTGGGCTGGCAGCTGCAAGGTTTGGAGAGGTGAGAGCTTGGGAGAAGCAGTGAGGGGTTCGGGTTGTTGGGAGGATTTGGGGAGGCAGAGGGGGATTGCAGCAGGGTCTGGGGGACGGACGTCTGAGTTAGGGCAGTGGGACTCACAGGGTGGCTGAGGGAGGCGCTGGAGGGGGAGAGGCTCTCAGGCAGGTGAAAATTTGGGGTTGTGGCTTGTAGGACCTGGCAATCTGGGCACTCCTGTCATAAGCATTTAGAGGCACTCTGGGTTCTGTCTTTCCCAAATGAGTACTTGTAAGTTGCCTTGATGTTAATGAGAATTACATGCACACATCAGGGAAAGAATAGTCCCTCTACAATGGGCATGTGACAGCTAAAGTGCATCAGTCAGCAGGGAAACAAAAGAGGTCATAATTTATGTAAAAGGTTCGTTTTTAATGTAAATTCTGCCCCCAAATGCTCTGCTTACCAGCCTGCATCTGTGGTATTTGGCAGTGGAAAATGAAAGGGGTGAAAAACTCACTGCTGGCAGGTAAGTGCATAATGTGATAGATTGATTTAAAATCCTTGTCATCTTTCTTTTTCACCTGCATACATAACGATCCTCTGTTAGTCATTAGGGCTCCTTGTACCTTCAGCACTCTAAAAAAATATTGGCTTTGAAATGATACTTCATTGTTAAGGAATTTTTGTCAGCTAGCTCCATTTATCGATGTATCAAAGCCATTTTACAAGAGATAGGCTCCACTTTGGCACCGATAGCGCATACATTACGTGCCTTGTGAGGACTTGCATCTCATTCCAGCACTGAGTGGAAGTGCCAAGTGCCACCGCGGTACATAATGAGACATGTCACCCAGCGTCAGGGACAGCAAGGAGACGTGAATGAATTGGCCCCCGATGTTTTCTCCTGGCCAGAGATGAGAGGAGTGGGGACATGAGGGGTCGCAGCAGACACATGCTTAGGGTGCTACTCGGCACAGAATAGCTGAGGACTCTTCTGTCAGAGCCCCCGGGGTGGGGGTAACATATGCCACCAAGCTGCATTTTTTTGTTGATCTATTTACACCTCCTCCCCAGACAGCAAGAGCCAAGCCTGGAAACACTCTTTTCTGTAGCCATATGTGTGTCTGCAACAAGGGGGTTTTTTCAGCATACCGGTGATAACTGGGGGTGTCACGCTGTTTTGTGAGCAACATTTTGTAGCATAAGCCAAATCACAGAAAGATTACTACCGAGCAGCTACCTCCAAAGCTGCTCAGCCTGTCTTGTGAATTAAATCATTTTTCTTTGTCCTTTTGTTTAGATCTTTACCTTGTGTTGCCAAGCAACTGCACGGGGAAAGTTAATGGCAAAGCTCCCCTTTTAGACCAGGCAGGTAGGAGCTCTTTGAACTGAGGCGATCTGGTGTGGAAAAGACAAGGGCTGAGAGAGGAGAAAAAGCCCGTGGTCTTTTGGATCTTGTTGGATTTTCCATGCATCCTAGAAACAGAGGATGCTGCAGCAGAGATAGCCAAAGGCAGGGCTTTCCTGTGCATAATTTATTACAATGTCAGTTCAAGGAAACTGAACCCAAGTGCAGGCTATGCGCTGAGAGATGTCAAAAAGAGAATGTTGTCACACCAGTGATTTTCACTCCCAATTCTCCTACCGACAGAATTTCTCCCTCAAAAGGAAAATCTTGACCCAGTTCACTGCCACTCAAACACTGAGCCTAAGCCTCTGCAGCCCAGGAAAGATCCTCTGCCTCCACTAAATCATACCGAAGCTGTAAAGGATGCCACTACTTCCTGCCAGCAATACCTACTGCACCTTCCAGACGATAAACTCAAAGCCCACAGGATCCCTGTGAACTGGGGCGTGTATTTTTCAGGCTGAAGATTCATAGCTTAAAAGTAAAAGAGGGGCCCGAGACACAAGGAAACTGCTGCCTCGTACTGGCTCCCACACCCAATTTGCACAACTCACTGAACACGGTCACAGGACTCGAAGAGTCCTGACCATTAGGCACTTCTACCCACCGCCATCAAAGACTCCTGAGCCTGGTTGTTTCCATTCATTGCCTTGCATTTTCTGTTAGGAATATCATTAATGATCCCAGTCCTGTTTTCTAGTTATACCACATAACATCCACGCCTCTCAAGGCCAGGATTTCAAAGGACTGGTATTACTTCTAATTACATGCTTCATTTTGTAAACTCTTGGGTTTAGAAGGTATTAATTAGATTGGCCTAGTTAGTAGTGTTTTCAGTTCATGATTTTACCATGCCCCGTACACTTGGCATTTCTCCCAGGAGCTCAGCTGCCGGACTCAGGACACTGCACGGGGACACTTCCAGCTCTCTTCACAGAGAAGAAAACCTGGGAAAGCTGAAGCTTTTGCACCTGAAGATTCTGAAGAGCACCAAAAAAGTATCAGTTAAAAACAAGCCTCTTGAGTTTTTAAACCAATCAAGTCAGTACAATAATATTAGAGGTTCTGTTTGACTTTTTTTTAATACCAGTAATACTAAGTTGATTCAGTGTGAGCTCAAATATTTAAACCCTGGTCTAGACAGAGCCAAAATAGAGGAATTCATCTCCAAAAGCTATATGCGCTACTTGTGCCTCATTTAATCTCCAAAGGTCAATAAATGCATTAGTAGGAATGTGCAAGAAGTCTGCGTGGAAGCCAGACTCAGTAAGAAGATGGTTTAGTGTCTGCTGGGTATTTATGGGAACCAGCGGGATCATGGAAAAAGACATGGAAAAGGCAGAGAACTGCTGAGGGCTCATGGGATGAACTTAGCAGTCCCAATTGGAGCATGAGAGAAGTTGTGTTTCATAAGGGTGTAGACCTGGAAACAACCTCCCTCTCTCTAACTGGCAAACCTATTTTGAAGTGAACATTATTGTATGTTCATCATTCTCCACGTTTGAAAAAAATTGCTATTGCAGATAAGAAATTGCATCGTGATAAATAGAAGCTGCACTCAAGCTTAATTTTTGTCACACAGCATTATGGGTGCAGCTGTGAGACTTGTGCTGAGGCTTAGCTAAAAATATTCCTACTGTATTTCATAAAGCGTACAGGCTGATCTGACCTGGCAGTTCCTGTGTTTCTATCTAGTCTAGTATCCTGTCTGAGAAATGCTAACACCAGCAGCTTCAGAGGACAAGAGATGAAACCTCTCACAGTCAGGTGGCACAGTCTACCCTATAAAAATATTATCTAGAGCCGTAACAGCAGAAGATTGATTACTGAAGACAAACTAGTTCAGCTCTGTAGCAAATGCCCCATATGCAATAATAGCATACTATTTACAGCTCACATGCGTTAAAAATCAAAAAGTCTTTGCTTTACCACTAACAGCACTGTGGACTTTTAGCAGCTGTAGAACTGTACATGGAGACAACCGTCCTGATAAGCTGTCAACTCTCTCTCACTACCTTTTCTGAACACTGTAAAGGTTCTTTACCATAGTGTCCTGGTTTTAGCTGGGATAGAGTTAATTTTCTTCCTAGTAGCTGGTACAGTGTGTTTTGGATTTAGCATGAGAATAATGTTGATAACACACTGATGTTTTAGTTGTTGCTAAGTAGCACTTATCCTAAGCTGAGGATTTTTCAGTTTCCCATGCTCTGCCAGCAAGCAGGTGCACAAGAAGCTGGGAGGGAGTATGGCCAGGGCTGCTGACCCGTACCAGCCAAAGTGATATTCCACACCATAGAACATCATGATCAGTATATAAACCAGGGGGATTTGGCCAGGAGGGGCGGATCGCGGCCCAGGCATCGGTCAGCAGGTGGTGAGCAATTGCATTGTGCATCACTTGTCTTTTCTTGGGTCTGATTTCTCTCTTTTTGTTATATTCCTTTTCATTACAATTATTATTACTGATATTACATTTTATTTTTATTATTGTAATTATTTTACTTTAGTTATTAAACTGTTCTTATTTCAATGCATGCGTTTTACTTTTTTCCCGGTTCTCCTCCCCATCCCACTGGGAGGGGGGAGGAGTGAGCAAGCAGCTGCATGGTGCTTAATTGCTGGCTGCAATTAAACCACAACACCTAGCAAGGTAAATTCAGTTGTGAGCTATAAGAAATAGGAAGTGTTTCTGTAGTTTTAAAATCAAGGAGATCCAAATTTAAGATCTCAGCTAAAATCATAGAAAACCATCAATGTGCCAGTGTTGTAATATAACTGTACACAGCCCAACTCACATTACTATATGGTCGAATATTTCCTGCAAACTTTGTCTGAAATTATCAAACATTTTGTTCTAGTTTGATAATATTTGATTTTTTGTTATTGAAAGTATTTGTGTGCATATATATCATACATGACTGATAGCCCCTTAGTTCTCATCTAAACAGGAAATTATAGTGTAGATTTTTCTTCTAAGATTTCTGATAAGGTTCACACGTGTACATATGCATATATATACATATCCGCATGTGCTTATTTAGTTGTTGTTAAAGCTTGTGGTTTTTACACTTGTATTTCTGTGTGACAAGATGTGTTCACACCTGACAAGCCCCTTTAGTGGGAAAGACGATAATAAATTTCTCTTTGCGGGCATTCTGCTTCTTCAGAATCACCTAAACACCATTAAAGCCTTCCTGGTTCTTTGCTAACCTACCTTAATTAATATTAATTATATATTAATAAGAATATTCTGTGGCAGACATACCAATTCTAGACAGACCATAGACAGATCAAATTGGATCATAAATTGTGTTTTAAAACATGTGAAGTATACCTTCCATATAAGGCTATTGAAGCTAAGAGGGCTAGGAGTACGTTGCACTGGTCTCTGTCTTCCCCAAGAGACGTGATATAACACACTGACAGGAAACCACCATAAATATATACGCAGAGCTCAAGGAAAAGTGCCTCATGAGTTTCACATTAATTATTCTCCCTCCTCCCACACACTGCTTCTTAATGGACAAACAGACCAATGTGGATGACTGCGTTTCAGGTCCATGTAGGTTGTTTGCCTAGAAACACCAAAGATCTCTGAAGACGTCAGGCTTAGCCTGAGAGTGGCCTCTGCTGCAGGGCCAGCTGCCACAAGGGTGTGGAGAAGACAACAGGCCATCTCCAAAGAAACATGTGGAATAAAACAGAAAGAAGTCCTTGTAAATGCCGCCACGCTCCTGCTTTGCTCCCCAGCTGGCAGGCAGAACTGGCAGCCCGTGTTGCTGGAAGTCTGAGCTGCGGAGCCTTCTGCTGCTCAGGAGATAAGGACAGCTACTGAGCCTGTGGAAAAAACAAGATACACGTTCTAAGGATTTACACTAAGGAATTGCGTGCATACATCAACGGTATTACACTATCTGTGGCCAAACATATTGCCAGATACTACTTGAAACTCATGGTCTCCTTTGATGACTAAGAAAGATACGTTCTTCAGGTGGTACTCAGAGATGGGACTTCAGGGTGTGAGATGTTACTGGGAGCACAGGGATGAGCTGTGGAAGAGTGTCTGCGGCCACATGGGTCACCTTTGTGTGTCTGCAAAGAAGGATTTTATCCCCGTCCGAGAAACGCTGTGTGAACAGCTGAGCACTCAGTCCTCCCTTGACATTTCTCCCACTGGCTCCTGATGCTAATAATTTTAAATTTATCAGAGTGCATCGATTTTGCTATTTGAACCTCCCAGTTACCTTTGTGTCATTTTTTTTTCCCCAAGACAGGTAGTTGGTTAATACAAAACACCGTAGCCAGGAAATCAAGAGCTTTTCTTTCTGTTCCCAGTTCTGGCACTGCCTCCCTCCGTGCCATCAGCATTGTCTCAGGGTTCTCACCCTCCCCGTACATACAGAAGATTGTAACACTTGCACAGTTGGAGGAAATTGCTGGTTACATTTGATCAGCCCCACATAAATACCAGGAATTTTAAGAGCAAGGAACTCTCTACATGCCATATGGCATTGGTATTAATATATCAATAAATTCCTACCTAACTGCAACAGATGCTCAAGTCGGTAGTTCCACCACACAATGCAATGCACTGTTGTGTCCTTTCCTGTGAGCAAGAATAAGCCAGATGCTTTTCCACAACATATTGGCAGAAATATGGTGCTATACAGCCAGAGAAAGCAAACTTTACCTCAGCTACAGATGAGCCCCTACAGAACCGCTTTTTAAATCTTGGTTTCTTAAAGCTGATTAATTTGGACAAAGGATTTACCTACTGATAGCTATCCAGATGATCAAATACTGCTGGAACTGAGACTGATGTATCATCGAGGAATATAAAACTCCCCGAATGTCACAATTATATTTTTCTTATTTCTTTTTATAATACCATTAGGCAAAGAAAATAAATCAGTGATTTTCTTTTTTCCTCCATTAACTATTTTTTTGCTTTTTTATCTTCTCTATTCACTCTTATTTATCTTCCTTCTCATTTCCTCAGAGAGCAAACAGTGCTAACCTGCTTTCCTGCTTCCCTCATTAAATATAATTTGAATTATTTTTACTTCACCCTTACCCATTAGTTCTCTAAAGTTCTCTTCCAGCTGCATATATTAACACCTCACTATTCTAATCATTCTCTGTTGCAAATATCATCACCTAATTTTAGTACTTGAATCTTTGCTCTTTGATCCTTTAATTGGCATCTACCATTGAATTTCTGTGGGGCTATGCTCTTTCACTATTCACCTCCCCAGTAATTCACATCACCAACTCCTAAGACTCCCTACCCAACTATATTTCAGGATGTGCTTTCATAAATTATTTAAGCCACCTGAAGACTATGTGGCCACCAAGAAAGAGTTATCCTGCGATCCCAGCATCTCTGGTTGCATGTTCCCACCCCATCGCTGGCACTGCCATTACCACTTGTGCAACCACACAGTCAGCCTGACCACAACTGTTCTTTCAGTTCTTTGTGCTTTTTTTGGTAGGGTAAATTTTCTGGCAGATCGGTTAATGCCTGCTCAAGGGAGACAGGAGGGCTACGAGCAGAGAAAGAAAGGCAGGACTGCCTCTTTGGGCCTCAGGGCACGTGGATGGATTTACAGCATGCATGAAACTGCTGTCTAATAAGTGCAAAAACCACACAGTGACAGGAAGAAATGTGCATATAGATTCTTTCCAGCTACCACTTTTCTGTTTTAATCACAATCACAGTTTTATGATGGCAGTGCATTACCCTTTGGAGAAGGGGATTGCTATTTGCTTCACTGAACTGTTGAACTTCACCAGGCCTTCAGTTCAGCAAAAAGCAAAACGCACGACAAGAAATGGACAGGTCTTGCAATCCTTAGTCATTGACTTCAACAGGAGTTTGTCTGGAGGGGAGGAGGGAAAACCATTAACGAATAGGTCTAAAAATAAATGCAAGTGCTTCCTGACATTGTTTTCTGGTCTTCTGTAATCCCCTTATGAGGGAAAAAGAACAGTGGGTTCAAACTGCATTTTAGTTTGTTGTTAAAATTCAGAAGCCAAGAAAATATGTAAGTAATAGCAGGACTCAGAAATAAGAGCAGGTCTTGATCATAGCCATGAGGACCTTAACTTCTATCGTTCTTGGGGTTTGTGAAAGAGAAAAGAAATCACTCACCATTACCAATGTGCCTTCAAATTATTTGTTACAAGTTTAGATATCCAAAGACTTAACACTTAAAGGATTCTTTTTCCTCCAAAAACTAGACCACTTTTATAAAAGAAACCAGTACGCTACATTTACAGGTAACACCTTAAACTCATACATGTCAGAGAATATAATGAAAGCTCTAATTGTTTCTTTCAGTATCTTCAGGAAAACTGTCAGAAATTCTCCCACACCTGCAGCAGCCAAATACATAACTTTTCTAGCGATGTATCTATCTATGTCATAGGACAGGCTTAAAAAAGAAGCAGCAATATTGATCTTTCAGAAATCTATACAAAAACTATTTAGGTTCATCTATCTTGGATACCATAATTATAGAGCACAGGTCTGGCTGTTAAGTTCCTTGATACATACTGAAACTAGTAGTTTGAGTATTTATTTTCTCCTTCAGAGTATCTCTTTGCAAACTGCCCTAAAGATGTTCAAAGAAATCCACGAGTTTTCCTAATGGTTTACAAAAGTGGAAAAGCTCATTTCCTAGGGGTTTTTTCCTGTTATGCAAGATGTATGTAACAGGCAAACCCCATGGGGGTCTGGAGGTATCTGGGGTCTGTTGTAGTGATGTAGCCTCATATGACTTTCTCACTTCTGCCCTTCTGATGCTCTCCCCCATGCTGCTGCGGGGGGTGAGCGAGTGCTTGTGTGGGGCTGAGCTGCCTACCGTGCCTACCAGGGTTAACCTATTACAACTTGTTCCGCTTTTTTTTGCTGTCCCAGTCTGCCTTGACTTCATTTCACAGAGTTTAAGATCCCAAAGGAACACTGGTTCACCTCATATGACCTTTGGCACACAGAAGGAAAGTAATAATTCACTCACAACCTTAGCTCAAAGATATTTGCTTGGCTAGAGGTTTCCAGCGTGAGCAACAAGGGCCAGTTTAACTGCTGTAATTTGCTGCAGAGATGGCTCCTCGCCTGGCTCGCTGCTTCCCAGGTGTTCGTCCTGGTCTTCTGCCCCTGCAACACCCACAGCTGCTCCAGCTGTTCCCCACAGTGCTCTCAGGTGTTTTTGCTACACCTTGCACATCTGCTGGGATCCTGCAGCCTTTTGCCCTGGGTGAGCAGATATTCATCACCACCCTGACTTCTGCTAGGCAGGAATTACAGAGGCCCAGGGCCACAGTGCTGCGTTACCTGCTACTCTTATCCTTTAGTTCCTACCCATTGAGTCACACTGCTCTTCTTTGTTAGGGGCAGAGCACCTCGAACACAAGATGGAGATGCTATAAGCATTATTTCTGTGTATGTATCCTGTTTTGGTCCCTTTTTCTTTTAGGTTCTGCCCTCCCTGTGACTTCTCTATGACCTTACCACTTGCTCTGTGAGTGCCTCTGGTTATTGTGCATCTTTACTCAGATGCTTTCCTGTTATTGCTTTACCTTGATCTGCTGTGTGTGCTCCCAGCAGACAACATACCAGTGGGAGAAGGCTGAAGCTGTAGTCGAAATGCATTAATTTGGAAGTATAGTATATCTATCTGAAGGACAGGGGAATGAAAAAGGCCGCAAAACCAAAAAAGAGAGTATGTCCACAGGTTCCCATTTTTCTTCTGATGTAGTTTAATGGGACAGTTCAGCTTACAGAGATGATCTGGTTGCTGCCCTTCACCACTCTGTTCAGTGAGCATTAGCTCAGGAAAGTGGCTAAATATTACATAAACTGTTATTAGGGACAACTTTAGAAAATACTCATCTACAGACCTAGGGCTGCCACAGTTTGTTTGAATGTTCACTCTCCATCTCACCAGCTCAAAGCCTGTGTTTCGCTGGAGAGTAGCGTGTACCCGGCTGGCTGGTGAAGCTACCGCATCCTCGATGGGAGGCAGAACCCAGAGAGGATCCAGCCAGGCCAGGAGGCAGCTGTCTCCTCTACATTGATGCAGACACCAGTCAGAAGCTCAAATCCCTTCTCCAGCTCCTGCTCATCTCCTGAGGATATAGTTACTTGATCAAGCCCAACTACATCGAAGACAAACTTGGTCTCTGAAGTGTGACGTGCTCTTGGGACAGTGACATCTTTACAGTCAGGACGAAGCACACAACAGGAGCTTTTACAGTCAGGATGGAGCTGAAAACAGGACATTTTTGGATGCTAAGCATTAAATACAGACATTCTTCTTCCTGAGAAAACACCATTCTGAAGTCTGATTCATTGTATAAAAGTAAAAATGATACACGAATATACAACTGGGGGGGGGGGGTATTTGCTATAAAGCTGTGAAGATAGTTTAAAGCTGGCATGGACCACTGTGATCATCTAATTTGATCTCCTACAGGGCATTAACTATTTGAATTCCCTGAATTCTTGATTTTAAAAGAATAAATATTAATAAGGAAACAAATAGTTTGACAAAATTTATTACAAGCCTGTGACTAATTATCCTCCTTACTAATAAATTGTACTTTTATCAGTGAAAAATGAGATAAAATGTTGTAGTTCTTTAGTGAATGTAACACAGTAAAACTTCAGTTCCTTTTCTCATAAAACATTGAATATACAGGTTAAAATTCATATCAATTGTAAATATGTAAATAGAGATTTTCATTGTTGTGACAGCCTTTAAAAATAGATGAATATATATAGTGTTGGCATTATTGAAAACCTGTGTAGAAACCTGTTTTGTATCCAAAGTCAGTTAATCTCTTTCCAAAACGCATTATAAATAAGAATTGATTTGGTAACATTTTAAAATTGTATTATCAAGAAAGCCAGGTCTAAACATACCATTTTAACTTGATTTGCCATTTCTCATTATCATTTTACTATTTATTTTGTCCCATTTTTCAGTTGAATGACTTAAGTATTGCCCTTGAGATGCTCCTATTTATAGCATATCTTAGAATTTATTAGGTTCACAAAAATTCAGTCAATGATGTTGACCTTTACAAGAAAGAATCACTCAGACTCCTTAATTCCATTTCACTGCATTGCGGTGGTAGCTATCTTTCTCCATTTTATCTAAATTTTACTTATTAATTTCACTATCCTAAAGCTGCCTCAAGCTGGAGGACATTTTCAAGATTCATTTTTTTCTTCTCTAATAGCTTCTCTATTAAATGCAAATTTTCTCCTTTTGTAGTTTTCCTTTTCATTGAAAACTTAAGATAACAGACAAATAAACTATCTAATAAAAAAAAAATGCTAGTTAGTGAACTCCCACTGGAAGGTATATTCTGCAGAGACAGAGAAGCCTTACCTTCCACAAAAGCATAGCCAAGTCCAGATCAGGGCTAAGAATCAAACTGAAAAATGACCATCTAGGTCACCTTATAGTAATGTGGGTTATATCTCCTTCAAAATTAATAGAAAGACCAGGACCACTAGAAATACCAGCATACAAGAAAAAAAAAAAAAAAAAAAAAAAATCAGGCAAAACTGGATTAATTTAGTAGATTATGAAGAGGTTAAATAAAATGTCAGCACAGGGAGGAACATACATCACTGAAAAACTTCAGCATACAAAGTAGATAGTATGACTACTGAGTCACAGAAACGAAGGTGATGGCAGGTTAATTAACCACATTTCATGTAGCTGTAGAAAGATCACAAAAGGAGCAGAGACTCAGAAATGGTAGTAAAAGCTGCTGTATTTTAACTTTCAAAGCCGGAATTGGCATGGATTTTGTCTGTAATTGCTGTCACTAACTGCTGACTGTATGTGCCCAGTGAGCAATGCCTCAACACAGAGGTTCATTTAAAAACTCAAGAGAAGCTAGAAGGATGGCGAGCCCAGGACAGAATCACAATATTTACTCAAGCAGAGCCAAACTCAAAGGCAAAAGCTCCAGTGCAATGACATAACACACAGAAGAGGCAGGTATTTACCATGGTCATAAGGTGATTTTGCCACATGAAAGGGTCAGGAGAGCTCATAGTTCCAACCTTTCTTCTCACTTTCTTATGATTATGGAAAAAGCAGCGAAATAGCTTCCTCTTTGGAAACATAACATCCTTTCTATCTCGCAGGGCATCTCTGATAGCTAGAGTCACCCCATAATCTTGGCTGCTAGGAGAATCACCGGAGCAGGCGAGCATCCCAGCCTGCATCACAATGCAAATGAAGTGATGTCCAGATCCAGATCCTGGAAAATTCTCCTCTCCAGTTTAGACAGTCAAACCTACCAGTTTACAGCATGCATTTGCAGACAAACGGATGCTACCTTACAGACTCTGGAGACTGGTAACCATGCCTACAGTGTGTGGTACTCTGGGAGAAATCCAGCAATTGTAATGATCGCAATTACAGTACCTAGTGTCTACCTGGTACTAGTGAATCACTTTATTACTATACAAGATAGGGATAAAAGATAAGGACCATTTTGTTTTGTAACACAGATTAAAACAAAGATCTACAGTAATAAAATTGCAGTAGAAGAATACAAGGCAGTATAACCTATCCTTCTAGGTTATATCTGTCAACCAAGATTTCCCCAAGTTGCTTGTGCATGGAAACTAGCTTGTGAGGCTGGGCTAGTCGCCTCCCCACCCTGAGGGCAGGGGTTTTCCAGAAAAGACACCACCTTCTCAGCTGTTACGGTTATAGATGGCTGCCCCTACCTGTCACCTGTGCCATGCTAGAAAAATCTTCTTTTCGATCAGGGTTTGCCACTTCATTTTCTGTGACAAGTCACATAGCAATGTGAAAAACTAGGTATTATGCTTTCCATTCCTCCCTGATGTTTCCATGAGTCACATATCCATTGGATCCCTCTGCTACTTTTCCTATGAGGGGTTGGTGGGGTTTTTTATTTTGGGGAGGGGGGGGGGGGGAGGAAAGGAGGGTGAAATTTGTCATCTCATACACAAAAGTCTCTGGAGTGCGCTATTTATGGGACCTTCTCACTGACCTTGCCTCCTTTGCACATTTATATATCCATTAGAATTTATTAACTATGAATACATTAGGCTCCAGGTGCATAACAAAGTGTCTAGAAAACATATTTTAATAAAATATCCAAACAGCATGTCCAGATAATGCCTGCAATGTCCCCATATGTCTTACTACACAGATCACACAACTTAGTATGTCCTGGTAATATGACCTGCAATAGGTATCATGAGCTACGTTCACTACCGTTTAAGATAGGACAAAAAGGCAAGATACTATTAAGTGTTTTCAGTTTTCTAACCATTCTATTTGATACTTAAGAGCACAACATTTTAATTAAGGCGGGGGGGGGGGGGGTTCCCATTATGGAAATAATTTTGAAGCAACTTTCCTCCTGGTTGCTTAAGCAGGTTCATTACAATGCAATGCAATTTACCCAGCTGGACAGGTCTGCAGGTGGCCAGAAACCCATTAGAGAGGTATCTACCTACTACAGGGGAAACTAATATTCAGGAGACAGGAAATCTCACAGGGACTTCGATTTTGCCAGGCATTAACACAGCTGACTGGGTAGCAGGTGGCTGGAAGCATAAATTTCCCTGTAACTTATTTATTAGGGCTCCCTTGCCTCCCTTCTTCTAGAATTATAACATGCTCTTGGCAGTGATAAACCCCAGCAAGGGCGCACTGTAAAGACACAAGTAGCAAAGTCTTGATAAATATTTTTTATCTATTTGAACTAAACTGTTTGAGCCAAACTGGAGTCTTATGTGGAACTTTTTTTTTTTCTTTTCTGGGGAGAAAAATAAAGTATTCCTATGATGCAAACCTCCTCATTTAGAAATAATATATAACTGCCTGTCTTCCTGAACAGAACAAGAGTCAAAGAGGAACTATGTTCTTCTGTCACAGCTCCAAACCTTCTTTCAGCCAGCTCTCTGCTTGGAAAGCTCTCCATCAACTTTTTCCTACACCATAATCTGTTTTTCCTCTGTGGCTCTTTCCCCTCTCCATGTTTCCATGATGCTTTCTCTCCCACTAAAGCCGTAGCGCCCTTGCTCATTCCTGTGAAAATTATTTGAGCCATGAAGCTTGGTTTTCACTCAACGTATGCCTATGTACTGCTCATGTTTCAGTTATCTAGTGCCCCAAAGGAGCTCATCTGTAGTTTACGCTTCCCTGGAAGGAAAGCTCATCACCACACTCACCAGCTCTGAAGAGGTTTACTTCTGTGTATAACAAGAACATAGAAAAGAAGAACGTTTTCTATTCATTCTGGGAGGAAAAGCAGAGAAAACTCTCTCGTGAGTGCTTTGGGACTAGTTATTCAAATTCCCTAGAATATTCTGAAAACTTCAGCATTAATTCACAAACCCCAAGGTCTGTATGGCTGCACTGTATCACATACACAGTCCCTTGTGAACCAGCACTCGTGACACCCTCAGTTTCACAGCACACTCACCTGTTCTGCTAGAACCAAGCAGAAATGCTACTTTTAGACATTTTTTTTCACATTTCATTCAGGACAATCGCATATTCCCTCTCCAGCCCTGTGACCACACGTGCCACGTGGATTCGTGCAGGACATGATGGGCTGATCAGGAGACCCCCATGCTGCAAGGATCCCTGCCGACTGACGCAGAGCTGCCTTAGCCCTCCCCACTCCATGTGCCACATGCATCCTGCGTCACACAGTCTGACACACCACTACCTCCCATGCTGCAAAAAGAGGTCCTGGAGAGGCCCAGGACTATATGGAGACCTGTGGTATCCATCCTGCAAGCCCAAAATGTTATGGAAAAAGCACTGCCTTACGCAAATTAAAGAAATACTTCTCCCTGCCCACTCCCTGTTAACACCCACGTATCTTTTCCTGGAACTCGTAGTCTCCCAGTAAGCAACAAATCCAGAAAGTGAATATAGTTACTGTAAATGGGTTGGAGAATGGAAGTAGGTCTTACGTCTGCTTCTAAGAAATTTCATTAATAAGTAAACATATCCATAAATATTCTGAATAACACAGGGGCTAGAAAGACATGTATTCCAGCCACTTAGAAGCAGGAAAAGCAAGAAATGATTTATTTCACAGATTCTTCCTGTAAATTATACGGGAGAGCTGCATAAATATTCTTCGACCTGGTTTAGCTATACACTGTGTTTTCCTATTAAAATATTCACATAAAATCAAGTATCCACAGGCAGACAGGAGCAGAGATCATGGAGATGTAGGAGGAGTCTGCCACAGAAACAGATTCCTTCTCTTCACGATACAAATTACAAAACTCTCTAAAATGGTCAATGTAAATTTAATCTGTTGAAAACTGGCTTTAACTTATTTTAATTTCCTTTGTCCTTTCTCCCAAATCATTCCAACTTTTCTCTGTTAAAGTTGGCACTCAGAAAACAAATCATTACAGTTATTTTTCTTTTTCTCAGCCCTTTAGTGCCACACACCATTGCTAGACAGATCCTGCTGGCTTTATTCACACACATCTCATCTTAATGACAGTCTAAGGCCTTTTAAAATGAGCCATTAAATAATAAACTCAACCACAAATATACAACCATTGCAGTAAATTCCCATTAGACATTCAGACACTATGGCAATAAGAGATTAGATGACTAGAAAGACACTCTTAAAGCCACTTAAAACACAGTTACAAAGGAAATGCTATCAGCTTTGTTTTCCCTTTTTAAAAAAAACAATGCACTGGTTCTTCAGCACCTTCAGTTCTTGCCTTCCTCCCACGTGGAAGAGAAAAGGGCTATTGTGCAACCTCTAGACCCCAAAGAAAATGTCTGCATCAACCTCGGGGACCTCTTGGGTTTGGCCCCAGAATATTTTCTTCATAGCTGTGTTGTGTAAATGAGCACCATTTCTCCTTTGGAGTACATGGGGCAAACAAGTGCCTCCAAGGTCCATAGAGACCTGCCCTGACCCTGCATGATGGGGTTCAGCCATGAGAAGGGGTCACCTCGGCATGCCTATGGGCAGCCCTGGGCTGGTGTTTCTCGGCATGTTGGAACTGCCCGGCCCAGAAATTCCTTCCACTCAAAACACACCTTGGGGAGAACAATTTTTTTGGACCATGTTGAGTTCAGAGTCAAAGACCACTTGTGTTTCCTCCCAAGAGTCACTGGGCACAACACGCAGTCAGGACTGATGGCAGGTTCAAAGCCTTTCTTTTGCTCCTTCCCGCCGTGTCTTGTGTTTCCTGCTGTATGGTGGCTCTGCATAGGTAGGCGTAAGGGACAACGCTACCTCACTCTGACTGTCCTGCAGGCTTATGGTAAAAGCACCAGCCTGGGAAGTGGTAGATGCTTCTTAGCAAATGCTCTGCTTCTGAGCAGCGTCCTGAGCAGCTCCAAGGTAAGCAAATGCCATCACATCCTCAGCAATTGGGCACCTACCCTCAAAAAAACAATACGTACTTAATTTCAAATTATCAAGACACCAACTCCAAATAGAGCCAAGCGTCAGGCACCTCTTCACCATCAGATACATCGTAAGACGCAGTGTTTGATGTTGGCTAGTCTCAGAGCACTTTGTTCCTCATGCAGGAGCCTTATATCAACATACATAAGATACTAAGCTCCCTATTTAAACAATGGAAAAAGTGTTTCATTCACGTCCTCTACATAGGTCTTCAGGAGTACTCCGTCCCTGCAGTGATTGCAGAAGCCTATGCACCTAATTTCAGCAGTCTGAATTCCCCCCGCCAACACTAAATGCTCATTCACAAGGTTTTTTACTGCCTAAATAATGATGGCAGGTGATCAAAATCTGGCCTAATACCACATAAAAGTCCCTGGAGCTGAATCATCCCCAAAAATGTATTCAGCTTAATTATCTGGTAAGAAAAACAACTTTGCTCATGATGTTGACCCTTTGTGGAGTGAAGTTGATGCAAGCTATACATTTTACTTTTTTCTTTTCTAATACATTTTATCTCTTCTTTTTTTTTTTTTTTACATCTTTCTATTGCTTTTTTCCCCTTTGCATTTAGGCAAAAGTATTGTTTACTATCTCATTAAGCTCAACTGAGAACGATCACAGGCTCCATTAGACCACAGTGACAATATATGGCTTTAATTATTTTTTCATAGAATACTCTCACACTGGAGCAGAGTGACTGGAGCGGTTGTGACATCTTGCTACAAATTCTTACGTGGGAGTGTGTGTGGTGGGAATGGGGCCTGGGGAGGGCTGATGGAGACAGGAAAAGGCAGAACCGTTCTTTGGGTTGTTTTTTTTTTAAGGAGAAGAATCTTGGTGAAATATTTCTGTATGCCACATATGCTAAAAGCACTTCCATCTTTAATGTCATCTGGTCAGAATTATACATTCAGCACACACTAAAATCTAAATCAGGTCATTATTTACTTTGTGAGATGATAATCATCCTTTTATTAAAACTTTTAAGCAGTTTTGAGCCGATAGATTTCCATAACACTTAATTTTTAAGCCATATTCTGCTATTCCTGTATTTGCTGTTTAGCCTATCTTATGGCACTGTAAAAACTCCTGCCATCTGGCAGAACAATCACAACCTTCCAAATTAGAACATAATTCTATACTTTCTTGGTTTGTTTGCTTGGCAAAGCTTTTGTCCTGAAATATGAATTCTCCTTACAAGCTAGAAAATATTTCCTAAGATATTTAGAGCCAGAAAAACTTTGGTACAAAGTGTCTCTTTTTACCAACAGATGCTGCTTCTAAAAGCAGGGAAAAATAGGCCTCAGCATCCTTAATACTCTTGGCTTTCACCTCATCAAGGCTTTTCTGTTGAAACATTCAATATTGTTGATATGAGAATTCTTGTGCTGGCAAGACGGTTTTCCTCTTTCGAGGGATCATAAAATAGTGTTATGCATTGAGAGGATCTTTATTCACATCCCACATAGTAGTGCTTATTCCACTGGCAGGCTCGCTGAGGTCTAAATCTTGGCGTCCCTTTTCTATCTCCAAGTTATTTGCCATTACTTCACCTCCAAGGAACTCTATTTTTTTTTTTCTCCCATCTCCCTTAAACATACTTAAAGAAAAGGCCTGAATCCTTCAGTAAGTCAGTTTAAGGGCGTACGTGCAACCTGTGTATGCCCCCAGAGAAGCCAGCAGGGTCTGCCTGAAGTCTGCAGGTGGGACGAGGACAGCGGCACTCCGCTTTCCTATGGCAAGAGGCTGCTGCCCGTGGAGGCATAGGGCACCTTTGGAGCAGTCCCTGAAAGGCCAAGTGGAAAGCTCTTTACTCCTTCAGCTTCCTCACAGTTCCCTGATATTTTTCAAACTACCTGGCTTGGTCCTGTGAATTGGCATGACAGCACTGACTTTCTGGCAATTTAGTAAGGACTTCAGACCCATTGTTTCCACTCCAGACTCCACTTCCTTAAAACAAATAGTTGGTATATAGTGAGTGTATAAACTTGCACAGAACTCCAGAAATTTCCAAAATTGCAATTCAGTTGTTCTACTGTGATCTCTAGCTCTCGGGGGCCCTTAGCCCTTGTCACTGAAATCCTGATGGTGAGGAACAGATAACTTAATTACCTTGAAATTAAAGTTTCAGCCTCAGTGTTACCTAGCAATACGTGCATCGAAAGCATTATGTTTTAAAAGCCATTTGAAAGCATGGGAAGGTTGCCAGCTATTCAAATATTGTCATAGTTCTGATTTTCCTCCAGCTCCCCTGATAAACACTCAGAAATGAGACCAGCCTTCCAAGGAGGAAAGACAGTTGGAATCGAGACATCTCCATTTATATATCCTGAAAACAAAGCAAAGAGCTGTCCCTGGGTTCAGTTTGGGCGTGTAGGTACCCTCACATCACGCCAGAGGATAAGCGTTTCCCTCCACTCTCTGCTACCTGGAGGAGGCAGGTTCCTATTGAATCAGATGGATGGGAGCCTTACAGATCCAGCTTTTGTAACAAGGAGGTTTGTTGGGGTGTCTCTGATATGCCGGCAAGATTGCCATAGGAATTATATTGTGTTTACTGTGGGTTTCTGCCTCCTGGTCCTCACTGTGAAAGCTCTATCTCAAGGAAGATGGAAGCCCAGGAAACTGTGGTAATCCTTGAAGGATTCACCTGCGAGCCCCAATTCATCTTTTTCACAATCACTTCATAGATCTACTTGTCTGCTCCAGGCCTGTTACCTCTCTCCAGATTAAATCCTGCTGATCGGCAAAGGGCAGCAGCTGTCATCTCAGCTGACGTGCTCTACTCCTTGGTTGGTTGTACATCCCTTTGCTGTGTGTCCCACCACTGCTTCTGCAGGCTTTGGGGCAGGGCCTCTCATTTCATAGCGGGGCTGCTATGATGGGGTCCAGCTCCAAGACAGAGGCTGCTAAGCTCTAGCATAATAAAAATACATAAATGAGACTCTGGGCAGCCTTTGTCCTGCTTTACATTACAGAGCTCTGAAGATCTTTATCATATGGTTTCTTCTGTGTGTGTTTGTCCAAGAGAGAAACTTACTTCTCAAGCAAATGTGACTGGCAATGATAACTCATCCTGAGAGGTTTAGTGCTCTTTTCCTTGTAAATGTTCTCCATTTTAACATCCTGCATTCTCTTCTGTGGAAGCATCTTCAGGGCTGGAGAGAATAAAACAGGAAATGAAGGATCACTGAGACCCAACAATGTGGAAGGTCAGAGGAAAGGGTAAATAACCTCCTAGACATTTACCCTTCCCCTCCTTGGGATGGGATGGAGCCCCGGGATGGAGCAGCCTCTCTTCAAAGTGATGACAAAACTCCTCTGCACAACCCTCTCAGCATTCTCACTTCCACCACTGCTAACCATCCTCTAGCCACTGCCTTAAAGAACCTCCTCATTTGAGCTAAAACCCCATGTTTGTACTGAAACATAGAAGTAGCTCATTAAACTTTTTCTTAGATAAATTGTTTAGACTAAGTAATTCTCTCCTTTCCTCCCCTTGTGTTGCCAGCCTATTGTTTATAGCCAGCATTCCAGGCTGTGTGTGATGAAAATGCTGATGTGTTTCCTGAGTTACAGACCCAAGCTTTATCTCATCTTTCATTAGGAAACTGGCTGCTTTATCATTTTATGCTGCTGTGTGCAATGTTTATTTTTTCCCCATTATTAACATTGTATAGGAGGATGTGCCCAGCCCCATCAGCTGTTAGTTGTATTGTGCATACCATACACACACACACAAAAAAAAAAAAAAAAAAAAAAGGGGGGGGGGGGAAGGGAAAAAAAGGGGGGGGGGAGGAATACATAGTGTAATAGTTTGGGGAAATCTACACACACAGTTCACAAATTCCCTTTGATATTGGGGACAGCCTTTGGGTAACAGTGCCAATGTATAGCTGTGTCCTTCACACGCTATATTGACTGTGGAGTTTGCTGGTATTCTCTGCTGTCTTTTACTTCCAGTTTTTCAATCAAAATCCACAGGATATGACAAGGAAAATTCCTGCCCTTTGCACAGGCTTAATGATGATCACCTATTCATCTGGAGTCCTCTCAGAAAGAAATAACTCATCTCCAGGTTTTCCTCTGTTTGACTTCCAGGGAAGAAATTACTAAGCAGTGACTCACTCGATGGATCATGAAAGCAGCAAAGGGGACCAGGGGTTACACATGAATCTTTGACTAGCTATTCTGGTCAATAACAAACTAATTGGAAAAGTCAGAGACATAGTCCATGATTTAGAGAAGCTATGTTTAAGAGAAAAAGAATCCTGAATTTCCGATAGGATTTTGATTTAAATCCAAAGAATGCACAAGTGGTTTGAAAAGGAGGCAGATACTTATTCTTTTGTCTATAAGAGATATCTCTTGGGCTACTTCAAGCACATTGATTTTTTTAATCAATTTTTGCAAAGCCTGTTTAACTTTTTGCTTTAACTACTGAAAGAGGTAAGTACTGGGAGAAAAAGGTACTACAATATTAGAAAGAGGATCAGCAGAGGTTGTAGGGGCCAAAAGTAACTGAATTAAAAGATGTCATTGCTGTGAAGGTGTAAAATTGCCTGTTTGGGGCTGTGTGCTGCCCATGAGGATAGCTTCTAAATCTGAAACATTCTCACGAGTGGTAGTCACCACAATTATTTTCAGTTACTGCTTTTATCGAGTGTAATGGATTCATTGCATGCGCACAGTGGATTGTCCTGGATTTCTGACGGACCCCAAAACCAAGGTTATCATACACTCTTAACGTCAGGCAGTTCAATTATTTCTTAGTGATTCTATCAATTGCTCTTCTTGAACCACTTCTCTTTTAATAGCAATAACCATTTTAATAATAATAAGCATGCTAATAATAAGCATTTTCATTCTGAACTTTACCTACAACCGTAGACTAGCCAGAAAATGAGTCACCAGTTCTGTCTTTCTTTCTACATTATCTACATTTCCTTATGCTGACCTTCCTTTGGAAAGAATTATCTCTCCAAAATAATTTACATTTACCTAAACTGGAACAAAGGGACCTGATAAAAATATGGCTTGTCAAAATCCAGCTTGAACTTAGACTTGCTGCTCAGGTCTGCTTCCTTCCCTCCCTACACCCAGTAGTATTTTCTTTCTCTAATTCAATTATTTTCAGTTCCATTTAATGTTCCCTTTCTCAACACCTCACTTCCTCATTAATGCACAGAACAGTGCATGGTTTTGAATGTTTGCCCTGTGGTCATCCACAAAACTCACATAAGCGATGCCAGAGCTAAATGATGACCTCCAAGGTTTAGTCGTCTAAGACTTGGGCCATGTGGATTCAATTCTCTGAATTTTCACAGACTTTTCTTTATAACCGTGGCAAAGTTCAAACCACTTTGGTGTTACTGCATTCTCTGAAAGTGTCTCAGCTCTCCAGCCGTATTTTGTTTACACCATTTAAAATTAGTCTTTTACTAACTGTGACACCCATCTGAAGGTATTCAGTTTAGTTATTTTTGGATCAATAAAAACAGACATACTGGAAGTGAGACATGCTAAACCAGAATAGTTTATAAAGATGAAGTATGCAGACCACTCCTTTCGTTGTGAGGATGGTATCTCCTGCAGGGCCCCTGGCCCCGAGGCCCACTCAGTACCAAAAGAGGATCTGAACTACACTGAGTCTATATTGAGCCTTACACTATATCCAGCTGCCACACAGGGACATTCAGTTCATTTGATTTAAGTCAGGTTTCTGTTCTTCAAATTCAGGGACTGTCACAGCATTGATGTGATCATTGGTACATACTAGTGCAACCCGCAGGTGACCCTTAAACCATGGTATCTATCTATAATCTGAAAGAACTGGTTTATAGAATCATAGAATCGTTTAGGTTGGAAAAGACCTTCAAGATCGTCGAGTCCAACCATCAACCATGCCCACTAAACCATAGAGTCATTTAGGTTGGAAAAGACCTTCAAGATCGTCGAGTCCAACCATCAACCATGCCCACTAAACCATGTTCTGGAGTGCCTTGTCTACTCGCTTTTTGAATACCCCCAGGGATGGTGACTCGACCACTTCCCTGTGCATCCTGTTCCAATGCCTGACAACCCTTTCAGCAAATAAATTTTTTCCTAATACCCAACCTAAACCTCCCCTGCCGCAACTTGCGGCCATTTCCTCTCGTCCCGTCTCCAGCCACCTGACAGAAGAGACCAGCACCCACCTCAGCACACCCGCTTCAGGTGGCTGTAGAGAGCCATGGATGGGGTGTCCCCCCAGCCGCCCCTCCTCCAGTGCAGCGCTCCCCCCTCCGCCGTTCCCTTTCTCCCTTCCCTTTCGCAGCCCTGGTGCCAGCAGCGGGGGGGGGGGGGGTGGGGGGGGTGGGGGGGGAAGGGGTACCGGGGCCGCTCGGCCTCACCCCCTCCAAGCCGGTTTTGCGCAGGAGGCAAGGCTGGGAGCCGGGGGGACATCCGTCCCCTGGGAACTCGGGCCACCCCCCCCCCCCCACAGAAAGTCCTCTTCACACGAGGAACACTAGATGGCAGACGACAACCGCGGTACGACTCCTCTTTCGGTTCAGAGACCGAAAAGCGGTTTCAAAGCGTCAGCCTGGAATGTGACTAAAGGCCTGAGCTCAAAACATGACTCTAAGTACGCTATAAAAACCCACTGGGAAGATAACCTTTCCAATAAAACCTCACCCCGCTTCCTCCGTCAGAATTATTTTTCTATTTATAACTCTGCCTAACTTGGCAGCTTCAGAAAGTAAACACAGATTTTATTTAGCGGCTTGTTGAGAAGCAAGGGAATACTGTCGGTTTAGTATACAATATAAAATAATAGAGTGGCACGCAAAGTAAAGCCGACTTGGCTCAGCGACCTCTACAATTCAAAAGACGACCGCTGGGACAAGAGTCAAGTGATACAATAACCTACCACATGGATTCTGTTAAAGGATCTGTGCTTCACTTTGTAAGTAAAATCAACTGCTCGCTTCTTTTTATATGCCAATAAGTATTTTTTTCCTTGTCCTAAGAGATCTAAAACCCCAGGGAAACAGATGCCTTTTGCTATTCTAACTCCTTATGCTTTATTGTATCAGGGCTTAGCATGGGCCTGGTTTAATTCCGGAAAGGGGGGGGGGGGGGGGGGGGGAGGAACACCCAATAAACTTTCTTTTGGTCAAAAGAATCCTTTACGTTCTGTTGTTCGTAAAAACCCAGCACATAACAAGGAAAAGCACTTACAGGACTCTTCACACTTCATTACCAAAATATCAAAGCAATCGGTTCCTGGTGCCACTTCACAGACTCATCACATCTGCGTAAAGTGGTGCAACTTCTGTCCATGGGCGAGGTTATGATTTAACTGAAATGATGTGAACTTTCAACTTCCTGTGAGCTGCTAGTAGTTGGTTGGCTTCTTTGGAAAACAGAACTATGTCCATGATTACCTGATAGAGGTCCAATCCTAAATTCACCTACTCATTTACAGGAAGCTGTAAATGCCATTTTACTGGCAGAAGGGTATAAATCCTTTCTTGCTTGTATTAACAAAAACTAGCCCATGTAGGGGTAGGGAAGGGGGACTTGACCCTGAACGATTCCCCTTCTCCATCTCAGAAGTGAGCTAGAAAGAGACCTAGTGGCCCCCTAGGAGGGGACTCTTCTGCGAAACAAAGCTCAACTGTAGAGCCAAGACCAGTATAAAGCACCCACCAGGTTGAGAGATGACTCATCCAGGGAGAAAGGACCTTCAGTGCTAACCAGAGTCCCCAGCAGAGATGAGTGTTGGGTGTTTTTTTTTTACTTTCATTTCCGTTCACCTATTTTTGCATGTTTCGCATTTCATGTTACCTCTTTTCAACTGTGTAAATAAGTGGTTTTATTTGGCTTTAACTTACTATGATTTTTGTCAAGAATAACTTCTGAGTAACTGGCTAAGCCTTACGGTATTCCAGTCATCCAGGATGGCAATCCTAAAAAAACAGGGTCTTGGACATCCCTACCCTGCTTCTCCTCTTTACCTCATATAATAAGGCATGTTTCCACATAGTTGCAGGGACCAGTCTGAGATGGAAAAGTAGATGCCTTGGGAGAAGTATTTATGCCTGCAAGTATCATTAACCTAGAAAGTTCTCCGACATTAGGTAAAAAAGAGGGGGAGGGAGCACAGATAAATTCGTGGGATTTCTAAGGGACATGTGATAGTAATTATCGATATCTTATTTTTCAGTTTTAAATTAAACTCCTTTCCTACCAAGCATTCATGCCAGTTTGAGTTAAGTAATAATTGTTTCAAGGATGCTGTGGTAAGAAAACCGGTGAAAAATTTTTAGTCCTATGTAAATCCATATTCAGGCTTACAGGAAATACACTTCCAAGAATACTATCACAAAGGTGTGAATGTGTGTTGACGATCTGCCGTAACAGCTGCATATATTTAAAGGGATGGAAAGGAACTAAGTATATGTAAACAGTTCTCCCACCTTTTGTAAAAAGTCATAAATTTTTATGTTACTTGGAACTGTAGTTGCTAATTCTATGTTTGTTGCTTGAAATGAATGGCGTTTTTATTGGATTTGTTACTTATCCAAAAGATTTCGTGCAAGATCTTAGCTAAAGTTAAGCCATCTACATATCCATTTCTTCTGTATTTCTTTGACCTCCATACCACGCTACAAATTCATCTCATAAAATCCTCGGTTCTTCAGAAACAGATTTTTAATGGCATCACATGGGAACTTAATATCAGCAAATAAATGAAGCATGATTGCAAGCTTCCTAACGCTATGGGAACAATTGAACACACCTGTCTCGAGCACAAGGACAGAGAGTGAAAAGAAACTTCAGGGGCCAGGATCCTGTGCTTGGGTTGCCAGTTGGATGCCAATCTAGCTCTACCAGTTTCAGAGCTACACCACTACCTCCAGGTGATGTTGGCCTGTTCCAGTCGTGCTGGACTGGTGGGAAATAAGTGAAATCACAGAGAGCCATTTGTTTACAAAGGCACTGAGGTCTCAGAGTCAGCTGCCTACCAGCCTGTCTGAAAATGCCCTTGGGGGTCTACCTGCATCTTTAACATATACACACCTAAATACTTTTCACTAACATTCTACAGTAATTCTTGAAAATTAGTCTTAGGACCTTAGTAGCATATATTTTAATAAAACTACACAGAAATTAAATGCTAATTTTTTTACTAACATTTTCTCAAAACATATCCAATTATTCTACTCTGTATTTTGTTCTGTCTACTGTACAAGAAAAAGTAAAAAAACGTGACTTGGTCACAGTCCAGAGGAAATGAGCAGATTGGAAACAGGAGAGGTGCGATCTAGGCTGAAAACTGGCAACAGGCTTCAGGCTGTAAATTGTAAACACTAAAAGAACATGCAAGGGCTGTGGTGGATTCCCCATCAGTTGAGGCTTTCAAGAGTGAAAAGCTCTCTGAAAGATAGGCTTTATTCAAACAGGCATTTATGCAAGGCTTATGTTATACAGGAGATAAACTAGATGATCTCAAGGATCCCTTATGGCTCTACAGTCTATGAATAAAGAGCCTCTTTCACTCTAACAGACTCAGTATTTCAGCTACTTCGGACCCAATGTGGTGTTAGCGGGACTGCTACAAAGCGGGAATTGTCTCGGATACTTCTAATGCTGCGACGGCCCCTGCAGAACACAATGAGGGACAAGTGTGTGAAAGAAGTTCTTTCAGTGCCCCATCAGGTCACTTGTTGGAGCACAAAGCAGCGCTGAGTAAAGAATTACAGTATCTTTGTTCTATTCTCATATTATGAATCCCTTTTATTGACATACCCATGGACCTATTAAACGTGATATTATGGCTGCACAAACATGAAGTCTTCCAAGATTGGTGAGAGGTATATAGGACTTCTGTTTTCCCATTTCATATAATCATTACTGTTTGGGGGGAAAGGGGAGAATTCAGAACAGAGTTAAACTTGGTTTATGAGCAAATCTTTCAGACTCAAAAGTTGAGCAGAAAAGTGATTTGGTTTTTTAAGTGTAAAAGAGAAACACTGACAGGTTGTCGGGTCTGAATTCCAAATCAGAGAAAAATTGCTCTGCTAATACAAGCTAACATGTATTGGTGTCTAGACCATAGAAGAGCTGGGTTATTAAAAAAAAAAAAAAAAAACAAACAAACAAAAAAAAAAAAAAACCACATCTGACAGATGAAGACACTTTGTTTCTTATTATAAAAATGAAAACAATTTCATAGATGTAGTCTGCAACAACTTGATTTTAGGAAGCATTTGTAACAGTAACTATGATATCTTAAATGGTGAATGCAAGTTGGCTTGAAGAAACCCCAGGTATATCTTGACTGTAGCTTCTGCAGTATTTTTGGCTAATATGCAGATATGCATTAACTGGGTCTTCCCCATCTACTTCAGATATTACTAGGAACATAACCATGACACCACAGAGCTTAACTCCAGTTAACCACAGAGCCTTCCTAGGCGTGTACTGCAAACCATTCTGTATTTCATTTGGCCATTTCTATAGAGCTATCAGTAACCAAACTAATTTCAGTTGGAAGCCAGCTCAGATCATCTTTCATTTAACACTAGTTACAGCAGTCACTGAAACACAGGCATAGTCAGGGTAGCTGGTGATGAAATACAAAGTAATTCTGAACAAAATAATTCTGAGCTGGAAGAGAGAAAAGTACATGTCCATCAGGAAAACTGTTATAAGTCTTATTTAAAATATTTATTAAAGATTTAGAAGAAGGATAAAGAGAATATTTTGAAATGAAAATTATACTAATTTAGAACGGGTTGCATATCTACAGGTCACATAAATCACCAGTTATTTCTGGAATGTAAAAAATATCTCAAGCAGAAATATTTGCTCTCACAATCCATTCTCAAAACCCAAACTCTTGTCTTGTTTACTGGACTAAACTTCAGTTCAAAGGTTACTTCTTCGTGACCTTCAAAAATGAGCATATTAGATAAGTGCTTCTTGGTGTAGTTTAGCTCTATGGATGTTTATGTTTCTCCTGCTCATTAACATTAGGGATAAAGGCCAAAGTCCTCAGTTCAGTGAGGCAAAAGCTAGGGAGAAGCAGAAGAAGAATGATTCCAGTTCAGGCTGGATTTTAAGCATGCGCATTCTTTCTCTCTTCACCACTTTTTTTTTCCCCCCCCTCTTGCCGACAGTGCCACACCATTTCATGAGTAAGAGCTTCCTCTTTGTTTCTGCACCCTCATTTCCTGCTGCTTCCATCCTGTAAGCCTCCTTCAGGATTTTCAAAGTATTTTTCCACTCAGGCAGGGAGAATGCATTGAACTCAGCAGACGGTGGGGGAGACAATGTGGAAGAAGAAATAGGAAAGGAAGCGAGAAAGAGATGAGAAGGTATGGAAACAGAAAGGGCGGGTATAAATGAAATTAAGAAAATGGGAAGAAAGGACATGAATAAATGAAAAATGAGCAGAGTGGTGAACAGCAAATTGAAGAAAAAGGGAGGCTTTACTGCTTCCCATCATTTCTGAATACTGGTCCACGGAATTAAAAAAAATAAAACACTCTAATATCCATGATTAGCAAGAAAACTAAAACAGGTAATTTCTCCAAAAATCTAGCTGAGCTGGTCATGTCATATGATGCAGACAAATCCTCCAAACCCTGATGCTACACTGGCCGCTAAACAGAAGAAAAACTGTCCCTCTGCATGCAGAGGTTCTAAGGTGGATTTAGTGAGTAACTAAGTACAGCTGTAAGCGCAGGTCATAAGAAAGCCTCATACTATACAATTCCATGTCTTAAAAATAGATAACTTTATGGTGTGGCTGCATCTCCAACACTGTGTGCACTTCTGATCCCTCCATGAAAAAATGGAATGGTTACCTGTACCACAGTTCATGTAAGACTGTCTTAGAAAGCAGGACAGAGATTGCTACTTGTCTCACATCTTCATCTCAACAGTGCAGACTTCATATAGCTTCAAATATGTTCCCTGAACAAGTTATGGGGTTGAGATATTCCAGTTACATTTTTTAAAAATAGAAAACCTTGACTTGTACATGAGAAAGTAAATGTCCAAAACTAAAATAATGTTCCCACAAGCAGTTTTCCGTACAGCTGCTGTACGTGACTCCCGTAACAAGACAGCAAACATAGGTTTGGGGCTTGTTTTGCACTGTCCTGTAATCATCCAGTTTGAGGAGGCTTCTCATTTTCCTAGAAAGGGACTAGGAGGCCAAGCCACAAACATTTTCAAGAGTCAACCCTTTATACAGGCAAGTTACTCAAAAAAATTAAGGGGAAGGGCAGTTTCTTCTCTACTCACAGATCAGGTTAGTCAGGCGGACAAGTCCATTCTAGTAGCATGTAAGGATGTCTGAACATGCACTAGCAACCTGTGTACCGAATCCTGGGCTGGTAAGCACTCTTCGAAACCGCACCATGCCTCTCTCTTTCACCAGTATTTAAAGAAAAGTGCAAGGTAAAATCTCTGCCGCTTTTTTGAACAGGACAAAGGCATCAAATGGGACAGTGGAAACCGACAGGTGTTTTCCGTCAGCAATGAAGTCTCCCAGAGCTCCAGATAAACTGTCTGAACACCCAGGGCTGTGCTACTTACATGCTTACTCAGTGGATAGAAGCTAAAGCTGCGTCTCTTCACGCAGGCTTTATTCTGCAGCCAGATCCGCAGCTCTGCAGAGCCCTCCAGGCTCTGAATTTCCATCGCACTGTCTCCAGGATTCATCTCTACAGATACAGCTGCACGATCAGGGCCTTAGGCTGTAATTCTCTCAGGGCACTCCTTGTAGTTTTATTTTCTGTCTGTAGACTGCCATCACATCAATGACACCAATAACAAATTTGTTTCTTCCTAGAGAATTTCAGTCATGACTCTTGGGTCATCTTTTCCATCCTTCTACTGCATGCTTCCATCCGCAGTACTCCAGAGCACTCTGTAAATGATGAGGCATAAGGGTTTTATTTCTGGAGTCTTTTCTACAAAGCAGTAAACCTGGGAAATTTTTTTCCTTGTGCTTGTCCAAAAAGATGTTTTTGCTCTGTTTTAGTTATTCTTGATTCTAGTATAAGCTCTTGGATACTCCCAGAAAATTCCTCTCCCTCCTTGATGTCAGTGCCCTTTGAACACTTGCAGGCATTAATCCTCCTCCCTCCATTTTCTAGCCAAATTCTGCATATTTAGATTGTTTAATTTTCTTACACAGTTTGTAACAAAAACTCAGCAGAGGGACAGAAATCTCTTCAGAAAATTAACTGCCTACAAATTTTACAAAAACAGGCAGTGGAGATAAATCTGTCAAATCTCCTCACAGAGGCAAAGGCTGAAAGATCAGCTGATGTCCTGGTAGGCAGCAGAAAATGTATTTGGAAGCAAACCTGCAGGAAGAGGGAATGTATTATTGCTCGACAGCAAAAGAGGCTTCAACAAGGCTTTGTCCTTGTACACCAAAAAATGTAAGAATGATTATACCACAGCCACTTAAGCTATCGCTGTGTCTCCAGCAATGATCAATAGCCTCCGGAAGAACCAGAGCAGCAGACACTGCCCCTTCCCCAGAAGTCTCGCTCCAGAGCCGTGCGGTCGAGCATCACAGTTCCTGTTCCGAATGCTGCCAGAGAAAGGATGCTGGCACGCTCCAGTGAGCCGATACCTGCATCGCAATTTTTATGAAGTGACAGAACAGCAAAACTCTGCTTACAAGCTCTATTAAAATTGTTATTTAAGCTAAAATTAGCCCAAGGTCACCCTAAAAGGTAGTATCTCCTATCTCTGTGTTTGGTTGCCATAGCAAAAGCAAAGGAATTTAAGCTAAAGCCAATTAGAAGATTACTTCTGCAACCAAGTTTTGTCAAAAAATCCCTGCATTCTTGATTGTGAAATGGTCTATCTGAAATAGCTTTTATTTGGCAGGCCTTTGCCAAAGCCAGGGTTTCTGAGGAAGCCCGGTACATGTGGGCTGGACAACACCAGAGGCAGCAGAGCTTTACAGCCCTGTCCTCAGGGACAGCTCTGAATTGGGAGACAGGCAGGTCCAGCAACTTCTGGCTGACCAAAATATTTTCAGACTAAACTGGAAAAAAAAAAAAAAAAAAAGGTATTTTATTTTATATATAGATGTGCTGCAAATGGAAATTGTTCTTCTTAATCAGTTGCGGTAAAATCAGTTGATGCTATCTCAGTACATCTCTCCGCTACTGGACTCAATTCAGCACAGTGATGAAGAAGAACACTAGAGTTTCAGGTCTGTTGGCACTATTTCAATTTTCAGAAAACTCTGGGAGGAACTTTTTTCCTTTCTTCCTGCCCAAGAAAACAAGAGACAGGAGGAGAGCCTACCGCCAGCTCTGCCTTTCCCCTACTCTCCAGTAGAGGATTAGTGTCTTGTATACTAAATGTAGGTATTTGTAATTCTCTTTTAAAAGTTGCTACCTCTTTTTTTTCTAATTATTTGTGTGCAAAGAATTCTGACTTGTTTTAATTAAATCCAATTTTAAAACTATTTTGGCAACATTTAGTGGAAAAAAAATCATAGCATAACCACTCACTTAACAGTGTTAAAATGAGACAATCCCACATAAAGCAATGCTGCCCTGCCTTGCAGAATTATTACCCAGAGGAAAAGCACACCACACCTATTGTACAGTTTCTATCTTCAGAAACCTCTGCCAGGACCTTTAGGGTACTGTTTTCTTTCACTGTCTATAAAAGTGAGTTACATAAAAAATAAGAAACTAGTTCTGTATTATTAAAATAGAAAATTAAAACAAAATAGAACACAAAATAGTTATTTACAGTATTAGGAAAAAAACCAGTTTTGTCATGTGAAATATATTCATTCTATAGTCTCTGCATTTTCCATTTTTGTTCTTTATACTGTTATTATGTTAAAAATACACTCTGGCTAAGATACCAAACCTCGCAGGGAATTCTAGATTTAGAGGCTCAGAAGAAAATGAGCCCAGCATTTGCAAAAACAGCTGCTCAGGATATCTTGCAAAACCAAAACCATGCTTGATTTCGACTAATTTCCCTTTTCAGTATTGCAATTTAAGCCAGTCTATGAGGCCAAAGGACTCCAGACTAAATGGGTTTACCAAACTGTTACAACCAAACTGGTAATTTCTGATAGTCAACCCTTCTGGGTAATGTTCATGGACTTGTAAAGGACCCGATCAAAATCCTCTGCACAATAGAAATGTGAAGGGAAAGACTTGGAAGGCTGTCAGGGAGGAAACCGCTGGATTTACACTTTAATAGATCCAGTGGGTACAGTAGAGATGTGGGTGAGGACAACAGCTGGAAACAGAGCTGACACCCCCTGGTTTCCATGGAGTTTCCACCAAGCCCTGTTATTTATTCAGAAGCTATTTTCCAGGAAAACAGCCAGCCAGCCTGCAAAAGTGTTTTCAAGAAAATAATGTTCAAAGGATGGTGGAACAACAGAATAAGCGGTCCACAGATACCAGGTGGTGAGGTTTTCCTTTTGGGCTACCCAATTTGCGTGTTTGAATAATAATTTCAAGCTGGTAGCAGTCTGTTAAAAAGTGGCATACATGCAACATTTCTACTTCGTATGGCCAAATTATATTTCTACACTATTTGCTCATTTTTTAGCCCAGTTTAATATTGCAACATAAAAGTTTTTCATCCCATCACTAGAACCAGGTGTATGTATGTGTGTCCCGTAGTGTTTGGACCCTTTAGCGAATTTCCAGCAAATGCGGAAAGAGACAAGACATGAATATTTTTGGTTGTCTGAGGAATATATTTTACAGAAGAATATATCTTGAACTACCAAATGGCTTTTTTTTTTTGCTTTTTAGGGGATGCTTTTCTGTCTTCTCTGCCCTCAGATCTACTCAGATGGAGCTTTAGTTCCAGCTGCTTCTGTCCAGCACTCTGAAAGCCTTCTCTGAAGCTGCAGGTTGAACAGGGGATGGGGCAGCATGAGAGGAGACAAGAGATTTGGCCAGCAGCACCAGTAGCCAAAAAGACCGCAGTAGCTGAGCCACTGGGAAAGCATTCAAGCAGAAGCACGATGCTTTGGGCAGCCAGAGAGGGACCAAGGTTGACGGTCAGCAGCCTGGGACGAGGGTTTGTGTGGAGGCTGACCTGGGGCGGGGATATGGGGCACTAGGAGTAGAAAAAGGGCTGGGAAAAAAAAAGCTTTGGCAGTCATCATGGGACACTTCCTCGCCGAGATAACTCAAACTAGGGGGTTAATATGAGGAAAACAGCGTAAGCACAGGACTGCTGCACTATGCCAGCAGGACAGCATCATCCTTCATGCTGTCAGAAATAGGGTGCAGCGACCATCAATATAGTAGTCTGCTATATGCTGCTGCCCAAATACCCCACGGAGAAGGGAAGAACAATTTAGTTGCACAATACATGTTGATATAAAATTGAAATGTTACCATAGCTCATTTAAAAGCAAGGAAAGCATAAGGAAACAAACACTCGCCAGAACAGGCTTCACTAATTTCTCACAAACTCACGTGCTCATTAAGGTTCAGGTTTTCCCTAGAAAAATCAAAAGTAGCGGTGGCATCCAAGGGCCATATGGTAGCACCAGTCACAGCAATTATCCATCCAAAATCCAGTGTAACAAATCCTACTTATTTCTAGAACTAATAGGAACACCACTGGGGTATGAAACACAGGAACTTAAATGCTGATATGAGACATGTCACTCTTCTCGGAGAATGTTGTAACACCACTGCCAAAGAAATCAAAAGGAGAACTATTTTTGTCCTGATTTTAGCCATAAGGTTTAGCCTATAAAGTTTTAAGAAATCATTAAATAGCTACTTCATTTAGATGAGTTATTTAAGTGTTCTGAATCAATAATAAAACCAGATAATACAGACAGCTGCTGCTCTGATACAGTTTTAAAAAGGTTTTTTTAATGCAAAGGAGAAACTGGATGCTTCCTAGACGAGGATCAGAGCAGAAAACTTGAAAATCTTTATAAATCATATACATACACATATATATGTGTTTCTATATGCATATATGTACAGACATAAACAGATCAAGGTTTAGATTCCATTCATACAATAATTAATCCACTTCTTTTCCCTCACTTCAAGAAATGTAAAACAAGAAAATTTTGTCTTTTATTTACCAGTACTGGAAAGAAAGGAAGCTGACAGGGGATGATACCTGAAATTTAAGGATCCGGACGCAAGAATTCACATTCCTTCCTCAACCAGGAAAGCGCTCTGTGCCATTGGGGGGACACTCTATCACTGGATATAAGCCTGCAATATTAAACTTTAAAAACCACATGCTGTGAGAAGCCAGTCAATGGACTCCTACATGAAATTAACTGCATATTGTGTAGTGCGGTGAATGAGACCTCCTCTGTCATGTAGCAGATCATTTAATACAACTGTCCTGGGACTTCCCTTTAGATATAAATTATGTCTAAATAGGTGTCTAAGCACTATTTAGCTTCTTGCACCAGTCTATCTGCCATACTTCCTCCTCCAGTGATCAAAAGACTAAATCAAATTTCAGAGTACTGCAGAGCTGAACTGTAACGAATAACAATTTTTAAGTGCCAAAAATATGCAATTATCTTATAATTTCTTTTACTAAGTGATTCGATAATTTCTGCAAAATGATAAAAAAGATAAAAATGACCTAGTGAAAAAAAATTCTGTTAAATTAGCTCATTTTTCTGTATTCCAGGAAAAAACTTATTTCCAGAAATACCACAGTGCTCTTAAGGTAGTAAGTCCAGTAAGATAAAGGAGTAAGGTGATACAACAAGCTCAGTACATGGATTTATCAGTGCTGTGTCATTTGGTTTTACTCCAACAACTGAACTTACTCCAGGTAAAGTGTCACAAGCATGTCTGGACGTTTTCCCACAGATGAATCAAGTTCCTGTTTGCAGTTGGAAATCAGGGCTGTTTCTAAGAGTATGACTGAAACAAAAATGCCCAGATAACAGAGATAGACAACCTTCATTTTCACTTCAGTCCTGTTCTTTCCCAAGAAAAATTTAAAACTCTTGCACACAAACAATACACCACTTTTATTCAGTTTACCTGCACTAAAAAGGACAGGGTGTAACAGATTAAATAGTTACAGAAACACCCAAGGGCTGCCTGGTATACAATTAAATTTTAAATAAGGGAGAATAAACAAGTCACTTGAAAGCCTTAAGCATTTTGTATAAATAACCTGTGATGCCATCCAGAATCAGCTGAGCTTGTAGGCATCATCTGCCCCAACCATGAGTCAGCTTGAGTCAGTTCAGTGTACTTTTATGGTACTATCATAGTCAGAAAATACAACTCTCGGCAGCACGAAGGAAGTCTCTGAAATATGGAACAAGTATTTGGTGGGAAGGCATTCTCTACTATAAGCTGGCAATGAAATTAGTGGAATAAATAAAATGCCAGCATACTTAACATTTCTGTCTCTTTATTTTTAGCCCAAACAGGGGACTGAAATCAAAGCATAAAATGAAAGGCAAATCACGTGCTCTCAAGGCCAAACAATTTGAAACTCTTCGTGAACTGTTTCTTCTGCACAGCAATTCTCTGACTGTGCAAAGAAGCTCTATGGTAATATGGATTCAGTAAACAGGGAACGCTTCCAGCTGTTTGCGTCCCTCCTACTCCCAGTATGCATAACATCCTGGCTGGTAGAAGTTATATTTGTGTTTAAACATGATAAGACTGATTTATACTAGAGGAATGTTTCTGATCAATCATTCGTGCTGAATAGCCAGTGACTAAGTGGAAATGCTTCACAGAGAGCACTGCCTAAGAAGAACTGAGTAAGAAGTTTATAAAACCTCAGGACATGGCCAACAGTCTCTCATCTACTTAGTAGACAGCACACGACTTCCTGTAACTGCTTACACTGGGCACACACACATTTCTTCCAGCACTCAGAAGAGAGCCAGTATTCGTAATTATGGAACATAAAAGGTAGGGAGGGTGTGTCGCACTCAATTTTGCTAATGAAAAGTTAGCTACCAACTACAGACTGATTATTACAGTCAACGGAGAGAAATATGAGACTTTTCAGGCACTTATCTTCAGGCAGCATGAATCACTCTATCTACTGACTATGGTATCAGCCTAGAAACTAATTAGCTGCCTCTGGCTGAGATAGAACCCTCCAAAAGTTTGGTGCTGTCTGACTGTAGGATGGATCATTGGCTGATGTTCTTTGTCAAACTGTCAATAGTTATGCGTCCAGTGGAGCTACAGAAACCAGCAGAGGCAAAGATCTGCTCCAAGGTCTTTGCCAAGTTTACAATCCAGTGGCCTGAGTACAACGCATCTGCTCTTGAGAACTCCTTGCAGAATAGTTTTATAGTGCACAAATAAATATTTACACCAGTAAAATGTTTCTCCTTTGATATTTGAAAAAATAATAAAGTAATTGAATTTAAAAGAAAGTGTTAGTCTTTTACAATATTTTCATAAAGAAAACCTCAAAAGAAGGGCGGGGTGGGTGGGGTGGACAAAAAGGCTACACTGTATTTTTTAGAAGACCTGCATTGCCAGTAACATCAGAGGGTGTCAAATTATCAAAATGGGTATGTTTCAAAACTAGTTTAATATTTACTGTTAATCATGGCTTTTAAACTTACTATGTTGGTTCTGCTCAGACAATGAAATGACACAGGCCCATTTTAATTTAGGGTTCACCTGTTATCTCAGTGCTGTGGCATCTGAGAGAATTATTTAAATTGAATAACACCTTTTCGTTTTACAGCTTTTCACAAAGTTAGCATTGCAGTACTTTATTTTAAGGTACTAGGAAATTTATTAATGTCACCTCAGCAATGTCCATGTAAACCTACAAAACCAATGTATGAGTATTACAGCCTTCAGTCAAGGCCAAATTTCTGTTTATAACACCCTCTTATCCATTATACAGCTTTGCCGTGTTTATGCATCAGGCTGAAGACATCTAAGAAAATCATCTTCCTGAAGCTGTATGTTTTCCTTTGGAAAGCAAAAATGGACCCGCCATTTCCAATAGTGTAAAACTAAAATACAAACAATGAAGGTAAAATAATTCCTGCAACCTCCCATCCTTGGGGAAAGGCCTTTGAACCATTAGAGGCATCCTTGGCCTTTCTAACGACAGCTTAGTAAATCAGGCTACTTTATGAGACTGGACTACCACTGTTCACATATATTTGATAGAAACTTGTTAGCCTTTGACATTTTCCAAAGGTTTGTCTATAGCAAGCAGACTCCAATCCGGAAAGGCAGCAGCTGAGCAGAGTTTTCTTGGAACCTTCAGGCCCATCTTCAGAGGATGTTGTCAGACTCTGCTGCCCTTAAAATTAATCTTTCCTGAAGGGGAATCGGGAACAGATGAGTGCAACTAGAAAGTGTAAACACGAAGGCGTAGGTGCCGCTGGTGAAAGGGATAGCTCAGAGTCCACACCACAGACCAGAATGAGGGGACTCTTCAAAGCAGATGAGGAAATCTGGAGGGTCATAGATGAAAATGGGGAGGAGGAAAAGGAAGGACAGGGTAAGATGGAATAACAAGTTTTTTCTGTGATATAGGTACAAGCCGAGCAAAGAGAATTAAGATTCACATTTACTAGTTCAAAGACAGATTAATTTTAGCTAAACCTCAACTACAGCAGAAAGGCAATGCCACACACTCAAGTATGTGGTTACAGAAAATACCACAGATCCTGAGTAAGCTGTGAGGCAAAAGGCTGAAAGCCAAATGCCTTTCCACCACTGGAGCAATGGGACATCCAGCACGGCCTACATGCGCATTATCCTCATAGTAACTTTAAAATATTTTTTTAACATGAACTAGACCGATAAATTCACTTCCTTGCGATGTTCCACCTCATTCTTTTTGAGCTTTTCTAAAAATTGCTTTTGAATCTTTCCATTATATCTTAGTTCATTGACAACTACCTTTTTACTTTCATTCCTTGCTGGTTCATTACACCCAGCTGAAATGAGAATGGAACTTTGTGTTTGTAACAGTTATAATGTCAGCTGTGGCCAGAATATCCTGCTGCCAAGGATACTAGTGCACTGCAAAACTTTGCTGTAGTTTCACACCTATGATTTAATTAATCATGTATTTCAGTTAAGAGCCTGCACCTGCAGACAGAGAAACTGAATTCTTCTCTTAATGGGTCCTGTGAGTTACAGTTACTGTTGCAAAATACTGTAACTGCTGGCAGAGTCATAAAGATGGGAAGAAAAGCTGGTGAATAGCACAACAGAAACTCAGAATTGCTTTGTATTAGCCTCTGCTTATATGACAAGGTAGTGGGATAAATCAATACTCAAGTAAAACTGCTATTAATGTCCAGACATAACCTCTTATTCTTAAGAACATTTATGACGCTTGTGCTGGAAAGAGGACAATATATGGGGATCATTGAGAGTGCGCAAGCGAGAGATTTTGGCTGTAAATCACTGGCATCTTCATCCAAACATCATTACTGCCGAAGCGTTTTAGATGTAAGTCTAGGAAATAACAAAAAAGAGTCAGTGAAAGAGATGATTTGAAGAAACACAATCATGGGAGTAAGTCCAGGTGCATAGGAATGGGGAGGATAAATTGGGGGTTTCAGAACAATCTCAAAATAGGACTTTCTTCTACTTGACAGAAATGGTATTATAAAAATATTATGTTCTGCCTTTTTTGCCATTGTTTTCTATGAGAACAGCCAATCACCTTATACAACAGTGATTCTACTTGTCCAATTTCCTTTCCCAGAGGTACCATTTCTATTTATTGCCTTCAGACTTTATTTGTCCTGTTTCTTGCCTTCTAGTCTTGCTTAAAATCTGCTGGTTTCCACATAGCTCCTCTTTCCCCTATATACCAATGAACATAAAATCTGTGCTTACTCCTGGTCTCATGACACAAAGACTCACTGCTAGTAGGTTGCTTCCCCCTCCTACTTTTTCTGCAGCAGATGATATCAAAATCCTCCTTTCTCATTCCTATCCCTCTTCTCCTCTACAAAAGTCTAAATTTCAGTAATTTCATGCAGTAATAACTACCGCATTGAGCTTAAAATGTTGCAGCATGTCCCTCACAGCAAAACTGAGATGGAAGAATTCTGCAAAGCAAAGCTCTCACAACCCTCCTTGCACACGTCTTTGGGGGCAGTGGAATTCATTTTTTCCCCAAATGAGCAGGAGCTGCTTGTCTAAGCAGTGGGAATCCCCTGAGAGGGAGGGAATGGAACATGTGGGCACGTGATCTCAGAGCCTCACAGAATAAAAGCAGCACATGGTAAGAATTAACTAACTGCTGAATCTCAGAAAGTTATTGTACATTCAGAATTATCATCCTTTGGGGATATTTCTAATTTCCCATAGGCATCTTTTCTTGGGTAATTAAACACTAAAATATCTTCAAGCCTGAAGCTTTAAAACCAAGTCCTCTACAAAACATGCTTTAGTTCAAGCAACATAAGGAGCTGGTGCAGATGTTCTCTCCCCTGTGTTATCATGATCATAAGTGTTTCCTTTGAACATAAAACCCAAAGACTTTATTCTCCTCACTTAAATCCTACTCACTTCCTTACTTTGGAACACAGGAGGAACCTGTGCTTCATGCTTAAGGATGAAAAAAAAGATTCCTGCCTTGCTTACTGAGAGTTGAAATATCTTATAGCATTTCTGCATAAAACAAATGACCTTCACAATGACATAGGAGTCCCACAAAACAGCTTTGGAAGAAATACAACCATGTGACAAACAAGAAGGAATGCGTAAGCTGATGGCAGCAGGGAAAACATGGGACTGTAACAGCAACAGCTTAGTTTATCCAGACATATGCACACAAAGAGGAGAGGGTAGCTTTGCAGGTGAAGTAAATGCAGAGAGAGTCAGAGGAAGACAGAAGGACCGCAAGGCACAGTGCAGCTGTAAGAGAAGCTGCCCTTCAGCCCCTCCACCTGAACAGCCCGCTCCGTGCCCATGCAACGGGCATGGGCCAGTCCCACCAGAAGGGCCCCGTGCTCTCCTTTCTCCTTGCCCGACAGCCAGAAGGGGACAAGTTGCTTTTTAAACACAGGTGAGCTGATGGAAGGGCTTGGTGGACTCTGACCTTTTTAGGCTTCTGCTAGACACAGGTCTTTTGCTTGAACAAAGTAAAGATCTAAGTGTTGATCATAAACCAGGTGTTAATATATCCGGCTGATTGCGGCTCAGCGCCGAACGTTGCTCTGGCAAACAGGAGGCAAGTCCAGCAGGTCATTCAGTGTCTTGCAGCCAGACAGTCTTGGAGAGCAAACCTTTGCCCACAGACTACAATCTACCACAATCTTCCAGCTGGATGTATCTGTGACTCACATGACTCCAGCCCTTGTGTGCAGCAGGAGAGCCTCCTCCAAGGTAAACATACCCCTCCATATAATGGGCACATTGTATGTGACTGACAAGCTGCCAGGTTTGCTCACTGCCTGCCTCCAAAGCATTCCTTATTGTTCGGGAGAAGAGGAGCCAAATAGAGGGGGTTATTGAAAGCAATTACCACAACCATTTAGCACCACCACATCCCGTACTGAGCGACCCTATCTTCTAATAATACTTTCTGCACTAATCTTGTGTCCACGTCTAACATCTCCATCATCCTCTATACTGGAAGGCATAGCCCAGCGCTGACAAGCTGCCAGGGAGGCCTCAGCACCGGCTGTGCCCCTCAGTGACTGCACAGCCGCTGCCGGAATAAAACAGCGGCTGCAGCTGCTGCTGCTCCGAGGCCAGGCCAGGAAAACCCAGTGCTCCCGCAGCCGGCGCAGCCCAGGTGGCCGCAGCCTGCTGCGGTCCCAGGAGACCTGCCTTCTGTTTCTAGCTCCATTGCTGTCCTTGGGAAAAATGACTTGGGCTTTCTGTTTTCTCTCCCATCCTTTATCTGTGTTTTGTATTTAGACGATCATTTTTCGCCTCAGGTTTATGATTTGGTTTTCTTTAGTTTGGAAAGAAAAATTATCTTAGGTAGGGTAGGAGCATTTTGAAAAGGCAGGGGAAGAAAGAGAAAGAAAGTACCCTGCCCTCAGTAACAAAGCGTGTTGGGAAAGAAGTAGTACAGAGAAATTAACAGTCCCTGAGGCAGAGGTGGGTGAGATATCTAGTACAGTATGAAGAAGTAAAGGGGAAAAGACTTGTATTAGTGGGTGCTGAGATTATGAAGCTGCCCAGTGGGGTGCTCTGATGGGAGGCATTTAGGGGCTAATGTGCAAACCATGGCACTCCTCAGTGCGGCTCCATGGAAAGTATCTCCCTTTACACCCTCTGCAAGCTTCAGGAGTGGAGTAGGAGATGATGAGGAACAGGGTGACAGCCTCCGGGTTGTGTGGGCTTTAGTAACCCGGAGTTCGGTGGCTTGGCAGCAGCATGCGGTGACTGGGAAACTGCACCAAAGGAAATAATACCCTGATAACTGGTAGGAGCTGTTGCAGCTTCTTCTACCAACCAGCTCCTGCTTCCCAGGAGGCAGTGGTCCCCGAGGCACACAAATGACCGCTCAGCCCTGAGGTTACCAGCCAGGCCCGGGAAGGATCACAGCGCGGCTGCTTGGCGCGGGGATGCTCACCCCCAGCGCTCGAGCTGCAGCTGAGCACCTCCGATTTATACAGTTGGCCTCTTTACACATGCAACACGGGACACACCAAAACCCGGTTTGGAATTTCTGGGTGTTTCTGTAAAAGTTATAATAAAACCTGTACCTGCAAGGCAAGCTGTGGCTACAGATTGATTCCTCCACAACACAATCTGGTCATACTGATAATATATGTTTCTATTATCTATCTATAAAATGACTCACTGACAATAGGCCCTCAGACTGTGACCTACACACCACAGGTGCTCCACCAACCACTTCTCTTCTGTGATACCAGGGTCCTCTTTTGCCGATGGCTTAGATTAAAAGATAGCTAGACAGAATGAAAATATATTCTTCAGTGGGCTTTTAAAGCAAAACTCTAGTAGGTATGATAGTTAATGCCATGTAATTAAATCAGCTGTACCTACTAAGTAATATATTTTGCCAAATATACTGTAAACACTTTGAAAGCAATAACTAAAATACTAAAATTTTTTTTTCTGATTATCTATATGATTTTTTCAATAATATGATGCACAAATAATCATAAACCGAAGTATATTACTATTTCTGCTAATATCTGCAGACATCACTTTGCTAGCTGTCCTGTGATGGTATATTCTACAGCACAGAAATTTACTTCTTACATTGTTCGCAGATAATGAACGTATGTTTCACATAAAACAAAAGGCATCCCTACCAAATGACAGTCTTTATTGTCTTCTAAATACAACCCGAGTATTAAGTACACATTAAAAATCAGGAAAAATGGTGTGTTAATTTAATGTAATTAAGCCAATTAAATAAAACCAGGTTAAACTAACTGAAGTATTATAATTCTGGTATTTTCCAATAAGTATATGGGCTTGACAAGTGCAAGTACTTGGAGAAGGAAGAGTTGAAAACTTATATCCAAATCCTATACCAAAGAACCACAATCTCTCAAAATCACAGAAAAAAGCAATAGTGAACACAACAGCAAATCCAGCAGTAGCAAACAAATCAATATACATACTAAGTGAATACATATCATTCACAATCCTGTCTCCAGCGTCACATTTTCTCACCTATTTTCTGTAAGATGCAAGGATGTGGATTCCCAGAAATGGTACCCAAGCCTAACACTGACCCACACACTTCCTGGCTGCCTGCTCAGGCATGAAAACCTGTCTTTTTTTGAGCTCTTCCATGCAAAAATGTTCACTCACTCTCCCAGATGTCATGTATACTGCAGTATGGAGATGCTACATTAAACATTTTGACATCATCTGCAATTATGTCTGCCGGCTCAGACACCTCCAGCACTTTTTTCTGACATCTTTAGTATTTCAGAAGTGTTGGAAAATAACAAATGGCATTCGTACGCATCTGTACTCTCCAAAGGAGTCCAGAAGGCAGCCAAATAATTTTTTTCAGCTGTTTGGGAGATTTTTTTCCTGCCAATTTCCTATCGCACGGCACAGCCAGCCACTGGCAACTTGACATACAAATGTCTGAGCTGAGTGTTGGGTAGTACTTGAAGCACCAGTTTGTTAAGCAGTTTTATTTACTCCTCATAGCCTCACAATCTGAAGCACATTTTTGCCACCCCTTGTTTGCAGTACACCATAGTGGACTTCTGCTCACCATTTGCGTGTTCTGGCAAAATGTGCTTTTTTCCCTGCAATAAGGAAGCAGAGAAGAATACCTTGGCTAAAAGTAATTTTTTCCCCCAGTATTTAAATTTCTTACATTTTTGGCAGATCACTATTCCTCCAGCATTTGCTTTTATTTTGCATGGCATACATTTCTACCATTTCAAAACTTTGGTTTTATGGCAGCTTCTTTCCCTGTTCCTGGCAGTATTCATATTATATACTAATTTACCTGTTGAAACATACGGTCTCTGGCTTCCTTATCTCTGATTGTCAAAGTTATTTCTTTTCCACTTCATTTGTCCAGTGCTTGCTTCTGTTGAAGCTGCCTGGAGCAGCAGTCTACCATTTCAACCTCATTTTCTAACACCATGAAAACAGTTTTACAATTATAGTTGTACGGGCATTAAAAGCTTCTGCTAGTGCAGCTATGTTAATAGACTGCATCCTAAACAACTGCACTGCCCAAATGGATCATAGGGTTGAATCAGAGCCTGCGCCTGAGTAAGGCAGAAACATCATTAATTTTTTATTTTAAAGTGCAGCTAGAAACAAAGCAGGGGGAAAGCGATAAAATTATTCTCAGCTTGCAGCACCACTTGTTTAGTCAATCATACCAAAATAAGAACCGACAGCAGCTCCAGTGGGCACGCATGAACGCACAGCCTTTATGACTGCGAGCCCGTAAGCTTGCGTTTGCCCATTGCTCCTTACCTCCAAAAAAAGTGTCAAATGCCACTTTTTTTTTTTTTTTTTAATGGGTAGCACCTCCAAGAGCCCACTTTGAGGAGCACTTAAAAACGCTAAGGGCATGCGCCGAACGGCAGCAGGCTCTGGCCAAGGGAGTTCCACTTTCGAGCCTGGACCGGGCATCAGCGCCGCGCCAAGCTCACCCACCGCTTCCAGACTTCCACCGCCTCTGGAAACAGCGGAGAGCCAGAGGGGCGGTCGGGACCCCTTCCCCAGCCGCCGCCCCCCCCCCCCCCCCGCGCTGGGCCGAGCCGTCAGGAGCCAGGCGGCGAGGCGAGCAGGGGAAAGCGCAGCCCTGAAAAACAAGCGCCGGGGTCGAGCGGCCTTCCCACCCCGGCGCGCCGAGGGAAACGCCGCCAGCGGCGGGCCGGCCCCGGCCCCTCCGCCCGTTCCGCGGCCGCGCACGGGGGCTGCGGAGCGGGCGGACGGGCAGCCGGGGAGCTCATAAAACCCCACCAAATAAGGCGCTGGCGGTCGCCGCGAAGGCAGGGGGGGGGAACAAGCAGGGGACGAGCCCCGCCTGGGGCAGGGAGGGCCCCTCCTTCCCTTCCCATCCCTGCCCCGCCGCGGCGGAGAGCGCCTCCCCCGCCCGGGCTTGACGGCAGCGGGGAGGAATGTGTTTCCGGGGCGGGGAAAGCGCGGCCGAGCGCGGCCCTTCCCCTCCCCTCCCCTCTCCTCTCCTCCCCTCTCCTCTCCTCTCCTCCCCTCTCCTCTCCTCCTCCCCTCCCTCCCCCGCCGGCGCCGGGCTCCCCCTCAGCAGCTCGGAGGCGGCGGCGGGCAGCCGGACGGCGAGCGAGGAGCGAGGCCGGGCGTCCCGCCGCGCCGCGCCCAGCCCGCTCCCGGGACGCCGGGGCGGAGGGGGGAGCTTCAGCCAGCCAGCCAGTCAGTCAGGCGGGCCGGAGCGCGCCCCCTGCCAGGAGCCGGCCGCGCCGCGGCAATGGCCGAGGTAGCGGGAGGACGGGGCGGGGGGTTGGAGCTGGACGGGAGCGGGATGAGCGGTGCCCGCCCGGCCCGGGGCGCCTCGTCTCGGCCGCGTCCGACGGAATCCGGGCGGGCTCCGGCGGGTGGGCTGTGGGGCGGGGCGGAGGGCGGCGAGCGCGGCTTCCCGCCGCTCGCCCGCCCGCCTGCGCGGGGAGCCGCCGGCAGCGCCCGGCAGCCGGCGGGGCGCGGGTCCCTCAGCGCCCGTCCCGGGCGGAGGAGGGGGCGCCTCGCCTCCCCGTCGTGCCTGCCCCGCCGCCGGGGCGGCGTTGCTCGCCCGGGGCCGGCGCTGCGGGTGGGAGGGAAGGTGTCGGGCCCAGCCTGCGGCTTCCTGTGGCGGCGGGACGGCGGCCTCGGGCCTCCCGTGCCGGAGGGGGCGGGGGGGGGGGCAGCCAGGCCTTTGTCCGCCCGGGGCCCGGCCCAGCCCGGGCAGCGCCCGCGGCCGGGCCGCCCCGACCCTTCTTCCCTCTCGATGGAGGTGGCAGCCTGTACCGGTGTCCCGCTCAGAGCTGCCCTTGCCGCCCGGAGGTGCCCGGGGCAGGGGCGGCACTAGGCTGGGCAAAGTTTCGGGCGGCTTCCCCGGGAGTGCGTGGGAGGGCGGGCGTCCCCCTCAGCGCCCGGGCCGGCGGCGGCGGCGGCAGGGCCGGGGGGGGAAGGCTTGCCTTCCGCGGGAAGCGGTCGCTGGGGAGAAGCGAGTTACGGGAGCGAGATGGTGAGGAGAGAGGCAGTGTAGGAACTTGAATATCGAGATTTTTGACCTGCACGTGTGTGCTAAAAGTAACCATTAAGAGCGGGGTACGCGCACTGTTTGAATGACGGCACGATCCTACTGCAGCGTTTTGACTGCTCGATGCATTCAAGTTTGTGCGGTTTTTTGCTCTAATTAAGCTGGCTCTGAGCCATTCTAGCTCACTATAAGCTTCTGTCGGAGTGGAAGTGGGGATGTGAGGCCTCTGTATGTGGACTGTTTCACGTGGAGATTTCTGAAATAACTTACAGCAATAGGAGCGCAATGTTTTGTCTCAGATTATTACCTTCCTATACTGATGGTTGGAAGGAAACATGAAGTGATGGGAAATTCTGTCTGAATCACTGTTTAGCCCATGTCAGATGTCTTCATCTTATGGAATAAGTGTCTGACTGTCTGTTAAAGTCATCAGGTAGGCTTTGTGAGTATTTTTCTTTATGAAAAACAGTTGAACGGTGTTCTTGGTTCCTTCTGCCTTTATCCTCGGTATAATACAACAGTCCATTCATGCCAAAACATGTAAACATACCTGTTGGGTGAAAATGTTGATTTTTCTGGTAGATTTGCCATTGGTGCTACAGTCCTGTTCGTGCCAAGACACACAAACCTTTAGGAGTAAGGATTGTCTCGATTCGGATTAGTGGAACCGCTCATGGCTAATAATGCTGCATGTGTGCTTAAGTGTTGAAATGGAGCAGGACTTTATGTATGTGAAAACAGATTTAGATAATCTACTCCTGGCGTATTAATCATTTGGTAGGTGATGGTGATAGGGTGAGAAAAAGCAGTTTGCTATTATGAAATGAGATAACTTGGTAGCGGCTTTTTTTTTTTTAAAGAAGTATTGTACTGCTAGAAAGATGTAAATTAGACTACATTAAACAAGACTTTAAAAGTAGTGAAGACGTTCACTGTCCACATCCATCCCGGTGATGAAACTGATGATTCATTCTCCTGTCACAAAAAATATTACTTGCCTCTGGCAAATGATTAAGTAGGATTCTGCAAGCCTGCTTAAGGCTATATTTATAAGGGTTGCAAAAACAGTGAGCCATAGGCAATAGGTAGGCAAGACAAGGCAAGTTTAGGATGTGAACACCTTCAACTTTTGTCCTTTTCAAAGATGTTTCAGCTGAAAAGTGCAAACCTGACAGGCATGCAGAATGAAATCTTGCCTTAATCAAAGTTGGAGCTGGTAAGTGCTGTGTCTGTTTGCCAGCCACATGATAAATGAAGCAGACTTACTTCAAAATGAAATGTCAGCAGTTAAAAATCTGGTGTTCTTTGTGTGCACAGGCAGGGAGCTCATTCTCCTCTGTACATTTGGTCATCCGATCTGCATCATGTTCCTAGCTATCCAGTCTGCATCGTGTTCCTAGTTATGCCCACCCGTGTGAAGGACTGATTTGGAGGGATGCAGGTTTCTCTAGAATATGCGTGAATTTCTTGATGCGAGTGCAGAATTTTAGTGTTTTGTCTTGAGTTTTAAGTGACTCAAGTGGTTAATCTTCTACCACTTCCTTTGGGAAGTGATTCCCACAGCTGAAAACAAACTGTCCGGAAACTTTTCCTGCTGTTCTTTCTTCCTCATCCATGATTTCGTTCTTCTGCTCTTAACCATCCTCCCTGTACCTCTCTTGGGGTAGCACTGCTGTGGTGCAGTTTTGAAAAGAGCTCGTTTGCTCTAGCAAGCGGCTCAGGAAGTAGATAACTTGGGTAGCAGAAATGCAAGCTCAGGGCGAGTGATGCAAACGTGGGGCGGACATGTGCTATGTTCTCTGTTGCCCTGAATATAATTCCCTCACTGCCACTGGTATGAATGCTCTTCAGTTTTTTGTAAATAGTTGTCATGCCTACCTTTCTAGTCAGTCTAGATTTAGTTGTGATGTGAAGTACGCTTAGCTTGTGGTTCTCTCAGCCCTCTGATCAGCCTGCTACAGGCTTCATGGCTGTCCGTGGCTCTTGGTAGTGCAGCCCTCAGAAACCGTTCTGGTTGCGATTTTGGCAGGACTGCTGTTGAACAGGCTGTTGAAGTACCTCTTCTTGATAGGACCCTTTTTGTAAGCCATTTTCAAAGGCTGTTGTTGGCACAGGCTCCATCACCGCTCCCTTTCATTCTAGTAGACAGACGTGTAGAGTCCCTGCTGTTCCTCTCCTGCCTGCGGGCCACGGGTCCTGAGCTTCTTCAATGCAGATCTACTTGTGATGCCTGGTGCAGCCTTTGCTGATGCTAGCATTGCACATAGGAAGTGGATGCTTGAGCTGTGCTACCTTATGTTTGTTCTCCGTTAGTTGCACCTACCACATGACATGGGGAGTGGGTCTTGGGGAGGGAAGAGTAGAGGCCGGAGATGGAGCTTTGCTGGCCATTGGTATAACTGACCTCCTTTTCCTCCCCGCTCCTTACCAATATGTTTCGTACCCCTTTCACGTGAGAGAGACTATTAAAAGCAGTGAGATGTTGCAGAACTGCAGGCAGGGATTTTCCTAATCAGTATTAACTGTAGCAAGCTAGCTAGCTTTGAGATTGCTCGTGCCTCCTCAAATGGCACTTGGAAGAGATATTGCTTAGACAGATCCAGAAAAGAGGGAATCCAGGCTTGGCAATAGCGGAAGCCTATTCTGCCCTCATTTGCTTTTCTAGAACTTCAAATGATTTATTTTTTCCAACTTTTTTTTAGGATGGCAAATCCCCTTGGCATCCTTTTAATTCTTAGGAGTGGCAGTCAGCCCTCTGAGGGGGAATCCTTGCTGGGAGTGCCTTTTTTTTCTTTTTTTTTTTTTTCTTTTCAGCTTCTCGAGATCTATTGATAAAGCTCATAAAGCAATTACATAAATAAGTCTTTAAAATGTAATTAAGTCAATATGTAGTTAGATTTATTTTGGAAGTGTCATGTACTATTCCCCTGTGACTAGATTTTTAAGTCATCTGCTATATTCTGTGCCCTGTAGAAAATTTCCTGTCTCCCAGCAGCAGAAAACTTGGGAGTTAAGTCCATGTTTTCCTACCTCTCATCTCCCATCTGTCTTTATATTGCTGATTCTACAAACTGTTTCCACTTGCTCTACTTGCCTTGCTTTGAAGGCACTCACTAGTAGTAGCATTCTCATTAGCAGTTATAACATTGCTGGTTAAGATGACTTGAGATTGTTCAGGCTTCTGGTGTGTGTGTGCGTATGGGTGTGTTTTATACAAACACATGCATCTCGGAGCTTTACAGGAAAGTGAGTTTTTGGTGTAGGGGAGAGTTAGCTGTTGTTTCAGAAGAGGGTGTTTGTTTTTCAAGAGGGAGTGTCACTGAATCACGAACAAATGAACAAATTCTGTGGCTTTGTCTCCTGGACAGACGCTGGCAATATCTTGGTCTGATTTAAGGCTCCTTTTGTGTCAAAAAACTGAAATTTGTTGGTTAGTTCTAATGCTGAATAATGTCATTTATGGTGGCCAATACAATCTCCTTTTTTCTGTGTAGTTCTTCCTTGCTCTATGTTGCTGTATTCTGTTGCCAGCTTTCTGAAAAGGATGATATTGCTTGCCATGCAGTAACCACAGTGGACCACAGTATTGACCAGTATCTGTCAGTTATTGTGGTTATGGAGTTTCTTGGGTAGCCTACAAAGTGATTTTTGTGTTTACCCACAAATGGGAAGACAAATTCTACTTTTTTTTCTTTTCTTTTTTTATTCTAATTTGTCCAGCGTCGGCATGGTCCAGTAACCTAAACTGTTAAAACTGTAAGTCAGGATAAATCTATGAAGAGACCTTTCTCTAAACTTTCTTCTCTCCCACCATGTGGATTAGTAGTGTAAGTAGAAAGTATATACAGCTTCATTGTAAGAAACCGTCATGTGCTTTAGCTGTGTTTGTAACAGGCTGTATGAGTTTCTAGCCCAATTTAAGATGTGTGTAGGCTTGCTGAATAGCTTCTATTGGGAATATTATGCAGAGAAAGTGAAAATTGTGACTTCTGTGAATGAAAAATGAGACACTGGGCACCTTGTTATGCATCACTAAATAGTACAGTTGTCTTTTTCAGTACTAAGGGTGCTCTCTTTAGCAGAGTGTTGTTATTAAACATCCTGTATTTTTGTAATAAACACCTTGTTTTACTTTTCTATTCTTAGACTAATCAGAGTGGTTAGTGGACTTCTAGGCTATTGTAGTCTTCTGTTAACAGATTGAAGATGTTCACAGAGATGGTAAAGGCACTAATTTAGTACAAAACGTGCACACAACCAAGCATATGGTAGGGAAAGTAGAGTGATGAGACTATAATATTAACGTTTTCTTTTGGAAAGGGTAATAGGATTCCTACCTGAGCTGTAATCCTCTCTGGAGTGTCACTGAATAAAGGCTCTTTAATATATTAAAGTGATATTTTTGTCTATATCTTTCTCAATTTCTCTTTGCAGTCAGCTGCAAAAAGGGTTATGAAATATGCTTTCTGTCTTAAAAGCAGTTTCATGTGCTTGCTTGCTTGCTTTCTTGTCCAACAGCAGCAGCAAAATATCATTAGTATTCTTGTGGGTTTTATTAGAGGGGGAAGTTTTGAGTAACAAAATTGAGGCTAGAATCTTAACTTTGTTATTGCTAGTAAGAGCTACGAAGATACTGGTGTTTTCTCACCATCCTTTTCATTCCTTTCTCTCACAGAAAAAACCTCTTGTGTATCTTTGATAAATTAATACAGTTCTCACATTCTGCCAACAGATCATTAGTTTTCTGTTTATAGTTGTTTTCTCTAAACTTCTAATTTGTAAGACCACGTTTAAGTGCAGATTCTTCTTAAAATGCTCATAAACTGTAACATATACAATATCTAGTGCCAGTATTTTCTCCCTTCAAAAGATCAACATCATATTTGCAGGTCATTTATTTCCAATTCTTGTTTTGTACAAGATTACTTAAGCTTAACTCAGTCCTAGTTTTGACTTAGCTCAGTTTTAACTTCTGCTCTTGGTACATTCTAATGTATAAGCAGGAAGGAGAGCCATTGTTTATATGGATTCTTACTGTATTAAACTATAAATTTCTGTGTAGTATACATACTGCATACAAGTACTCACATGTAGTTGGTTTTCTGTTATGGCTATTAAACAACTTTTTTGGCTTTAGAGGTGTGCAAGTAAAGGCACTTTTGATGTGGAAGCTGAACAGAAAAAGTGAAAGCTTTCTTCTTATTTTCTCATCCTTTGTGGTAGAATGAAAAACAATAATTATATATTGGGCTGAACTGAAACACTGAACTTACCCTCATACAAAGATGACTGATTTGTGGTTATTTAAAAGAGGAAAAAAATAATTGTTTTTAGATTAATTTAGATAGAGTCAGTATTTCACTTAGGAAATGGTGCTGTTGTGAGTCAAAGGTAGTGTCTTGGATATTAATGCGTACTTCATCCCTGAGGTCATGGTTTTGAAAAACAAACCCAAGACTGGGATGTCTGGTTTGGCAGAACCTTGACGTAAGTCTTGAGATAAGGATGCAGTGGGGCCTTTCCTTTTTGCAAAAGAAAAAGGAGGATAAGCTGTCATTCTTGGGTTTGGTCATTGTCTTTGGTGGAATTGTAGTTTAGTGTGTCTTAACATGGTGCTAACCTGAGGCATAGTCGTGTCTGCCTCTTGTGCAGTTAGCTGCTCTACGAAACCCTTTGATCTGTCCTCATCTGCTCTGTCTCTCTGTAGGCTGGCAGGACCCACAGGGAGTCATCTGTGGCCTTGCGCTGCCCTAAAGCAGGATGCTCTTCCGGTGAGTTGTGGGGTACCCTGAGTGTCAGGAGCATATCGAGGACTGTAGGAGGTCATTTGAAGGACTTGGTGTTCTAGTAACTTGGCCAGCATCCTCTGCAGATTCAGTTGCTCAGGTATTAAATTGGGCAACATCCAAACTCTGCCTAGAGCCTTAGCTGTCTGGTTTTCCAGATCTTAGGTAAAAGGGTTTTGTGTGAAGATGAGTACAGCTAAAAGGAAAGCCTATTTCTGAAGTGGAGATAAATACAAAAGAATGTAATCTTTTTGATGTTAAATAGAAAGTCCTCTCCCAGGGATCAAAAGATGACACATTTTAGTAGTTGGTTATCATTAAATTGGGATTAAATTTTGCATCTGGATGATTTCTCATATTATTACCATGTCTTTGATTGTGGAGTGACTGAAGACTTTGTGCTTGTCCAGTCAGCAAGTGAAATGCTCCCTCTCCTGATAAGAAAAAGGAGAAATGAGGAAATCATTGCTAGCATCGTCCACAAGATTGACTAGGGTAAGCAAGGTTGATTATGTGCTGCCAGTGTGTTCTGGCTGGGTTTTTTTTGTATTACACTGATGTTTTATTTTCTTGTGTATTAAGAAATTGGTTTTGGTGGGTATAGTATACTCAGGAATTGCCTTCTCTGAGGTTCCTTTTTCATTTTTGCAAGGGTTGTATTTAGTGTATGTTAATGTGCTCACTTTGTGGTGCTAGCTAAAGACTGTCCCGATGCTGAAAGGCATACTGTAGCCCATCTGCATAAAATGCAAGGCTTGACAGTTTTTGAAATGTCCATTTGCTAGTTTTGTGTCGGAGTAGATTAAAAATCTGTCAGTTGTGCATGAATGTAACCTGTGTGCATTTCCAAAACATCTGTAAGTGTAACATTTTAGGGGATAACATTTGTTCTTTGCTTTTACTGTACAGTTCAAAAATGGGGAATATTTTTTGGTGCTGTTTTTGTCATTTATATGCAAACACAAATGTGTGTGAGAAATTAGTGTTCAAGAATTTCAGTGTAATTTTTCCTGGGTGTGGACTTAAGCATAATAAAGGAAACAGCAAATTTCCTTTTTCGGAAGAACATACTATACGTATCAGCTATAGGTTGTTTAAAATGCATCATAAAATTGATAAACATTCTTTTTTTTCCTATGTATGTGTTTCTTCCCTCCACTACAGATGTTGTTTATATAACTTTTCAAAGGCTAGACTAAAATGTTACATAGCCATGTTGCTGATATCACCAGTTCCAGTGAAAAACTCAAACTTTAGCATTAAAGAGTAACTAGGGTGTCTAAGATTGCTGCCAGCATTTTTATTGCTGCCAGCTTACCAATCTGAAGAGTGTTTAGATAGTAATAAAAAAGCTTGCACAGATACTGGCTCTTTTTGGTGCATAATTCACAATGCAGTTTCACTTTCTAAATTAATAATGCCTGTATTTAACATGATTAACATTTGATTGTAGCTGGAAGCAATTTTAATACTATGTCTCTGCAGAGTTTAAAAGAAAAAAAGAGCTCACTCATAAGCGATAACTCAAAACTCTGCAGTAGACAAGTGGTTTTCAAATTTACCTGAATTACCAATATTTCATAAAACGTTCCAGTGGCCATTGAACCATGAATTCAACTAAAAATGTGTTTTATTTTTGTAGGAACATGGCTCTGCAGCAATTTATACCAATGTAGGTCTTAACTGTGCCTCCTGCCTGTAACTGTGCAGTCTTGCCATCTTCTTTGCATCAGCATTGGAAGTCATAAGGCTGTACAGCAAGTCATGAAGTAGCTGATCTGGTTGAAAAATAGCTTGGCAAAAAATTAATTTTCTGCTAGATCAGCTGTTTTAACTGGTCGACCACATGCATTACTAGCGACACGCTTCAAAGGGGAGGAATAGGAAAACGTGCAGCTCATAGCAAGAGGACTGTGGGACTGTGGTAGTCCAGAGATAAGTTGGCATAAACTGCTGTGGAACCTCACAGTATCTGCTTGTGCATGCTTCAGTGCTCTTCTGACTTGAGTAGTCCATCTTAGCTTGCTAGATCAGGTGAGAAATAAGTCAGCAAGGACTTATTGCTCAACTTGTTCTACTGTCTCAGTTAAGAGGTAAAAGTATCGTCCTCAGTTGGCACCAGATAGAAGAACGTTGCAAAGCGGGGAATTTTAGGGTCCGGAGAAGTTGAGCTGTCTCTGTTCAGTAGTGGCAAACTGGTAGATCTACTTGACTACTTTGAGAAACCTCATCTTTTATTATCTTTTGCAGTCCTCTTAGAAGCAGCCTGCAGACTTCAGCCTTAAAATCCTGCTCTGGAAAGTACCAGAAGTATGTTAATAGGCAGGTTGTTCAGGCAAGGACTGCTTTTTATAAAGTACTTTGTGATGGTTCTGTTTTGTTTGTTTGGGGGGGGGGGGGAGGGGGAGTTTGTTTGTTTTGGGGGGGGTGTTGTTTGTTTGGTTGGTTTTTTAAAAAAACAAGACAGACATCCTTTAAGATTGAAGTAATTTTTTTCCTGGGATTGGTGAGCTTTTTGCAAGTGCTCAAACTTCAGGATTAAAATCTGGATGAAGTCCACTGTTTGTTTCACTATGTGCTTATACCTAGCCAGTTATCACTGCCATTTTGAGTTAATAATCATCACTAGTTACATATATATTTTAAAAATACATATAACATACATATGTAAAATTAAATATATAGAGAATTGAATATATATTTTAAAAATCTCACAGATAGATACAGAGTTATAACACTGTATGTAGTTCTGTGGGATAACAAGGGTTTTTTTATTATTTCTGCTGTTCATTTTCCTGACCAATTACCTGATGTTGAAAGTATGTTGAGGATGAGAGTTGCTTCAGTACAAGTCTCGCTCTAAATTATGGTAATAGTGAATATTGTAAAAAACCTGCAATTAAATATTTGGATGCTATCTGTAAACATTATTCTATGTACTTGCCATTCAAATCCTGAATTAAATTTAAAATAGACGAAACCCCGAAAAACCTTCAGTGCTTTGTTCTTTGTCTGTCTTAATTTTTTTTTTTGGCCAACTAAGTTATTCTAATAACCTATTGGAAAAAAATAAAAAAAAATCAGAATAGTTCCCTAAACTGGCTAGCTGTGTTACAGAGCATTCATAAGCAATTCACCCAAGGCCAGCAGAGAAGGAAGGTGGGCCTGTGACAACCTGGATTTAGGCTGGTTTAGCAGCACTCCAAGAGCCCAGTGTATAATTTTCGAGGTCAGCCAGTCTCACAGCCACCTGCCACTTGATAGAAGCTGTTTCCTCAGCACTCCCCTGTTCATGTGGAGGTCTGGTTCAGTTCACTGAGACTTGCAGAAAGTGAGTTTCAGTGTGGAGGGGAAAGGGATGACTCAAGGTATCGCTCTGCCAGCCCAGCAAGCTGAGCTGCCTCGGGATGGTGGGGAGGGAGGTCCATGAGTGGGAGCACAGGCACAGAGGTTGCTTTTTTGGAGGTGGGGATGCTGTAGCACTGCTGTTACTTTCAACAGCAGTTGGCTTTCATCTTCATTTTGGTTGCTGAAACTGTTCCCTGAGTGTTAATGATAGCTACTGGTGGGTGAACACTGCCATGTAACAACCGAGTTTCCGCTGAGTTTGCCCTTTGCGGTGTGCCAGGTTCTGGCTTCCTGCAGTACCTGCAGCAATAGCCAGCGAGGTGTTTGCAGCTGTTTTCTCTTAAAGAAATAGATGAGTGAGACATTGTATTAACTGAAATTCTTTAGCTTTTTTTGCTTAAGGAGGCCCATGCCTCTGTTCTGTTTTTCCTTTAACAGAAAAGCTTGGATTAAAGTAAGTTTAGCCAGATGTTGTGACAGTCGTGGATATTACTAAGGCAGTACAGCCTTGGAAGCATCAGTTACAGTCAGCTGTGTAAGAGCTATATTTATATGTTTAACTAAACTTTTCATTTCCCCCTGTGTGGATGAATGTGAGGTTTAAGTTGCACAAAATTAAATAGTCTTTTTATGGGAGTAGTAAGTGGTGCAGAGTGTGTGGGAATTTAATACTACCACAAGGAGCAGACACCCGTGTTTTCTACTAGAATGGCTTAAATCATTATGTGGCATTCCTAATTGTAATCTGTCTGAGATGGAAATGCTAAACTTAGCCAAGAAGTCCTGTAGACTAGGAAGACCTATGTAAACAAGCTAAATATTCAATTCACACTCTCCCCTGCCAAAAAAAAAAAGAAGTCACATTTAAGCAAGAGGAGAAATTAAATTATTATGGCAAAAATGACTGATGGGTCTAAAGGCATTTGAAAAGTGGTGAAACAACAGAGATTTTTTTTTTTCCTCTGTTTTAATCACAATTGTGTAAAGAGGTGCTTGTAATAATGAAACCCCTGAAATACTTGTTACGGAAAAATACCTACTGATAACAGTGAGATTGGGTACAATGAGAATTCTTACAGATTCATGGAGACAATGTGCTTTGAGTCATTAAGGCTGTGATGGACTTGAACTACTGGAAACTTCTCCTGGCAAGAGTATGGAAAATGGATATTTTTGACAGTGATGGTTTTAAGGGGGGTGGGGGTGGAAATTGGTGTTTTGGTTCTTAACACTTACATGTCCTCATTATATATTTATCCTTAAAGAGGAAGCTCTCAAAGTGCATGTGTATAGAAGCTGCTGGAGATACAGAAAATACTAGTTTCAACCGCAGTATCGGTACCCATGGGCTTGGAGTGTTAGCTGTTCAGCTTTAGAGAGGTGCTGTCTTTGGGGTGTGCTTGCATGCTAGCATAAAGTGTATGAATAGGTTTTATTATTTTGTCCTTGCTTAAAATTCAAGGAGCTTCATAATGTCCTTGTAGGAATCCCAGCTTTCTGTGGGCAGGATGCACTGACATGGGATTTCTTAGCGAAAGAGAGGGCAAGTGTATGGTGGTAGGGTGTTCTGCTTTTTTATTCTGTACTGTAGTAAGCACAATAGTTTGAGAGGTGTGGAGTAGCAAGAGGTAGTTACAAACTGGCTTTTCAGAAAAAGATGCAAATATTTTAGTTGAAGCTATGTATAAGCCATAGGTAATAAACAGTAAAAATATATTGCTGGTGTTTTAATTAGATGTAGCTGTAGGCCTCTGCCTGCTCTACCTGAGAGTAAGTAGAGTTGTATTTCTCTCTTACTTTAACGTTGAACATTAAGCAGGATACACCTGTTTCTTAGTCTAGTTTTCCAAAGTACAGTTGTCAGAGTTTACCTTATAAATTGCAGTCTGTAGATAATTGCCCGGTAAAAATATCTGAATAAACTTATGTGGAAATAATACTCATGAGAAGGAGCATCTCACTTGGCTCTTAAACTGTTTCCTCTATGTGGTGCTCATACACAGGTTGTTTGTTTGCATAAGCTGTGTCTAGGTACTACTTGCCTTTCAAGCGTCAAGATGCTTTCCAAAGCAACTCCTAAGCTGTGGAATCTTGGCTTCAAATTATGATTCAACGGGTCAAGAAAACATTACACAAATAGTCTCTTTGTCCACGTTAGGACCAAGCTAGGGACAAGGATGGTTAATACAGCAAAGTGTTCTTAAATTAATAATTATTGGTGGTATGGTAGTACTAAGGAAGTCTAGTCATGAATTGCAAACCTTCTGTTCATGGTGCTATGTGCATATACTATTTGAAAAAAGGTCCCTCCTTCAAAAGTGGTGCTGACTAACCAATGTTAGTCCTGCCTGCTCTGCAGTACACTCCGAAAGACATTAGAACAAAGGGAAAAGATCAAGTTTGCCCTTGGGGTTTGCTGACTTGATAGGTGAAGGCTCTTTTGTCAGTGGCAGCATCTTCATGTTGTCCCTGAGCATCATCTTCTCATTCTTTTACTTTCCATCACTGTCATCAGCATGAAATCTGGACTTGTGTGACTTCTTAAATAGAAATATGTTATGAAAAGACAAACTGAGTAGGTTTTAGCAGCACTAGTATTCTTTACAATTTACTGTGCAACTTGGTTTTGCTTGTGATGAGTATTATTTAGGCTTGCAGCTGGTTGCAGGAGTGAGTTTGTCATTAAGTGAAATTATCAATGGATTTTGCTAATGAAAACATGTATAGAAATACAGTGCCATGAAATAAAACATGATATATAATCTATCCTGCCTAAATAGGTTTGCTATGTTCCATAGAAGTCAAAATTCAGTAAGTCTCTTCTTGCTTACCAGGAGCTCTCTGGCTGCCTTTAGTTGCTTGTTGGAGGATAAGCATCCACTTTAACTTCTTTAAGTCCACAGAGAAGTCTGTATAGTTCAGGTCGGTCAGGTCTGCAATTGGAGAGGGATTTCAGCTCAGTGTGCAGTAGTCAGAGTAGTCATTCATGATACAGGAGGTTTGCAGTTAAGGCTGTCTTCTGTGTCTGAGTGTGAACTTACATCTGTTTCCCTTCACCTTCCTACAAGTTAAGGTATTTGGTGAGAAAGAAATGAAGTTCATACTCCAAATCATGGCCCCAAGACTCTTTGCTTTTATCTATTGACAATATACTATAAAATTTGTATATATATTACGGGGAACAGGATCATTTTCTGTCTCTGTGCCTTTCATTCTTGGTTGCATAGCAGCTTTGATTTAAGTGTTCTTACTAGTATATCCTGTAGGATGATAGAGCATTCCCAGGAAATGTGGGAATTTGGAGCTGAGGAGGGACTGGAGCCCAGTTATCTTACTTCCTGGGTATGCTTCAGTGCTGTAAAATATCTGGGAACCATTACCACCCTCTGTCATGCAAACAGTATCACAACTGGATCTATCGTGTTTTATTTTTCTCAAGGTGGAGAGATGTTAAATATCAGGATGCTTTATCATCTGTAGTTGTTCTGAAATTGGTACCTTTTTTTCTGATTATAGAGGAAATCCATGTGTTCTATCAAGAAAAATCTCCTTCCCCACCCCCCTTCCCTGCAGCCAGGCACCTAACTTGGGTAGATTTGTTTCCACTCAGTAATTCAAATCAAGACCAAAATATACTTTTCAGAAAAATACCTAATTGCTTTTCATTCCACTATTTAGAACTGTTGGTAAGTTGAGGGCTCCTGTGAAATTCAGTAACAAATATCAATAAAATATATATAAAAGCAATAATATGGTCAAACTGCGTGAGTGCTTGTGAAGTTAGCTGTTCTGTCCTGAAGCAGCTGTGTCCCATATAAACTAACAAACACCCTGTACTCTGGGGACACAGGCTGATACCATGAACAGCCTTCCAGACCTGTTCTCATGTGCTGTGGTCTCAGCCTGCTAGTACTTGTAAATGAACATTTTCATGTATTCAGCTAAAGAGGCAATGCAATGTGATGCAGGTGCCCATGCTGGGTTTTCAGTAGTGGTTTCAGACCCACAAGTCTATTTTAGAACCTAACACTTATTGTTTTTTCCCCATTGAATGCAGTCCTTTTTGGTGAACTTTAAGCAACTTGATCTCTTGAGAAATTTTTTAGAGCTGTATGTATGAATAAACTGGGTCGTAATGCAGTATGACTGTCTTATGTGTCTATTTTACTAAGCATAGGAAGGGGGCACAGTAGTTTCCATGCAGAATCTGCAAAATTGTGATACGTTTCCCAGTGCTGCTGGCATCAGAAATGTGTATTCTCATCTTTTTTTGGACTCTCAACTTTTCAGGGGAATCTTCTGCACTAACCAGTAACATACACTAATTGTGGCACATAACCTCAAATAACCATACTGGAGGAGCTGGTCTCCTTAACCTAAGCAGAAAATCAGTTGCCTGTAGATTTTAACTCTTTTTAACAAAGAGTTAAAAATTTTAAGTCCTAATTGATTTGTTTTGTATTATTTTAACATATGATGACCCACTAAAACAGAGTGGTTATGGAAGTGCTTATCTTGAGTATTTGGTGACTATGCTTGTTTTATTCCATTAACTTAGAGATAATAACTGACAGAGAGAAATGAAGCCCAACGTGAAATAATGATGATTCTTTTATCCTGTAGTATCACAGTAGCTGAAGTGGTTATGCCTTAAAGCTTTTGCAGAACACAATTTGAGTAAGCAATCTTGATATGATGAATTTTTGTGTGAAAGCTGTTTCAGTGCTAAAGAATTTCTTGTTTTGCACATTAATCTGGGTTGATGTCCCATTCTTTCTAGATTACTGGAAGCAGTTCAAAACCTGCTCCGTTAATGTCTGCGAAGTTGTTGGGGAGAAAGAATATAGTGGTCTTGATGAGCCATGCTGTTGGTAGGCTGGTAGATCAATAGGCTGTTGAAGACAGGCTTACTTCTAGCACTTCCATGTGGATTGGGGTGCTGCAAAGTCCTGCTTTTGAGACTGCACTTTTGTTGTCCGTCTTGACTGTTTCCATCAACTTCGCTTCCCCTGCATGGGGATATTCTGCTACCTCATCTCTGATGGTACAAGGTGAGGAGCTGGGCCTCTCTGTGAAGGGCAGCCATCACAAGGCTGGGCCACATCCAGGGAACAAATAGTTTTGCAGGGTGAGTTATGGGTTTGGTTTTTGATTAAAATTTCTTGCTTTTCAATCATCAGTGCTTACCCCCAATCTCTACTTCATGAAGAAGAATGCATCATGTAGTTTCTTGATCTGGTGGTCCTGGAATTTCCTGTGCAAGCAGTGTATTCCAGCTATAATTCAGTATTACAGTAACATTTACATTGATTAAGTAAGATAACGGTTAAGGTCACAAATGAAGAATTACCTATTTAAGATTTGTCGGAAAATGTACACCACAAACTTGGAAGTTTTAATCATGAGTAACTCCTTGGTGTGAAACATTTTAATTTCTGTACCTGTGCCTTTCTGAGCAATATACTTCTCTCAAGACAGAGCAGCAAGATACCATTATACCACTTACTTTATAGTGAATTTCTGCTTTGCAGTGAGTTGTTGTACAAGCAGACATGCTTGGAGTTGTTGCATGCCCAGGCAAATTTGGGTTTGTAATTAACAACATTTGTTGTGAGAGTTCTGGCCGTCAGGAGTGCTTACAGAGGCATGGGTCATTGCTAGAGGTTTATAGTGTCTGTGTAATTGCTGTTGCATGTCACTGGGGTTGTTTGGTTTCTCCAGTTAAGAAAATTGTTGTGTCCTTTTTTTTTTTTCTTTTTTTTTTTTTCCCAGAAATGTGAATGGGATTCATCTTGCCAGTCCATAAAATTCACCATGAAAAAGAGTGGCCTTCTGCTAAAGTCAGTAAACCTTCTGGAGTGAGGGAGGAAGGAATTTTTTTAGCAGGGTAGCCATCAAGTCCTGAAACAGGCATCTCCAGAGACTATCTAATTGTGCTTATTTTAGAAACATGTCTCTTCCTGCTCTTTTTATAACCAGAGCCATGATAACTGAGGTTGGGGGCTAACTGTGTGACCAGTGTAGTCTGGTATACAGCCACTGACTGTGGCTGAGAAGCAGTATCCTTTGCTTTTTTGTCCCCAGTGCTCTTTTTCTCCATCCCTATCTCACCACCTCTGCTGTGCCAGGACAAGCAGTTTTGTACCCAGATGGCTGAAACAAGCCACTTTCTTTGTTGAATTAGTGTCTCAGCCAGATCTTTTCCTCGCTCCAGTGCTCCTTGGTGGCTGCACTAATGCTGGCACTGGTCAGAAAGGAAAGCAGTAAGAATAATCAACTAGAAGGTTGATTAACGAGGGTGAATAACAGACAAGGAGGATGGGGCAGCTCTCTTAAGGGACTTTCTATCCTTATGCTAGATGACAGTGGCTGTAAGCATAATCTCAGCTCTAGGAGGGATCAATTCCATGCAGCATTTCTCAATCACACTTTAAACCCATGAAAATGCAGCTGATACAAAGAGGTGTCAGTCTGTGGGAAGCATGAATGCTAGTCCAAAAGTGTGAGTTGCTTATTTATTTCTAGGCTTATAAGTGGGTATGTGAATAAGTAGGCTGTCTGGTTATTGCCTCAAAAATGTGGCTTCTGCACAACTCAACTCTCACTGTATGTTTAAATGTTTCCCCCATGGTCTGAAGCATAGTTATGTATTTCAATAGAAGGCTTTGCAGCAAGGCACACTTCAGTATGCTGTACGGGCAGATGCCTTGTAGTGTTTTCCTTTGCTTGGCATTGGCTTGGTGGATGCCAGACTACTGGGTCAGATGAGGAACTGCTCAGCTGAGTGGAATAATACTACAGTGACCTAATGCCTTGTTGTTAACATTGCCTTATAGCAGTATAAACTGTGGCCTGTGTCAGGTGGGGTGAAATGCTGAGCTGAAGAGTGGTAAGAGGAGAGCAGCATAGCCATCAGTATTTCACTTCAAAGGAATTAATGTTTCTGTAATACTTACCCTTTTTTCTTGATCCCATTTAACCAGTTAATTTTCTGCACAGATGCTACTGCTGTTCTAATAAATAAATTTAAAAAGCTGCAAAAGGTTTTAGTGCTGTGGAGTAGTAAACTTAATTTCTAAATATCTTGATGATTAGCAGAATACAACGGTGCTAAATATTTGATTTGCAAATTCAAAATTAGTCTCACTATGGAGAAATAATTCTTCCTTTTTCCTGTTGTCACTTAATGAGTCTCTCATTTCAAATTAGAAGCTCCAGAGATTTCCATCAAAGCTGGTTTTGTAAAGAAAAAATTCTCCTAGAGCATTACTGTTTGTAGAGAGAGTTAGCAAAAAAACTTGGAAAGCAGCAAGTCCAAACATTCAAGGTTATGTCCATGTTTGTCTACCTAAAATATTCAACAGAAATAAAGTACGGTTCACAAATGTGCAGAAATAATTTTAAAACCAGTTTTTCCAACAGCAGACCATTTGCAGCCTTTTAAAAAGGATCCAACTGGTGATATAGTTGTTAAAGAGATTTCAGTTCTTGGCAAGCTTACCTTTTGTAAGCTTTGAGCTGTTTTTTTTTTTTTGGGGGGGGGGTCACTTTCAAGGATTCTGGGATATTTTTCAAGGATTTAATTAAAAAGAGGAAAACAAGTATAATAGAAAAATACGTAAATGTTGCGCAAAACCAATAATTTCTTTCTTGCAACAATGGGTTCTTTTCTGTTCCCGTCGTCTGTGGTTGAGTACTGACATGGGGTTTAGTTCCAGCTCCACCAATGGTTTCCAAAGGCTTCCTTTGGCTGTCTAGTGTAGTTAGGCGTAGTTTGTTTTGGTTTATTCCCTTAGTAGAAAAATCTGCAACAGGGCAATCCACAGTACTAACCAGTGACTTGCAGGAGAATGTATTTGACACTGTTGTGACCAGGCTGCTGCAGTGGCCAGGAGGAGTTTTGGAGGCTGAGGATGTGCATCGTTTTGCTTGCATTGAAGAGCAATCAGAATTGAATCCAAATGAGCAAATCTTTACTCGAGTTTTTCCAAAACTCAGCAGATGGAAAAGCTATTAAGCCATGGAGGTAAAGGAAGCGAGCTAGCGTGTGTCGGCGGGCAGGCAGCTTGCTTTAGGAGAGGCATTGCCTTAGCCATATATGGAAGAGGACATTTTCCTTGTTAACTTTACGGGGAATCTGTGCCCAGAACTACATTCATCATGCGGATGCATTTCCACAGGAACGTTTCTCATCCAAATGGTCTTAATCATAGTTTTAGCACTGTGTCACATCTTTGCTGACTTATTTATATAGTCTGCATGGGCTTGCTGTGCATCTGCTGCTAGTCTGCCCTAAAAAGGTGAACTGTTTATAATTTTCTCGTTTTGGCTAACGGAAAAGACAGTACTAAACTGATGCCAGCAGCTTAGTTTTTTTCTTACTGAAAAGCCCACCCTGTTCTGGGCTGTACTTAAGGCAAAACTGCTTCTCAAGTAGCAAAATATCATTTCATTTGGGGGAAGTAAGGTTTTCTAAACAGAGAACATACCTACCATAAAACCAGAAAAGAAGGAACCTAAAAGTTAAGCAGCCTGGTAAGGCTTTCCCCTCCAGACTCTAGTCCGATAGGTGTGCTCCTGCACCATGCAACCAACCACTCTCTCTCTCTAACCTTGATTCAGTCCCTTTGTCTTCCACCTACTCACATTTATTGGATCACGGTTCCCCTCTGATCAAGGCTCGTGGCTGCACAGATTTGATTTAGGTGATTGCTTATAGAGGGGACTTAATAATCAAAGAGTGTTTGTGAAAGAGAGTTTTTGCAAATGAAGGACTAATCACCTCTGCAGTGATGGGCAGAGGGAAAAATTGCGGTTAGATACGTGCAATAAGTAACGCTCAAAAGTTAAGTAAGGTATAATTCACAGTTCAATTTTTTCTTTCATTTTTTAGTCGGTAATTTCTTCTGTGCATATGTGTAACGTCTAGCAAAGTCATTCTACAGCAAATTCTCTAAAATCTCCTACATCTAAAATCCCTCCTGCCCTCTGCCTACAGCATCCATTTAAGAGAAGAGCAGGCCAAAATGAATTATCAGAAAAGTATGAACTATCTAATACTGTTGTTGGATACAATTTGTTAGCAAAGGGTTGGCTTCTGTTTGAAACCTTTTCCACCAGATTTTAGAGCAACTATCCCTTCTCCGTTAGGTCTGGCTGGATGTGGAAAGTAACAATTATGAACAACCTTAAATCAGTGTGGGAAAACTAAAGCTCAACTGCTGTGCTAATTTAAGCATTGCTCACTTTGCTAATTTATATGAATAATAGTACATCTTCTAGAAAATGACAGGTTCATTTAAAAAAATTCTGCCAAAGTCACTTTTCCTTGGCTATATTGCAAGATACTTTTTAGAATAAAAAGATATTAAGAATATTGATGTTTCCAGGGTGACTAGAAAGGTTTTAATTAGCAGTAACGTCTTAGGATGACCAAGGAAATTGGCAGCCATGGTCCAAGTTCTCAGAATTCGTATACTGAATAAAAGAGAAATGGAATTTAAAACCGTACTGAAATGTCAGATATGACAACTGACCCTGGCTGACTACCTGCTATTAGAGTAGAAGAAAATTTTGAAAAAAATGGTCTATTTGAAACCTATTTTTAGAATGACATCCTAGCTCTGGAGTACTAAGTGAAGTCTTGCCACGAATTAGGGAACATGACAAGTCAGTAACCCTAAATTGTGGTTTATAAGCATTCAAAGCTTGTCTCATAAAGCATATAGATTATATAGTTTGTATGTATGTATTTTTTTCTGCCAGACTTTCATTAAGATTTATAGCACTGAACATAGGGTAGAGTTTTTTCTTTAATAAGGATGGTGTCCATTAATTCTCTGTTGTCTAAAGAGGAAAAAAAAGGGGCTGGATTTATATCAAGATGCTTTATGTTGCATATTGTGAGAGGAAATTTCTAGTTCAGAGTGTAAGGTACAAAGTTAGCCTTAAAAATGCCCTTTGAAGATTCTGAGGAAAGTATTTTGGAAAGTGCTTTGACGTTTATCTTAAAACAGAGACTTCAATAGAGAAGCTCACTTCCGTCTTCTATATCTGTGGTATCTTTATTTAGAAGTGTCTCTGTGATAACATTCAGAGCATAAATTTTTTTTTATATGATGTTAATAGATTTGTTTGGGTTCTTCCCCCCCAGACTGAACAGTGTTTCCAAATTCCTCATAGCTTGCTGGTTTACCTCACATAAGAGTATTTAAGAATAATTTAAGAAGCTACCCTGTTTGATGTCTTCTAAATTCAGTTGGTTGTATTAGAGCAAAACTGTCCAGCTGGTACAACTAAGATAATTAGATTTGCGTCTGCTCCATGTTCCTTGTCTCCTCTGAAACAGTTACATGTCTGCAGTTTCATGCAACTTCAGTGGTTTTTTTGCTTGTTTATGATAAATCATACCATTTGGTCTTCCGGTTCTGTATTTCAGACAAAATTGCTCACGTGGGCTGGCATCCTCTGTTGCTTGATATGGAATGGATTTGCTCAGCAAGGTAAGTCACATGATTTCATTGCAGTCATTTAATGTTGCTTTAAAACTATATATGTTTAGCAGTCATGTAGATAAATATGTCATTGTTAGACAGTGCTAATGGCAATGTCAACCATATGTCATGTTAATAACCTGTTTGTAGTTAGAACTTAAGTTTACAAAGCCAGAATAAAACAAACTAAAATTTTATTGTTGTTAGCACCTTTTTATAAATGAAGTGACTGGTTTGTGTTCTTTGCTAGGTGGAAGCGACTGCATAAAAGCTAATGCAAAATCATGTGGTGAATGTATACAAGCAGGACCAAACTGTGGTTGGTGTAAAAAAACAGTAAGTGTTGGAAAATTCCTTTTATGGTTTGTTTTTTCCCTTGGTTTCAAATTTTAGTAAATACTTCAAATGTATAGAAATGTCTGTTTTCATTAATAATAGTTTCCTGTAGCTTTTCAGTTGGATACTTACTTGTACTTAAAAATTCATATTCTGTTATTTTCCTGGATGTCCTCATTTGAGTATAATTGTTTTTCACAATGTGTTTACTTCTCCTTTTCTTAATCTTAAGTGTATACAGACCCTACAGGCTGTCTCATAGTTATTTAAAATCATTCCAGCATGGAATCTGTCTGGGTATGCTTAATTATATTCTTCCAGTGACACTGGAGTAAGAGGTAATTTTAGACAGACATAGGTGGAATAGGCAAAGAGATTGAAGGTTTTCTTTTATGAAGGAAAGATGTTCAAGTTTTAGTTTTACATTGTTGGTAGACTTGGGGGGTAAGAGATTGGTTTGTGTGGGTGGGTGGTTTGTTTCAATATGAAACAGTGCTTTCTTATGTAATTAAAAATTAAATTCAGGAAATAAAAAAGTAAGATAATCTTAAATTGTGTGACTTAACTAGTATATGCTGAAGTGTCGTCTTCAGGTTAGAAACAGAAGAAAATGTTTTCTTCAGCTCTTCTTTGGTTTGTTATACAAAGCTGAGAAATTTTCCTGTTTCTTGGTATTTATTTCCATATAGTACCTACTTACTATCCCCCAAACCAGCTTATAAACTTTAAACATTTAATTAAACTGACTAACTTTAAAATTTGGCCTTGGGCTGTCAGATTCAGTGTAGGTCCTAGTCATCAAGAGCTGACAAGCTTTAAGATCTTTATATTTATATGCATTTTAGGGGGAGGGGGGGGAGGAATCAAAATTGCTAAGTTTCACTTAGAAGCCTTATTTATTTGAGGTTAGAGCTTTTTTTTTTTAGGTTTGAGGTAATGGTAATTTGTTGTTCAGAGCAAAGTTACATATTGGTTTTGCTCATGGATCTTACTTTGGGATTGAACTTCCCCAAAATAAGAATTGTCCACCTTTCCTCTGCTCTGTCAGCATATTGCCAGTATTTTGTCGTGGAGTACCAAGGTACACTTACATAATATTTAATTGAAGCCTTTCAAAAAACCAAAAAAAGTTAAAAGGGAGGATGGTTGCCAAGTAGGCTATAGAAACAGGTTCATGTTATTGATCACTACATGAAGATGAGAGCTTTTTCCACCTGCTGTCACTTTTAGAGTAGCTGATTTAAAAGGATGTCCTGCTTCTATGAGAGTGACATTGGGCTTTGGTTTTTTATTTCATCTTTCTTACATCTTAAACACAGATGAGTATAAGTAGATGCAAACTCCTGGACTAAGTAATAGTCACTGGAGTATTTAGTATAATCTAATATATTTAAGGACTCTGTGTTTTCATACTGAACTTGGGGAAAAAAAAAAAAAGTCATTGTAAAAAGTGTGGGTAGAGTATAACAGATTGCAGATAGCTGTAAACTTGATACTCTTTTGCCTGTGTTTTCTAGGACTTTTTGCAAGAAGGAGAACCAACATCTGCCCGATGTGATGACTTGGCAGCACTAAAGAGTAAAGGCTGTCCTGTGAATGATATAGAAGATCCCAGAGGTAGCAAACACGTGCTTGAAGATAGAGAAGTAACAAATCGTAAGATAGGTGCTGCAGAAAAGTTGAAACCAGAGGCCATTACACAGATCCAGCCACAAAAACTACTACTGAAACTGAGAGTCGGTAAGAACAGTTTCATTCTAGTCTTCAGGTGATTTTTATGTCACCACCACATCTGCATTTTAGTTTTGAATGTGTAACTGCTTTGTTACAGAAACTACTAGTTAGTGTTCATATAACCTGAATGATAGCAGAGCCATTCAGATCAGCCCCAGGTGTTTAGACACTCCAAATACTGTTTGATTTTTATGAAAAGATAGATGTTATCACTGTTCCCAATAGAACTTAGGAGAAAATAGATATAGCATGGATCGATACTTATATTAGAAAGGTAAAATTGTTTTGTTTTCAGTATTTTGTAGTTCATTTTCTATAGTGTGTCTTCTTAGAATGAAAGCAGAGGAGTGAGCAAAAACTTAGAGAAGTTATGACAGCATTTCCTTTTCCTTGAAATACTGCTGTTGCCTAAAGTCTGCATGTCTGAACTGAATGGTTTCGTAGTTATGCAGCAAGATTTTGGAATACTTTCCGGAGGCTAAAGATGTGGACACAGGACTACAGTAATGGGAACAAAGTAGTTGTGTACCATTTCTAGCCCCTAAAGAGAACTTTATTTAATTCAAATGGGGGGTGAAAGGGGACAGGACACGGGGCTAGTAGCTCATGCAGTATTTGAGCATAATGGAGATTGTCCTTAAGGAGAGTTCCTAGGTACTGCAGACACATTCAACCTTGTATTTACCTGGAATAAGAGCCTGTACTCAGGGTCAGGTGCTTGGTGGTGATTGCCTTAATAAATGCAAGACAATCTGAAGAAGCTTAGTATGATGAGGAGAGGAAAGGAAAGGAATGAAAGTTATTTTGCAGTTTTGGTATTGCCTCTATTTCTAATGTGATGCTTTCAGCTTCAAACCAAATTATTGTTCCTCTGATGACACAGAATTTTCTTCATCAGAACATATGAGGGACCTGGGCAACCAGAACCCGATTACTCAAAAGATTTTTACTTTGTTTTATAAGCACTACTCTTGGTCATAAGTTTTCTGATGAGGGACTGTGCTTGCAGAGGGGGATACTTGCTTTCTTTGCAGGCTCTTTTAAACAGTAGCTAAGGAAAATCTAAAACTTTTAGGTTTTGGTTGTTGGGTTTTTTGCCTTTTTTGTGTGTGTGAAAACCATGCTGCATAGCTGTGTGATCCATATGCTATTAACTTTGCCCATTTACTTGTTTCCCCAGTTTGCTAATTTTGCTCATATTAAGCAAATGTTTGCTAATTATTAAGCAGACTTAAGCAGCATCAATATAACCATTTAACTTCAGTGACTGAGGGGGCAGGGGAAAAAACTTCTAATTGCATTCCTTATTTCATATATAATAGGCAAAAGAATACTTTTCCATTTTCTGGGGGGCGGTAATTCTTCTGCAGTGTCTTTCAACATCAAGAGTCAGATGACATGCTTCTGTTGGCAGAACTCAGAGTCTGGGCTTAAAATTGCAACAAATAGTAACTTGCCATTATCTCACTGCCATTTCTGTGCTCTCAGCCTTTATTTGATGCAAAGTAACTTGAAATATTCCATCCAGAACTGATTTTTCTGTTACAAGCGTATTTAAATAATGTGGGTTTTTTAAACTAAACCCTGAGAATTTTTGGAGTCATCTTGGATGCAAGTAGATATTGAAAATTTGTGCTATAAGATCTTATAGGAACCTTGTTAAAATTATTGCAAGTATGAAGATTTGAAATAGCAGCAACTAAGAGAGGCTTGATTTTTGGCAGGCTAGTATTTTCTATGCAGATATAAAATACCTTGGAAATACAAAGTTGGATATTTGAAAGAAATACTTCTTGAAAATTTTTTCATCATAATTTGATGTTAAGCATTTCAAATAACAGGAAAAAAAAATTACTCGTGTCTAGTTCAAAATCTCCATCAGTGTTTCAAAGCCTTTCCTTAAAATGGCATTTTTCTTGCCAGTGCAGTTGTGGAACTTTTAATGGTTTCTATTCGTTTTTTAATCTCTGAAACAGGGGAACCCCAAACATTTTCATTAAAATTTAAGAGAGCTGAAGACTACCCCATTGACCTTTATTATCTTATGGACCTCTCCTATTCTATGAAAGATGATTTAGAGAATGTGAAAAGTCTTGGAACGGCTCTGATGTTAGAAATGGAAAAAATAACTTCAGACTTTCGAATTGGTAAGAAAGATTTAACTATTCTAAAAAAAAAATAAAAAAAATAATTTAAAAAGTCTAGTTTCCTTCCTGATGTTTTTCACATGATTGTGTATGAAGGGTAATTCTTTTTAAATTAGCAGTATTATGGTAGATATTCTAATGCATAGAACCTGTTGAGGAACATAAGAGTACTTGGTGTTGGTGGAGAAAGTGGACCGTAAACAGAGATGAGAGCTATTTCTGACGTCAGTTTAGCTATAATGCATTTGCATTCTGTTGTGTCATAATATAAATAAGAGAATTCCATTCTTCAACTTACAGGGGTTTTATTGTTCTGTCTTAGGCTTTGGCTCTTTTGTGGAGAAAACTGTGATGCCATATATAAGTACAACACCAGCCAAACTCAGAAATCCTTGTACAGGTGACCAGAACTGTACAAGCCCATTTAGCTATAAAAATGTGCTCAGCCTTACCAGTGAAGGAAATAAATTCAATGAACTTGTAGGTAAACAGCACATTTCTGGGAATTTAGATTCTCCTGAAGGTGGATTTGATGCGATAATGCAGGTTGCAGTTTGTGGGGTAAGTGTGTATTAGTTTTCTTTACTACTCTATTAGATGAAATTGTTTGAATACAGCCTCAGTGTTTTATGGTGGCTGACGTTTGAACACATCATCTCATGCTAGCAAGACAAGATAGACTAGGCAGACTACATGGATACATGCATTTGCCCTTTGTAGAGACCTCTAGTGAGTGAATGAAACTGGGAAATGTGAAAGTGCTGATTAAAGATCATGTTCACAGCAGATATATGCATTCCAAAGACAAAGTTTTTAAAGTTTGCTGTAAAAGAAGAATCTAATTCTGCTCAGAAGTGTATGAAATCCCAAGTAAGCAACTATTTTCAAATTATTTGAAAGCTTATATGCTTTTTGTAGTTGTTATTTCAGAATAGTTTGGTAAATTGTAACTTCTACTAGCTTCTCAGACAGAAGTAGATGGAAACATGAATTTTGTTTATTTTTGAAGACCGGATCTAGATCACTGCATCATTCTTTGATGTTTCTGAAGTCTGACAGACCATTCTATGCACCTGTACAACAGGGACTCCCAAAAAAGTGATATCGCAGTTTATTGCTTTGTTAACCATATTATTTTTGCTGTTGATCAATGGAGTCAGGACTTTCTGAAACAATCTGGAGTCTTATTTTAAAAGTGCATTGTTAATCATAGGCCTTCTGGGGGTTTTTTTTGTTGCTTTTTATTTTTGGTGGTTGTGGTGGGTTGACCCTGGCTGGATGCCAGCTGCCCACGAAAGCCGTTCTATCACTCCCCTCCTCACCTGGACAGGGGAGAGAAAATATAATGAAAGCCTCATGGGTTGAGATAAAGACAGGGAGAGGAGAGATCATTCAAAAATTACCGTCACAGGCAAAGCAGACTTGACTTGAGGAAACTAGTTTAATTTATTACCAATCAAATCAGAGTAGGATAATGAGAAATAAAACCAAATCTTAAAACACCTTCTGTTCACTGCCCCCACTCCCCCCCAGCCCCGTTCTTGCCAGGCTTAACTTTACTCCGGAATTCTCTACCTCCTCCCCTTCAATGGCACAGGGAGACAGGGAATAGGGGTTGTGGTCAGTTCATCACACATTGTGTCTCGCTCCTTCCTCCTCAGGGGGGAGGACTCATCACTCTTCCCCTGCTCCAGCGTGGGGTCCGTCCCACAGAAGGCAGTCCTTCAGCGCAGGCTTCCCACGGGGTCACAGCCTCCTTTGGGCATCCACCTGCTCTGGCGTGGGGTCCTCCACGGGCTGCAGGTGGATATCTGCTCCACCGTGGACCTCCATGGGCTGCACAGAGACAGCCTGCCTCACTGTGGTCTTCCCCATCACAGGCTGCAGGGGAATCTCTGTTCCAGTGCCTGTCCTCCCCCTCCTTCTTCACTGACCTTGGGGTCTGCAGGGTTGGTTCTCTTACATGTTCTCACTCCTCTCTCTCCCCACTGAAGTTGCTGTTGCACAACAATATTTTTCCCTTCTTAAATCTGTTATCCCAGAGGTGCTACTCCCATCACTGATGGGCTCAGTCTTGGCAGGTCCAGTTTGGAGCCGGCTGGCATTGGCTTTGTCGGACATAGGGGAAGCTTCCAGCAGCTTCTCACAGAAGCTACCCCTGTAACCTCCCCGCTACCACAACCTTGCCACGCAAACCCAATACAGTGGTAACTGGTATTTATGTGACACTTTTACATGGTCTTCTCTCAAATTAACTAGGGCTTCAATTTGATGGAAGAATTTAGAAAAAAAATAGGAAAAGGTAGGTTACAGATTTAGGCCCTGCAATTGTGGGCCAGAATGCTCATAGGACAGTGAAAAAGGGCACTCCTCTGGCAAGCACTATGCTGGGTACAAATCTGGACTAGATTGGTAAAGCCTGATGATTCTTCAGAACCTAATGCTGGGCAAGCCACAGTCTTCCAATTCAAGATTGCAGCAGCGCTCTACACACTAATGTTGTTCGCTGTGCTCAGGCTGTGTGGTAGTGACATAGAAGTGGATTTGGCATTAAAGAGCTGGACTGACATGCCTGATTTCTAAAACCCTACCGCTCTTCAGATACTCTAGTAAGAACTGAACAGACCAAAGTATATCTCAAAAAGAATGTTTCTTGCATTTGGTGAAAAACCTGCAGCAGATGTTTTGGAGGAGATATTTAATTAAATGCAAGTGCTTTTAAGGTTTGAGTGAATTATGTGATTTCCGGGATGGCGTTTATGCAGTATGGCTTCTCCTAAGTCTGTCTTTTTCACGCATTTCTCTCTCAAACGTTGCTTCCCAGTGCTATAAAATAAATCAGTAAAAAATACCAAAAAAATCCATTTGTTTGTTTCTCAAGGAACAAATTGGCTGGAGAAACGTTACAAGACTATTGGTGTTTTCCACGGATGCTGGATTTCACTTTGCAGGAGATGGTAAACTTGGTGGAATTGTTTTACCAAATGATGGGAAATGTCATCTGGAAAATAACGTGTACACAATGAGCCACTATTACGTAAGTCTTTACATCATCTTCTAGGGAAATTAATATTTCATGATGCTTAAGCTCAAAAATCTCATTAGGTCATCTGGTATAGTTTCAGACTGCTATATCTTTTCAACTTTACCCATTTACCTCTGTATTACATGAAGTGACTTTAGCTTAACTAAAGCAAATGCACAAGAATTAGTCCAGTCTTAATTGGAAAATTTCAAGAAATGGCAACTTTCACGCTATAATTTGTCTTGTCGGATTTTAACCTTTCTAATAATTAATAATGCTGCATGTCCACTGGCAAACTGTGGTGTCTCTGCCCCATTATTTTATCATTTGCTAGTCTTTGTCTTCAGAAGTATTTTACTACTGTAAAAAATAATGTAAAATAGAGAGCTCGTTGTCATTTTTTTTTTTTAAGACTGCTTGAAATCTTATGATGCAGAGTTTTTGATAAAAGTATGCTTAACAACATTGACTTCATGGTTTATTGATAGGTAGATCAGTCAAAAAGTGAAAAGAAAAACATTTCCTAGATGGGGTAAACACAACAAGCTTTACAAATTTTATGTGGTCATATATTCCTAAAGTTAAGTGAGTATTGTTCAATAAAATCCTAAAATTAATTCAGTTTTATTTCATCTTTTCTTTATGAACCAGTGCAAAATGTAGTGATTTTCACTGAGATAAGTCTTATGGAAAACTACCAAAGGTAATTTTCTGAGAACATTAAGATCAGGGATTTAACCTGGAGACTTTAAATGGCAGGGAATATGATCATGTTATTGTGGAAAAACCACCTACCTTCATGGGGCATATATGGAATCTTTTCAATGTGTGTTTGTTTTCGGAGGTTGTTTTGGTTTAGAATGGTGACACAAAGCTGGCTAGTTAGAAGTCTTACTTATGTTTCTAAAGGTGATTTGTATTTATGATGTCAAAGTCTTTCTGATTGTTTTCTAGCATGTGCCCCAAATTTGAATTGTATTTTGTGCTTGATTTTTATAGGATTATCCCTCTATTGCTCATCTGGTACAGAAGCTTAGTGAGAACAACATTCAGACAATCTTTGCTGTTACTGAAGAGTTTCAGGCAGTTTATAAGGTAAAGATAAATAACACATATTTCTGGTCACTGTACTTTTTTCCCCTCTAACACAAAGACTGACTCAGATTTGCTCTGAAGTCATTAAAGTTGCTTGATTTGAAATTAAAACAAGTATGGAAGTAAGTGATCGTGGAAGTAATATTTTGCTATTCATGTTTTTATTATTAAGCCTTTTTTACTTGTTCAAATTGATACTGAGTGCATGTGTAATTTCTGAGGAGAAAGTGCCCCTCCTCCTTGCCCCTCTTTATAGGTGGGAGTGAGCGGTGAACATATTTGCAGTGCTACTTTTTATGAACGTTTTTACAGCAAAATAGCTGACGGGGGTGTGGACACTGAATCAAGAGACACACTTATGAAAGAGCGTATTTTGTTCTTTGTGGTCTATTTATATTCCTGATGTTTAAAATTAACTGAACTGTTGGGTGTGATTGTGAAATAGGAAATGTCTATGTAAAGGAGATGCATATTTTTCCTCGTTTTAACCTAAAAGGGTATTTTTTCTTTTTTTTTTTTAGCTATATTCAATTTGTAAGTTTTTTCTTTTTCATTGGGAATCATCTTTCATCTGCTCATCTATAATACACTAGAAGTGTGGTGCTTCTTCTGTAAGATCTTGAAGATATATTGTATGTGGTCAACTTGTACAAGAAGAGGTCTTAGTATTCTATTACCAAATTTGACATGAAAATGCAGAGGAAAAGAAAAGGCTGGGTGTTTGTTTTTACTAGTAGTGCTGTATACAACCTCTAAAGTAATGAAGAACACTGGCAACACTTTAGCCTTGTTTTTTGAAGTACTTGACCTAGTTAAATCCACTAAAGCATTATATCACCATATAGATATTTATGGTACAAATTATACTTTGTTGTTAGTAAGACTGTGATTTTCTTTTTACTTTTCTAAATACTGAAAGGAATTGAAAAATCTGATACCAAAATCAGCAGTGGGAACATTGTCTTCAAACTCCAGCAACGTAATTCAGCTGATCATTGATGCATACAATGTAAGTTCGGATTTTATTTGAGTTTTGTTTATTTTTCCTGTGTGTAAGTTGTTATGAATTTTTCAGGCAGATGCTCCAAGGTAAGTTTTATCGGTTCTTTCTACAAAATAGGAAGTTAGTGCACTAAACTATAAATATACCACCATTGCAATAAAACCACACTAGACATATAGACACTACAGCAATAAGAGGTTAGATGACTAGAAAGATGTACTCTTAAAGCCACTTAAAACTATAAAGAAAAAGTTATCATACATGTTTTCCCTTTTAAAAAATAAAACCCACAAACAAAAACCCCACTGTTTCTTCAGCATCTTCAGTTCTTGCCTTCCTCCCACGTGGAAGAGAAAAGGGCTCTAGACCCCAAAGAAAATGTCTGCATCAACCTCGGGGACCTCTTGGGTTTGGCCCCAGAATATTTTCTTCATAGCTGTGTTGTGTAAATGAGCACCATTTCTCCTTTGGAGTACATGGGGCAAACAAGTGCCTCCAAGGTCCATAGAGACCTGCCCTGACCCTGCATGATGGGGTTCAGCCATGAGAAGGGGTCACCTCGGCATGCCTATGGGCAGCCCTGGGCTGGTGTTTCTCAGCATGTTGGAACTTACATAATTCCAGTGTGCCCATGGGACTGGCACTTAGACTGTGCATAGTTGTATAATGTCTTCAGCAAAATGCTTATGCAACTCAGTTTGAAGTTAGCGAATAACTATTGTTTTAGTCCCTTTCTTCAGAGGTTATCCTGGAAAACAGTAAGCTACCAAAAGGAGTGACAATCAGTTATAAGTCTTTCTGCAAGAATGGAGTGAATGACACACAAGAAGATGGAAGGAAATGTTCTAACATTTCAATTGGAGATGAGGTAACTTACAGTATATGTGCTGCTACTAAAGTATAAAATCCATTTAAAATGTCCAACACTCAGTATTATTTTTTTTAAATAGTACAGACAAAACTCCTTTTAGTAATGTGGCACTCCATTTATTTTTCTTTGCAGGTTAAATTTGAGATTAATGTAACAGCTAATGAATGTCCAAAGAAAGGACAAAATGAAACAATTAAAATCAAACCACTGGGATTCACTGAAGAAGTGGAAATTAATCTCCAGTTCATCTGTGAATGTCAGTGTCAAAGTGAAGGAGAACCTAACAGTCCAGCCTGCCATGAAGGAAATGGAACATTTGAATGTGGTGCATGCAGGTAAATAAATAGACATTTTGTTTATTTTTGCAAAAGAGAAATATGAGCAAGACCTTTGTTTCCTTAATTAGGGTTTATTTGATTTTACTTTTTTTTTTTTTAGTGAAAGAACAAGAACTACTGTTACCGACCTATTTATTTTAGGATATTTTGACTTACCGTCTTATCTCTGAAAATAATCCCTATGCTGCAATTCATACTATTGATCATTAAATTGGCAGCATTGTAAAAGTCAAAATTCAAATTTGGCCTTGAGTCAGTACTTTAAAGGATATGGGTCTTACTGTCTTTTTATTTAATTCTGAGGTGCATGTAACATGGCAAAATCATGGATTTGTGGAACAAAATGAATGGGATTACTTTGTGATCGTTTTGCAAGAATTCGTACTAATCTGATTACATATATCCTAATGTGAGGTCTATTGATTTTGAGAAATTCACCGGCTTCCTAGTTTTTTGGTAGGAGCTCCTACCCAGATTGGCACAAATTGTTTCATAGCAGGAAAGAGTAAAAAGTCATAAAAGAACCACCTTTTATTTTGGATGGCATCCCGGTGTCTTCTTCCTGCTTTATTTCTAACCTTTTGGGGTCTTGTTACAATGTTTCTTCTAATTGCATGCATCTACAAATCTTGCAGAATATATATAATTTTTTTGTATACTTACATCTTTGAAATGTCCATTATTGCCCATCACTGGGATTTGATAACACATGTATTCCTTATTACACATTTGAAAATTAAGTAAAATGATACTGGATTTTCTGGAATTACACACAAAGAAAGCAGAGTAAAATCCTTCACTGGAGACTGGTTGAAGATTAAACTAGGAAGTCAAGGTTTAAGCCTTCCACCCCCACCCCCCTGCCCCCCGTGAAACCTACAGCAAAAATGAAAACTGTTTCCTTTTGGAAATCCTTGAGAGATGAGAATGGTAAGAGCAGAATGGAATTACAGTCTTCTCCAGGAAAACAAGATCCAGGACTTTGGAAAACAGTACTGGTGCCTGCTCAGTGAACTATAACTGAAATAAAATGTAAAATTCTCATTCCACATGGTTTAGTATGTGACTTACTAAAAATAAAGAAAAAGATACTGACTTCACTTTTAGAGGACTTCTGGTGTAGGATGGACTAACATCTGCCTGGTGAAGTTGGTGGTGGTAGTTAACGGGCTGTTTGAAAGACTGAGGTATGGCCCCCTAGCTGCTTAGTATTCTGTTAGTTGAGGAATGAGCTACTTTGTATCCAGTATTTATGGTCCATTGCTCCATTTTGCAGTCAGTTTTTGATGCTCCCTTCAAGTAAGGAGAACAGGTTTTCCCATCTTTGTGCAGAAAGACTTCCTAAACTTGGTATCGCTGTCACTAGTGTCCCCATGGTTTCATGCGGGGGACAACAGAGCTGTAGGTAAGAACAGCCTTTTGCTCTTGCAGCAGTAGCAGTTTCCCGGCTGAACTGTGGTCTCTGGATACCCACAGCAAGCAGTTTGTCAATCACTGCTGGGAACAAGAACAACCTCCGTTTGCTCATTGATACTTTAGCCTTGATAATGAGAAGTGCTGATCCCCAAAGATCTCGGCTGAATTTGCTGGTGCTCAGCAGCTCTGAAGATCATCTACTCCCCTGCTTAATTGCTGTTCATGGGAAATCTTTTTCTTGAAAGATGACAGCAGCTACAGTGAACTGTCACTTAAAAATAATTGTTGCTCTGTCACCTGAGAGAAAGGAATTAATAGTGGTTATGTGGCAATTTAGTTAGAGGTCGTGACACAGTTTCTTACCTGGAACAAGTAATCATCATAGAAGCAACTTAGTCTAGTTTGCTCCAGCGGCTTCAAGAATGTCTGTGTAGGTAGGTGTCAGCTAGAAATCTCATTTGAAGTTTAATTTGGAATATTCCTTGAGAGAGTAGTCACTTTTATTCCTGTTCTTTGTGCTATTTTTGCAGTCGTCTTATTGTATGATTTTTAATTAAGTTTACATTTTCAATCGTGTTTTTACCTTGCAGATGTAACGAAGGACGTATTGGAAGACTATGTGAATGTAGTACAGATGAAGTAAATAGTGAGGATATGGATGCTTACTGCAGGAGAGAGAACAGTACAGAAATATGCAGTAACAATGGAGAATGCATTTGTGGACAATGTGTATGCAAGAAAAGAGAAAACACCAATGAAGTGTATTCTGGCAAATATTGTGAATGTGATAACTTCAACTGTGATCGATCAAATGGTTTGATTTGTGGAGGTGAGAAACTACTTCAGAGTTTGCAGGCAAAACTGGCCAGCAGTTTACAAGTCTGTCAACTCTACCATGTTAGAGTAGTGATACTTAGCTTAAAGACCATAGCTACTTGATAAAAGAGATGAGAATATGCACAGATTTAGTGACTGAAAATGTCTATTAATAAAACAGCTCTCTTGATCATGAACATATAGTGTGTTAATACACATTTCGCCTTCCTTGGATCAGCTTCAAGAAGGATGTAAAGTGAACTTGACTTCTGCTGTTTATTACAGAATTACCCTCAGGTATTATAGTAAAGATTGCTGAGACAACTGGCCTGAGATTATAATGTTATCCTGGCTCAGTGTAACCACTGCGTCAATAAAAAGAGATAATGACCTCAGCTTACTTGTAATACTGAGTGCTTTGACTCGGTGCTTGACAAGATACCAGTGAGATGCTATCTTGAGACTATTCTGAAAGGTAAGTGAAGATTAAATCATGCAAGATCCAGAAGAACACCTTAAGTGCTTGAAACAAGATTCTGATGGCAGTTAATTCCCGAAATCAAAAGCAATTTAGAAAATCCTCCAGCAGCCAGTGTCTAAATTATTTTGCTGCATGCATTTTTGTCCTATAACTTCCCTAGGCTGCTTTGCACATTGAAGTACCTGGTAGGAGTCTAACTACTACCTCAGTTTGGACTGTGATACAAAAATAAAACAGTGAAGCCACTAAGCTCTAACTGAATTATGAAAATACCTCATCTGTCTGATTTGCTCAGAATACACTATTGCTCACCAGCTCCACAAAAGATAGGAGCAGTAGTGGTGGTGTTCCAAAATATATGGTGACAGATAAGTATTGACTTAAACATTTAGTTCTCAATGGAGAAGGAGGGGTGTAGCCAAAGATATTTCCATTTAATCCAAATCACCCTTCTGGAGATACAGGTATCTTACTTCCTGTGTAAGGAGCATAAAGTTTGTTTGGTTGGGTGAGATCAGAATTACAGCAGTTCAATGGTGGTGTTCTAAGGAGCCAAAGGTGTTTCATCTTTTCTGTTTTGTGAAGTCTAAGTTAGTGCATTCCTCATCTTTTTAGGTCTTGCTTTATAAATTTGCATAGTGATAGATAGAAAGACAGGAGTGATCAGTGCATCTATGTACATACAAAATTGTGAACTGAAGCAGTGCTGTAATGATCTCCACCCAGGAGATATGGCCATCATATTATACTATTCTCAGTCAGCTTTCCCTAGTCGTCTTATTTTGTTGATTAAAGGAAATCCAAGTGTAGGAGAATGGGAAAAGGGGAGAAATGCCTGTAAGTAGGTTTTTCAAGGAGCTGAAATTTATTTGTAGCTCTTAATTCATTACTGTCTTCATTATCTCTCCACCAGGGTTTTCTTTTCCCTGTATCTATCCTGAGGTAGTGAACATTTATTTCTTACTGTCATAAATTTTATGTTTTTATATTAGACTTCATTTCACTGAAATATCTTTTCAATGCACAGGAAACGGTATCTGCAAATGCAGAGTGTGCGAGTGTTTCCCCAACTTCACTGGCAGCGCATGCGATTGTTCTTTGGATACTTTTCCATGTATGGCATCTAATGGCCAGATTTGCAATGGAAGAGGAACCTGCGAATGTGGCACCTGTAATTGTACAGATCCCAAATTCCAAGGCCCTACATGTGAAATGTGTCAGACTTGTCTCGGTGTCTGTGCAGAGCACAAGTAAGTACCTAGAAGACCAAGTTCTAGCTTCTATGCATTTGAGTTTGTGATATTTACATGTGCAGAACAAGGCTTTTGATACTGTGCTTTATTCTACCCTGAAATGTAGGGGCATCATGTCATATCATCCCTTTAGACAGTAAAAGTTGTTGGATGATACTCAATAATTACAAACAAAACATTATTAATATGGTATTTTGATTGCTTCCAAGTATGCTAATTATTTCTCTAAATTCTTTACCTGCCATTTTTTGTTAGGCATAGAAATGTGTACATTATGTTAAATCAGTTTTAACCATTCAGATTGACTTGGGCACATTACAGCTTTCCCCTGTTTGATGTATGATATCGACAGCCAACCTTCTGCAGAGTTGGAGGGAACATAAGTCTATAATGTGACAGGCTGTAAAGTTCCATCATCTTGACCTTTTGAAATTAATGTATCAAAAGTATACGTATACTGTGCAGTTTCCAGAATAGTTAAATCTTCAGCTAAGCCTTTTGCTTAAAACTTTTATTCTGAAATACTACTGAAAAAGTCAGACTGCGCAGACCATCAGAAACTAAACCTAGATCTGTGTGGGCCAGTGAAATTTGCATCCCTGCCTTTGGAAATCCAGGTTTTTAGAAACCAAGCATTTTCTGCACAGAAACTTTGAAATAAATTTATGATTAGTGGCTGGGGTGATTCCTGGCTTTGTGCAGCTGACTTTAAGGTTTTCTCTCAGCACAGTCTTTTTAGTATAAAAATCCTGCTCAGTCTGCTTTTTTCAATTAGTTATTCAGAGTGATATCCTGCTGTAAAGCTTGTCACTCAGTTTGTTCTTTTTAACCTGTCTCTCAGATACTGTTTCACTGTGAATACTCTGTTCCTACACTGCCTTCTCTGAGGGTATTCAATTTCCAGGTGTAGATGCTGAAAAAGTTTTAGCCTTACTCCCTTTTAGAGACTTAGGTAAATTTTTTTTTTCCTGTCCTTGAAGCTTGTGGGTCATCCAGGGAAAGAGGAATTTATTAAAGGGGTTTTTTGTTGATCAGAAGTTATATAAAAGTTCTGGCTGGTAAAAAGCAGTGTCTTGCTTTATTTTTTCCTGGCCTTTATATGTCAAAAGGACTGGTTTTCTTGGGTTTTTCTCTGACACTTTCTCCTTTACGTTTCTTTAGATTAAATGCTAGAACTCTTTCATGAACATGTTAAAAAGCATTGCTTCTGATTTGTACTTCCACAGGGATTGTGTTCAATGCAGAGCTTTCGATAAGGGAGAAAAGAAGGAAACATGTTCTCAGGAATGTATGCATTTCAACATGACGCGGGTAGAAAGTCGAGACAAGTTGCCACAGCCTGGACAGCCCGATCCGTTGTCTCATTGCAAAGAGAAGGACGTTGATGACTGCTGGTTCTACTTCACATATTCTGTCAACTCAAATGGTGAAGCCAATGTCCACGTGGTAGAGACCCCAGGTATGAATGTGATGTCGCCTACTCTCCCTTTGTCTTTGTTGTTAATTCATGCAGTTGTTGTGTACTACAAAGTAGCTCTGGTTGATTTGTGGGTTAGATGCATTTGGAAATAGGTACTTTATTCCCTAAGTGAGAGTTGTGGATGCCTGGAACTTGAGCAGCTTTAGAAAAACGTAAGTCTCTCTAGACCTAGTTTTTTGAAACCTTTAGGCTGACAGAAACAGGTTTTGTTCTTCAAAAACAAAGTCAGTCAGATATGTGTATTTGTTAAAGCATTTCATGTTTTGACTTGGACACTTTGCAGGCTTGTTTTACCTCTCCTGTAGCAAGTCCTAGATATCTAAATTTTGATAATTTTTTTTTTGACTGGGCTTGTGCTACAGGTGAGAAACAATGGTGTCTGTAAGGTTTTGTTGGGTTTTTTCTTTTCCTTTTCTTAATAATATGGGACCAGTCTTACACAAAAAAAAACCCAACCAACAGCACAAAATTATGTACTGTGCTGCAAACTGCTTAAATTACTTCATGCTGGGAGCCTTTGCTTTTACTTAATTGAGGTACCTTTAAGAATAGATCTGAAAAGCCTTTTGCTTAGTTAATCCTTAATAGTCAACTGTTCTTGATTTTGTTCAATCTTCTGACACAAAAAAGAGAGAACAATTCTATAGCTCGATCAGTAATTTACCATTTATTCACCAAGAGTATTGTTAGTTTGAATTTTGAGATGTCGCATCTAACAGTGCAAAAATTCTGGTTTTGTACATTAGCAGTGTGTGGTCTCCTGATTTTTATAAGTATGATACAAAATACACACCTTGTGTGTTGAAAGGTTTAGTGCTGTATTGTACTCAAGGTATTTTCAGAATTGATCATTTGGGTGATCGTCATTTAATATAGGTCAGTGGTTAGTGGCTTTTAGAAATAAATACCACTTCAATTCAGAATGTTTTAAATGCTCTAAAAATGTAGTCCAATGTATAGAGGAGGACCTTGAGCCCTGTCTTCTTTTAGGACAAGTCAACAGATACCCTACACTTCAGGGATCTGACCTTTTCTTTGATAGATTTCTGTTGCCTTAAGAGCTGAATTAAGCCTTCATGGACTGGAAGGCACCTTAATTTTGTACCAAGCAAGTGCTGAAGGAACAAGCTATGTTCAGTAGAGCTATATTCGGTGGAGCAGACACTTGTTCCATGCTGGTTCCCAAGGAATTCCTGTCATGTCCGTTCCCACTGCCCCCACTCCTGCAGAGGCAGCTACCAAGGTTAGGAGTCTGCACTTTCGGGGGAAACAGTGTTCCTATTGACAGCACAGAAGTTGCATTTGTTGTTTCTGATTTCTTCAGTCTGTGCATTGAGCTCTGCAAAAGCCCTTGTTCAGTTTGTGATTATTGAGAATTTCATATTAATAGAAGAGTTGGGTTTTATTTTGGAGGATTATTATTTCTATGTCAGTCACCTTAAATCATTTTGCATCTGTATTACTTTTTTCAAACACATAATTCACTTATTTTGAAAGTACATGATATTTTTATCCAAAGATGTGCCTTTTTTAAAAGTCTTATTTCAGCAGGGATCAATTTCCAAGATGAGGAGATATCCTAAAAAATCTGTCTCAGAAGCGAAGTTATTACTTATCTCTATATATTAGCTACTAACAATAACAGCCATCTGAGGTAAATTGAGGAACGCCCTTTTTCTGTAACACTGTTGATAGAGTATTTGGGGACTGTTCTGCTAATCTGCATTTGTACTCTAGCTGGTTTATCCCTCCAGCGCCACCTTTGACTTGGCGCTTTTTCATGTTTAAAATACAATTGCTAGTTATTTTACTTTAATACTCTTAAGCTACTGAATAGCTTGAGGGGTTAGCAGTGTGTAGACTTTATCATCAGAACATGAATTTTTCTATTGCTAAGACTAAACACAAATTAGAAGGATAAAAATGTTAGAATGTTACAGGATGTACACATTCCAAAACTTCCATTGTTTGAAAGGAAAATAGTATTGGCATATCTTTGATATTCAAAATACTCACTTCAGTACAAAATAAAATTTCAAAGGCATCTGGTTATGCATTACCTTTACCATTTTGTAAAATCATGCTTCCCTCACTTTGTTCCCTAGAATGCCCCAGTGGCCCTGACATCATTCCCATTGTAGCTGGTGTGGTTGCTGGAATTGTTCTTATTGGACTTGCATTATTATTGATTTGGAAACTACTAATGATCATTCATGACAGAAGAGAATTTGCTAAATTTGAAAAGGAGAAGATGAATGCCAAGTGGGATACGGTAAGTCAAGAGGCTTTTATCTATCTAAAAGCTACAGTGGTTGAGGAAGAATAGAAGATTTTTGTTCACATGCCTTAAATGTTTCAGAATGTATCCCTGCCTTTTGGCCTATGGAGGAACAGAAATATCGTTATTTTAAGCTGACTTTAAAACATATTATGTGTTACGACTAGCAAAAAAAACCAAACCAACCAACCAAAAAAAAAACCCAAAAAACAAAAAAAACCCCAAACCACAACAAAAAAACGCAACACTCTTTGAGAAGTACCTCTTGGGTTAGAAAAGCGAGTAATAACTTCAGTAGAAATAAAAATTTGATGGTGACATAATAGTTCAGCTTTGCAGTTCTACCACACTTTACAACATAATATTAAAATGTTTATTAGAAGATGAGAGTCACTTTTGCATAAAATGAAGAAGAAAATTTTACGCTTATGAAAGAGATCTTGTGAATACTCATACAGGTTTGGTTGGGAGATTTCAATAACTGGTCACAAAATCATGGCTGGTACTGGTTTGTTGAAATCTTCCCAGCCCCTTGTCAAAAGAAAAGTATGCAAGAAAAACAAGCCTATGTTCTATAGGCTTACATAGGCTATAGGGTCACTGCCTCTGGGAAATTTTAGGAACCTGCTAATCAAAAACCCTTCACTACAGTTCTGTAGAAGTCAACACCCACGTATGCTTGATAAGGGAATACTTTAAAAAAATCTCCTAGGAAGTCTTTTGTTTTTATTTAAGAAAATTAATTAATTCTATGCTAGAAAAATAATTACTAACACTTTTCTTTATATAGAGCATGATTTTTTTCAGTGATAGTTGAGAATATTACTTTTCTTTTTTTCCTGTTGAATTATTCGACATTGACCATTTCTTTTACTTCAGCAAGAAAATCCAATATACAAGAGCCCTATTAACAATTTCAAGAATCCAAACTATGGACGTAAAGCTGGTCTCTAAGTCTCAGTTTGTATCTTCTTTCATTTTCTTCCTTTTTTTTTTTTCCTTTGCATGTCACTTCAAACTCACTGTGTGTCAGTCAATTAATCACAGTTTGAGTCTTGCTTAGTTTATCTACTGCTGCTTTGATTCTGGGGTTTTAAAGAATGCAGCTTGAAAATTTTTAACTTGTTTTGACAGCAAGATTGCTTACTTACTAATACCACCAGTACTGGCTTAAACTATTCTACAAGTGAATTATATTTCTTTTTTCCTGGATAAATGTGTGGATATATAATAGAACAACTGTTAGGATTGAAGAAGCTTTTTGGATTGTGGAGAGACACAGAGTTCACAGGAGGGTTTGTCTTCTATTTCCTTAAATCAGCAGTCAGTTTGCTTGAAGTTGATGTTTGCAAAGCTAGTTTAGATATTCCTCAGATGTCCCAGTCTATAAATACCACTGTTTTTATTAGAATAACTCTGGGAACATTCAGAGTAGCCTTACAGACTTTTTTTTTTTAACTGCTCTGGCTTATTAACGTAGTATAGAACTACCCTGCATTTAAAGCATGAAATGCATATACTCTATTGATTTTATAATTAAATATGCATCTTATTTTTTCCATCCATATTTCTGCTGAAACTGGCAATATCACAGTCCTTGTAGCCCAGCCAGCTTGGGGGTCTTCATAGAAAAAAACCCACATTAATATGAGAGAAGGAAATGTTCTAGTCCCCTCTAGATGCATTTTCCCCCAGTTTCTTAGTCCTTCTTAAACTCTGCCTGAACACCTCATTTCTGTTCAGTTCTCTTCACACCCAACAAGCAAGGAGAAATGGCAGTATTCAGAAGAGCAAGTCAGTAAACCAGAAATGATGGAGAGAGATCTTCTGTAGACTTTGAGATTGCACTTTCTTGAACACTTTAGGTGTTCATCTCGTTCCCTGGGCTGTCCAGTTTCTGGGGAAAGAATGAGAAAGGGAGGATTAGATGGGGAATGGATATCACAAGAATGCTGGGAGGTGAGAAGTACAGGCATCAGATTAGAGGGAGGGGAAGGAAGAAGTTGGGAAGGTAGCACATCCTTTTAAATATCCAAGGGCTTTTTTCAGGTGCCAGTGGAAGGGAAGAATCTGTTATCTCTAATTTTATTCTGTCTGCTGTCTACCTTTTTCAGCGTTGCATTCAAAAGATTTCCTAAAGGAAAAATGAGGGGAGAAAGCAGGAATTAAGAGTATTTAAGCTTTTATCTGTCCTCATGGTGACAACAATTCCAAATACTTTGTCTAGCATTCTGAGCCCTTCCTTGATGAAATATACTTTCCTCTTCTTTTTGCAGTCGTTTCACTTTCCAGTGTGTTCAAAATTGATTGTAAAATATCTTCATTTTGTTTGCCACACCGACCACATTCAACTGCTTTCCATTTTTCTTCTCAGAGTTGATTATTCTGGGGAGGAAATGGAGTTCTTGTTCCTTTCTAACGTTTCACATAATCCATCTGGTTAAGTCTCTCTTACCTTCTCTTCTGCTATTCACTTAATTGTGTACTCTGTTGCATGCAGGACAAGCATCTAACAAACCATACGGTGTGTAACTTCCATTCTGTGCTTTCGTTCTCTGCCCCATTACTCTTTCAGGATCTAATGTCTTTAGTGCTGCCATTTCTCCTCAAAATGTACTTATTGCAGAAAGCTTTCCTCTTGCGTAAATGGAGGGATTGAATTCTGCCTTCTTGTTTCACTCACTGCGAAGATCAGACGTATGAAAGAGTGTGGGTTTTTTAAACATGTCTTTTTCATTTTTGATGTTCATAGAAATATCAGAACTTTGGGGAGAAAGGGAGCTGGGTTTAGTTTTATTGGCCACTGAAAAAGACAAGATCAGTATTGACAGAATAGGTGACCCACAGGAAGTAAAAGAAGATCCTCCTTTCTCCTATAACTAAGATTTTTCTGGGGTTTTTAGATTGTTGAAGTAACCTTTCATTTAGGTGAAGAAAGTTGTCTTGTCAAGGCAAGAAAGTCATCTGAAATCCCATTACAAGAAAATCACACTGCAGTAGGTTCCCTCCGGGTGTATACGTATACAGTAAAATTAACTGCGTACAGTTTGTGCGACCCTTCCCCCTCTTCCACAACAGTCATACGCACACGTGGGCTTGGTTACTGCAGTGAGTAAACTGCAGCACCACGAAGCTTGTCGTGGACCAGGTGCCCGAATACTTTACCAGTCCTGGTCTGTGGTGATGTGAATGACTTGTCACCACAATATCTGTGCAGTTGATGCTCAAGCCAGCTAGGTTGAACCAAGTTCAAGTTGTCCTTGGCCTGCAGTATAGGTACTGTCTTAGTATCCTTTCACCGCTGTCGGGCCTTACTGTCTTCACTGCCTGTCTAGTTCAGATTTGTGCCATTAAAAGAGTATTTACTTAACAGCAGGCTAGCTGCTTTCCTTTAGTCTTCCAGTCATGGTAGATGATGCCCTCTGTTGTCTGTGTTGCCCTTAACTTTGGCCTTTGCTTCATCCTCTGATGCAACTGCTGTATTTATGGGTTGTCAGGTGACTCATTTTATATTACTGTAAAATAATGATGGATATTGATGAGAGCTGAAAATAGTAAGAACCAGCTCTTGAACAATGTATATGGGATGAGTTTAAAAATTCTAGTGTGCAGTTTCTTGCAGTGACTTAGGACTTAAACCCACTGTAAAGGTAGTTTAAGTGACTATTGAAATAGTAAGTCAGGGGGAAAAAAGGAATACAAAGGTTAATCAAACATCCTATATAATAGGTTCATCTTTATGCAACACTAGACTGAACTGTTACCCTCTGAACAGCCCAGTCTATTTGAAAACTAACAGTGTTGCAAGAACATAGCTTGTTATTCTCTGCTGAAGATTACTTTTTAAAAATACCTCCATCTTAATTTTAATGTATTTCACTTCATCTTGTATGTAGTTATTGTTTGACTTTTATTTTGGTTTAAGTGTGCATGGTGTTTTCATTTATAGGGGCATGTGGCAAACGTGTTTTCCCTAATTTTGCATGCTTAAACCAGTGTATCCTCTGCAGTGGCATAAAGAAAACGGGTTTATTTAAAAAACCACTAGTATTTGTCTAAGACAGCAAGTTTGGAATACCATGTTTTAGTGGCCAGTTAAAAATTTGGAATGCTGCTAATCTCTGAAAGTTCATACCATGTGCCAGCTGTGAGGGGCCCTAAGGGAGGTGAGAGTCGTGTTGAACTAGTGGACATTTATTTACTACTTTCATGTTAGTTTTAATGGTAAGCTATCTGTAGAAGACCTTGCCAACCCAGGGCTGAGACACAGTGATTGAGTATGGCTGGAAAGGCCAGGGCTGTGTTGCTGCCTGTCTAGCAGAAGATAGCGGGGAAGGAATTGCAAATCCATTGGGTGCCTATGTTGCAGTTATAGGCAGTAGAGCCTCAAGAGCCATTTAGCTGATCGAACGTAAGGTTGGGTTAAGCTGAGTAGTTCTCTGTGTGTTGACAAAATGTCCATTATTTGTAATGGGAACTGAGGCACTCAACTGACATGGGGAGACACCTTGTTAAGTGCCTTATTCAGTGATCTAAATCCCACTGTGTGCTTCTGAGAGTTCTTGGGAACACAAAGTGCAAGTACAGGGGAAAAGAGTACAGCGTTTTGGTTTCTTTGTAAATAGAGCTTATGCTAAATAAAGACCATGTAAATTTCAAATTCTGATTTCTCTCAAACAAGCATTATAGTGAAAAATATACAATCTTATTATGCAAATTGCATTTTAAACCTGATTCCAAGTTCAAATTAATTGGATGAGCAGCACCCTGCAAATTTCCAAGTTTTAATCCTAACCTTTAGACCAACTCCTACACTGCCTGAAAGAAGTTATCTTTTACGAACAAGAAAATGTAAACATATACCTCCCTGTAAGTGCTGGGGTTAGTCTGTTTTGTAAAATGTTGAAGGTTAAAAGCACAGTATAACAAATATTACATAATGCCTTGCCACTGAAAAGCTGTGCAATACCTTCCAGTCTGCATATGATACAGCCTATTAAGCTTACAGACTTTCTCTGCATCATAAACTTTACTGATTTATTTTTATATTTTTAAGAATTCTCCATTAAAACTCATTGAGGAAACACACAATGTACATTGCCAAGAACGTTGAGGCATAATGAGATACTTCAGTTACAGATTAAATCTCTTATCCCTGGATGTTCTTCCAGTTTCATTTACATCTTACTATTGCAAAGCTTTTTATTAAAAATAGGGGGGGTATGTAATTTTGCATTGATTAATTTGTCTGGTGAGAACTAGCCACAACACTATTTCCATGATTTAAAAAAAAACAAACAAAACAAAACAAAAAAACCTAAGCAAACCAAACAAGCAAAAAAACTTAACTCGGCATCCCTTTCCAAACTAGTAGCGGATATACTTTTAATGAAGGCAGAGTTTGCCTGGGAACTGATAGAAAGGTCTTTTGCTGTTACTATGTATTTGTGAAGTATAGCCACACTGGACACCTAGTTCTTCCTTCACCTCAAACCAGAAGACGTTGACTTACATATTGAGAAGAGTGAGCATGGAACCCTGACTTCTGTTGTCCAGCAGTCCGTGTTCTGGCTGGACTTGAGAGACTAGGCTGGATTCTTTCAGGTCTAGGCAGGCTTAGATGTGCCTCGTTGCTCTTTCCATGTAGAGAAGCTGGCTTCAAGGAGAAACAGCCTTTTTCTGTGAAAGGAACCATGACAGAAAGGCAGTACACCAGCTAAATGGTCTTCCTTAGCAGCAGCTACTGTTGTTGGGGTAAGCCAGTTACTTGCCCCATACCAGGTCTTGCAAATAGAAGGCAACAAACGTACCAGGAATTGTGATATGAAAATTTCACACCAAGTTGGTTTCTTGCTTGCCTTGTCACCTTTTGGCACATCCTGTGGTATTCCCAGTTGTTTTTCCAGGTTTATGACCCTGAAAAAACAGACACACCTGGTGTTTTGTGTCTAGGGGGAGGATTTCCTTCAATTGACTGTAGGAAAAGGTTTTTTTAACCTGAAATATTTTAAATGCTGTGTAATTTAATAGAGTAGAATTGAATTAATATGGTTATATAAGCCATATCAGACTAGAGGGATCTTCAAAGGGAGAGAGATTCCCTTACTGCTGATGAAGGCCAGATATGATTCTGGCCAGAACTGCACTCAGGCTGACATCTGCACTGTACTGAATTTCCTCAGGAATTATTCGTGTATGCACAGAACAGTTTCATATACTGGTAAACAACATTTATTTAGGTTGAAGTTCAGGTTGTGATAAGAGCACAGCACTGCTGATCCAGACTGTACCGGTAGAGTCCTAGCCTAGCGGTAGCCCTTTCTCCTGGTAAGATTTATCTATTCATTTTGAGTTCAGGCCATTCATCTTAGGTGTGCAAGGATGCCGTAAATGGAGTAAGATTTACTGAGATAAAAGGAAGCCTGGAAACAAAGGAAGCTTACAGTAAGCTTAATTTAGATGTTTTCAAATCTCAACAAGAGAGATGTAAGCGATTGTTTTGTAGCCATTTCTCACGTCAGTAGAAATAATGTTTTTATTTGCACCAGTACTGAAGTTTCTTGGTTTTAACTATGCATTTTGCAGGTTGCGGAGACCTGCAGGAATAAAATGAGAATGACAAGCACTGAATGTTCAATATAAATATTGAATGTGTATTATCAAAATAGTATAAGCCTTTCTACTTTGTTTCTAGAATTAAATTATAATGCAAGATAAGCTATTTAAATGTTTATTATAGCAGAATGTGGTCTGTGGTCAGTCATGGTTTCAAACAATGTTGTTTACAGTCCTCCTGTTCTTTAAAAAATATCATGGGCCACAGACCCCTGAGTTGATGGCTGAGCCCTGGGATGACCGTATGAGGTTCATATGCTTTGAAGGAAATCTGTGGTGTAAACTGGACAGGATCGTGCCCTAACCTTTTGCTTTATTAGCTGAGCATGCCTTTGTTCAAGTTGCTAGAGGGAAAACTAGTTTGATTTAAGCTGTTTGTGTGTACAAACAAAACATTAATGGATAATTTCTTAGGCTAATTTTTACACTTCTTGTAAACACAGTGCTTTTTTCATCTCTTTAAAATGTTAATGTAAATATTTTTCTTTTTCTAGGGTGAAAATCCTATTTACAAGAGTGCAGTGACAACTGTGGTCAATCCTAAATATGAGGGAAAATGAACACTGCTTGTATAACTTCACAACACTGTATGCAGCATAGCAATTTTTTGTAGTCACAGTAAGATAGATTTAGGGCAAACTGCAGTGATTTTACTAATTCATTACATGTAGGTTTGTTTTCCTGTGCAGGTTTTGAAAATGTACCATATGTAATTTTTTTTTTTTTTTTTTTTTTTTTGCAAATAAAAGTAATCAGTGCCAGACGTCTGACAAAAAAAAAACTTGAGACTGTGTAGCCTAGTCAGCTAAGGTCACATGGTGCCTTTTTGACCTTTTCCACTCCTGTGCTGTGAATCTAGGTCTTCTGCAGGGTGCGATACTGCTGTGGCATGACTGGGAGGGAAATGGTTAAAGCAATCAGCATGAGGGCTCTGCCTAGCCATTTAGTATTAAACTTTTAGCTTTACAGGGAAATCAGGGCTTGAGTTTGCAGATATAATTAAACTCATGTAGCATGGAGCTGGTGGTTAACTGATCTTCTACTTGCTAGACATATGATTAAGTATATGGTAAGTTGAGTAAGTTGGAAGTGAGCAGTGTAAAAGACTGAAAAGTGTGTGCATACTTATTTTTAATTTTTAAGTTCCTCATTGCCAGGGTATGGTTAAAATGAAAGGGTTTGAGAAGAATGTTAAGAAGGAAAATATAGCTTTAAAACACGTGCCATTACTGAAAAAGTTGCTGACTGGTAACTTGCGTAGTTTTAATTTGTAAATTCAAGCCCTGGGTGGCAGTGTCATGAAATACCTTACCAAGACATCCTCAAAATACATAAGGGCCTTACATCATACTGTGTCTTTATTCTGTAATGTTTCCTTGGTTTCAAGCCTGGTGCTTTGTCACCCTTCTAATCTTTTTAACGTATTTGGTTGCGATTCATTTTGTAATATTTTTGTATCAACACAAGCTTTTTTTTTCTTGGGGTTTGTTTTTTTTTTTTTTAGCAGTCTTAGCTGTAAATTTGCCTTTACCCTGTAGCTAAGATTGCATAGTTTGTCATGTGACAAGTCACACATCATTCTTGACATGTGCCATGTATATTTGCCTTTGACCATTCAAACTGCATCATAGTCGTATTCTTGTTTTAAGTGCCTTTTTATTTTAACAGATGTTCACTTTTTACAGTGCTATTACTGAAGTTATTTATTAAATAAAAGTACCTTAAAATACTTAAATCTCGTCTCTTTATGTTGTAGAAGTTGATACTATTCCAAAAACCTGAGAACTGTGTCTGTTTGGGCAAGAGGTAATAGACATTGTAATAATACCAAATATGTGCTTTAGACCAAATCTGAGAAACATTAAGCAGAAGTGATCTTGCATAACAAACATTAGCTGTTGCATGAAATGCACAAAGGCCAGGGTGTAGCACAGTGCTCCGTGTTACGTACAGTGGCCGCTGATGTAAAGCCCCAGGCTTGCATGTGTGCTAAAGAAGTTCTGTAGTTTAGTAACTGTTCCAGCAAATGGGCTATTTGGTTAACATTGTTTCACAACACACAACAAATGAGAAAAATCACTACATTTTGTAGGAAAAGAAAGTCTTCCAAATTTTTTTTAAGGGCATAATATAGATAAGCTAGATTATCAAAACCATTTTGTAATTAAATACATTCCTAAGGTGTATTAATGGAATCTGTATGATTATTTATTTATTTTTGTTTAAACTGCTGGTACTTCAGGTTATCCTGAGAAGCTGTGGGGATCTAAAAGTCCCTTTTAACCTCCATCTGTGGGCAGAAGGAGCCTGGTTTCCACGAAGTGGGAGGGGGGCATCGACGGAGAGGTTGGGCAGTGTGCGTGTGTGTCTGTCTCCATCTCTGTATGAGGGAAGCAGCTGGAGACAAGAGGATCCAAGGGCCAGTTACGAGGTGGGCTTGGTTGTCTAAGGCCGGTTGCTGGAGAGATCCACGATGGGGTGGGTGTACGTTGGTGTGTGCGAGCGGGGAGGTCTGCAGCAGCAGCTGGAGCAGGGCCGGCACAGGTGGCAGCAGCAGGGGAGAGCGGAGGTCCAGGGGCAGCGGCTGGGGAAGGCTGAGTGTCTAAGCCCAGCCACGGGAGGGATGTCCATTGGTCCTGTTTGTATTTCCATGAGTGCTCTCTTCTGTCTGCGGTGCTCTGTGTGTTTGTATGTACATACTGCGTACATATTGTGTGTGTGTCTGCACATGCTTACTGGCAATACGTGCTTAGGCTCACTACGGGTTGGACCTGGGGACACGGAGCTGCTGCAGCCTGCCTTCTCTTGAGCTACCAGATTTGGCAACAGGTACGTTTTCTGACGGTTGGTGCAAGCAGGGGCAAACTCACAGATGGGAAGAAGCTGTGCAACAATTTAGCCTGCTATCCTTCATAACAAAGTCCACAGTACTGCTCTGGATTAGTTCTTACATCATGAATGCTTTCCTTGTGTTGCCTTTCCAACTAAGGGAATCGAAACAGCCTAAGAATGCCTTCCTACCTGACCGCAAGATAAGAAACCAGCTGCGTTCATATATACAGCTGGTGGTGTCTGTTCCTCTTGATACTAACTTTACAGAGTTGTGACTTGACTATGGCCATGATGGATGAGATTTTATTTTGAGCATTTGAGTACTTGCCTCCCTTCCTACTGCTTTGGTCACTTCCCCAACAATAGTGGGGATTTTCAATAGTTCCATAAGAAAAAAATGCAGAAATTTCTTATTACTTGTCCGTGACAACTGTCTTCGCTGGAGACAAGGCAATTTGAACAGAAGGGATAATTTCTGATCTTTATGGCTGTTGGTTTTTCAATATTCTAGAAAGAATAATCCCAAATTTCTGTTTCAGACTAGGTATCGAAGTCCCCTTCAGATCTTTTTACCTCTCAGTCTTTCCCAGACTTCACAGAACACTGGAGTCCTGAACTAACCAGAATTCATGTCATACGGGTAGCAGGATGCTGACCTTTAGGAACCCTGATGCCTATACAGCATTACCAGTCCTCCTAAATTATGGAAGTAGTTGTGGATCCTTCCTGGCTTATAAATACTGACCTCAGCTACTTACCCTGAAATCTGCAAGTTGGTGAAGCAGGGAACTCTTAGTAAAATACCAACAGGTGCATAGATTCAAAAGACTGTGATCCCACACAGGCTAGATAGAAGATCCCAGTAGTATATGTGTTTTAAAAGAACTACAGTTAATATAACCATCATCCAGCTATCGTTAATCCATCAATTTCCCCAATTCCTGTCCAGTAACTAGAAGTAAGCTAGAATTGCTTTATGGCAGTTGTTAATTAAGTTTCTTGTCTTGGATTGAAACTATAACAGCAAAAATAAGTCAGCTAAAGAAAATCTCTATAATCATGTAGTTTATTAAGTAATATCCATGAACTAACTTTGCCACAGTATGTTGAGACTCTTGCCTTAAACTACCCCTAGGCTGCTTGGAAGACTAGTCAAGAGCTCAAACTGAAACAGCCTCTTATCACAGTCTGGAGCACCTATATATGAGGAAATCTAGACTGATAAATACATACTTCCCTTGGGATTCTGATGTTTTTCCTTCCTTTTCTGCACAATTGCACAGCTATACAATATGACCATTTTTTCTTTTCCGTAAGAAGTACAAATTCATTCTCAAGAGGAGCACAGAATATGAACAGAAAAAAAAAAATTAACTTTTTAAATAAAACTCTTTTATTTACCAAAGCTTTGGTATTGACCAAGGGGAAGTGGTGAAAGAGTATGCTCTAGCTACAAAGTTCTACTATTTAAAGGGTGTTTTCCAAGCACTTCTGTTTTTTATTTCTGAAAAATGAGTGGTGTTCCTCAGGGGTCGGTATTGGGACTGGTGCTATTTAACATCTTTGTTGGTGATGTGGACAGTGGGATTGAGTGCACCCCCAGCAGGTTTGCCGATGACACCAAGCTGTGTGGTGTGGTTGACACACTGGAGGGAAGGGATGCCATCCAGAGGGCTCTTGACTGGTTTGAGAGGTGGGCCTGTGTGAACCTCATGAAGTTCCACAAGGCCAAGCGCAAGGTCCTGCACGTGGGTCGGGGCAATCCCAAGCACAAATACAGGCTGGGCGATGAGTGGATTGAGAGTAGCCCTGCAGAAAAGGACTTGGGGGTATTAGTGGATGAAAAACTGCATATGAGCCAGCAACGTGCGCTTGCAGTGCAGAAAGCCAACTGTATCCTGGGCTGCATCAAAAGAAGCGTGGCCAGCAGGTCACTGGAGGTGATTCTGCCCCTCTCCTCTGCTCTCATGGGACCCCACCTGGAGTACTGTGTTCAGCTCTGGGGCCCCCAACATAAGAAGGACATGGACCTGTTGGAGTGGGTCCAGAGGAGGGTCACCAAGATGATCGGGGGACTGGATCACCTCTCCTATGGAGACAGGCTGAGAGAGTTGGGGTTGTTCAGCCTGGAGAAGAGAAGGCTCCAGGATGACCTTATAGCAGCCTTCCAGCACCTAAAGGGGGCCTACAGGAAAGATGGGGAGGGATTCTTTAACAGGGACTGTAGTGATAGGACAAGGAGTAATGGCTTTAAGCTGCAAGAGGGTGGATTTAGATTAGATGTAAGGAAGCAGCTCTCCACTGTGAGAGTGGTGAGGCACTGGAACAGGTCGCCCAGAGAAGCGGTGTGTGCCCCATCCCTGGCAGTGTTCAAGGCCAGGTTGGATGGGGCTTTGAGCAACCTGGTCTAGTGGAAGGTGTCCCTGCCCCATGGCAGGGGGCTTGGAACTAGATGATCTTTAAGGTCCCTTCCTGCCCAAACCATTCTATGATTCTATAAAGTCAGAATTGCTGCCAAAGCAGTTATCTAGCAGAAAGAAAATATTTATAAGCAACTATGAATACAAGTACCAGAACACAAGAGTGCTGCAAAGTAATTCAAGTGAATGTTCATTAATGATAATAAATACATTAACCCCTATCTCATTAAAATGGATAAATTGCAGCTAGAAAAAAACCACTGTAGGGCATAATTTTAAATAACTTGAGAATATTTGGGTTAAACATTAATTTTAAATGCATTTTGGAGGCAGGGTTTTTTTAAAGATAACATTAAACTGAAGAGTATCATACAGATCAATGTAAGAAATAGCTTGTAAAATACATAGAAAAAAACAAGTCTCAAATACTTTGTCACTGGAAAATGGTCAGAAATATTCTATTTGTTTATTCTTCATAGGATAGCTATATGAGCTGTCTCACCTTGCTTTAACACTGCATTACATAAAACAAGTCTTGTTATCCACAAGCGATTTAAAAGTACTGTATTGCAGATTCTCTGCTATGTGACATTTCAAACTCTTGGCTCCATTCCTAATTTTATATACACAATTGGGATTGCCAAAGCAGATATTAACACACACTTAAAAATCACTTTTCAGTGATTTAAAGAGCAAGACTTCCGTTATCAATGTCTTACAGTGAAAGCTATTGAATATTCTTTTACATATGTGATATTTGTTCTTGCTGTTTGAAACTTCCAAGCTGCATCTGCTTACCAAGATGTTCATTACCAGTTAAAGACGTCGCACAGTGAAGAATGAGCCAACGCTGCAGATGAAAGCATAGATTGTTCTTCATAGGTACTAGGGATTGTGGATCAGCCTTTAATACATCTATTGACCACAGTCTGCTTTTCTCTTTCGCTCTGCTTCCAAAGGAGAGGATGGAGCCTGTACGTGGCACTGCTGGCAGCGAGGTATGTTGGCCAGTGTTTTGTAACGGGGTGATGTCGAGAAGCAAAGTTCCAGAGCGAGGAATGAATGCGAGTGATCAGGAAAATGCCTGAGGTATGGAAGCAGCACGCAGAGGAAGGGTAGGCAGGGGAACGAGGAGCCAGAGCACATGGGCAAGGGAGGGAAATCCACCCGTTTTCCGTAAGTCACCCACGCTCCTCCATCTACATGTTTGCTTTCAGATCCTTTTACTAAGTTATTTACTTTACAATTACCAATGAATCTGTCGTGATTAAATGATTTCTTGTCACATTCTCATCTTTTTGCAAGCTCTGATTTTCTTCTATTTCAGCAATCAAAATTTCTCCTTTCCTGATGAGTTCATCATGAGTTATATAAAAAGTGGATGGTTTTGGTGTGTATCTCAGAAAAAAATTTATAGAACAGCTCTATAAAATGAAAACAGATACAGAACATGGAAAAGAAATGTTTGTATTTCCTCAGCACTACCGTGGCTATACAGAACAGTCAACGTAGATTAATCAAACCATTGCATTTCATTAGATAAAGTAATTATGTGTTTAAAAAAAAAAAAAAAAAAGGAAAATAATGAACTATATATTTTTTCTTATCTATTATTTTATTTACCTTTTATGTTAGCACAGAGCAAAGACAAGTTAAAAAAAAAAAAAAAAGAGAAGTAAGTGTGTATCTGAAGTGTCATAGATTTTATTCTAGAAATATTTCCTAACCAAAGCACAGCCCTTAGAATAATCAGTCACACAGTCATGGCTTTTTTCTGAGTAAGGAGTACAGATTCAGGATCAAGGCCTACTTCAGAGTCCCATAGAAAAAAAAAAAAAAGGCATCAAAAACCAGTAAGTCAGATCAAATGCCTCCATTCTTCTAAACAAGCGGTAGTCTGAGACATAAGATGGAGTAAGGAGTAGAATTCCTGTTTTTTTTAATGAGGATGCTGACATAGCATAATAGGTGTATCAGAAACTCTGAAAGGATGATAATTGATAGGATATTATAATTGCAAGACTGATAAAAGTCAAACCATCTACAACACTAATGCCTAATTTCAAAAAGGGAAAGTATAAAAAATAAACTCAAAGGGGTAACTATAAATGTGTTTGGAGGGAGGCACCAAGTTATTCTTGGGTACCACAAGAAAGACTTCAGAAAGATCACACAAACAGAAGAAAGACTGATTAAACAGCCAGTAAAAGAAGCTGATCAAAGTAAGATGTCCTTGGAAGAGCTGAACTGCATTTAAATGAAGAAAATAAAAAAGAACAGAAAGTTGAACATTAAAAGTATGCTAAAGAGGATTTAGTGCCTGAGGGAAGGCATGAAAACCAATAAATACACTGGAACAAGAAGCCTGACACTGAGATACAAGAAGGACAGTTGGAATAGAGAAATAACAGAATATGCAAACTCATTCTTTGCTTCTATATTTACTGTTGAGGAGTTTCATGAGATAGCCAACCTAAAATTCCCCAGCTTGGGGCAAATACCAGAGAAATTATTCACATTGAAGCATCAACAAAATATTCTAGGGCTAAATCAACAAAAGGAATGTCAGCAAACTGCCAAGAGCCAATGTTAATCATTTAAGAAGGCTTAAGGAACTCAAGGATGAGTGCCAGATCTCATTGCCGTATGAATGGATAATGGCTAACATACGTGGTCTTGAGTTTTAAGAGGCTTTCTGGGAGTTAAAAACAAAATACAGAAGAGTTATCCAGATGTTTCTACCACTATCTGGTAGAAATTAATAAGTAGACACATGGATAAGTATAACATATTGTGGAAGAATCAATACGGGCAGAATGAAGTCATATCTCACGAATCTAGACTTCTTTGAGCGAGTCAGTAACATGCAGACAGAGATAATTTCATACAACTGGATTTCCAAAGCCTTTCAACAATGCTTTTCATCAAAGACCCTTAAAGAAACTTCCAGGGGATGTGAAGAAAGTCTTCAAAAGAATAAATAACTATTAGAGACAGAAGATAGAAAACACAGCATAACAATTAATTACCGGTTTTCTAATTTGAGGGATGTCATGGACGGACTCTTCGACCTGCTGGCCTCACTCCTTGTAGTGCAGTCCAGGATACCGTTAGCCGCCTTTGCCATGAGGGCGCATTGCTGGCTTGTTGTCGGCTTGCTGTTCCCCTGGACCAACAAGGTCGTCCTCCGCAGAGCTGCTTTCCAGATGGTCGGACCCCAGTGTGTGCTGGTGCGCGGGGTTATTCCCCCCCAGGCGCAGGTCTTGGCACTTTCCCTCAGTGAATATCATGGGGTCTCTCTGCCCACGTCCCTCTGAACGGCAGCACAACCACACAGTGTACCAGCTACTCCTCTGAGTTTGGTATCATCCGCAAACTTGCTGAGGGTACTGTCTGACCCGTCATCCAGGTCATCATAGAAGATGTTATACTGCAAAAAGGCCAGTATCAGACCCTGGGATATGCCCCCAGTGATTGGCCTCCAACCAGACTTTGTGCCACTGATCACAGCCCTCTCAGCCCAGCCGTTCAGCCAGTTTTCGATCCACCTCACTGCCCACTTACCTAACATTTACTTCATCACCTTGACTACAATGGTGATATGGGAAACAGGGTCAAAAGCCTTACTAAAGTCAAGAAAACATCGACAGCTCTCCCGTCAGAAAATTATATTCGTACATTTAAGCCAAGATCGTACCTGTACATAGTCAGTGACAATCTCTGAACTCTCTGTTGCCTGCTCAGGAAATAAGGTATAGACCATCGGCTTAATACTCAGCAACAGTCAATAAAACATACAGAATAACTAGGTATTACTAGAAAAAGAGTAAAAAGCAAACAGAAAATGCTGTCAAATTAAAAAAAAAAAAAAAAATCTTGAGTAAATCTTGAATACCACTTCAGTCTCAGCCTTTTCAGCAAAGATACGATAAAACTAGAAAAGACACTGAGGAGGATGACAAAGATAATGAAAGTTGCATACCAGTTTCTATACAGGGAGTGATTAAATACAAAGGGATTTTTTCAGCCTGGAAAACACAACTCAGCGAGGATACCGTAGTGACCTGTCATGAGAGGCAATGGAGAAGGTGAACAGTGGAAGACTGAAGAGTTATCAGACAAAGGTAGTTCCAAGCTCAAAATAAACGTAAGGTACTTCTTCCCATAACCTACGATTAAGTTGTAAAATACTTTGTCATACTATGGATTTAAAATGAGTAGATAAATTCACAAAAGAAGAATTCTTCATGGTATATTAGCTACAGAACATAGCAAATATGCCTTAGTTTGAAATCGGAGATTATTCTAGGAAGAATCATATACTGTTCTCTACACAGCTGCTTTTGAACACAGATGCAGAGAGGGCACTGGATTACATCAAACTTTAATCTGATCCAGGAAGGTTAGTTTAGTATTTACCATTCATGCCACAAAACTGGCTACTTGCAAGAGCCTGAGCTTGTTGCAGACCTTTCTGGTTTGATTTCAAGCTAGTAAGCAAAAGCTTTCCTCATTACCTCCTGCATTTTCTTTTCTATCACAAAAGAAATACATTGTAGCAATAATTAGAAGTAAATTACATTTACTCTTTTAAAATCTGATTCAAAAGAAACAATAGCCTTATCTCAGCAAGTTGTCTGGCCTGCTACTTTGTGTCACACTAATGGCCACATCAAAACCTCACCCCGCAACAAATGCTTTTTATTTCAAGACTCTCCACTGATGTGAAACTAGACCACTTTTCCATAAATCTCTCAAACAGCAGTAGGAAATCAGTGTACGTCAAGAGTTCTGGGTGCTGTTGCAAAAGAGGTGCCTGGCAGAAAAAGACACTTCACTTCAGTCCAATACATCAGAATAAAATATGCTGGCACTTAGCAGTGCATGACTAGGAAAACACCACCAGTCCACTCCTTTATATTCAGTTCTTTCACATGGTGCGTTAATTGTATTACCAGAACAGGAAACCTAGCCATATGGATGTAGTTTATAGAGTCTGGGATTTTCAAAACCACCTATAACTTGGAATCATCCAAATATATCTACATTTCTGTAAGAACTGGTGTTTTAGTGAAATGAAGCAAGTGCCAATCGGTTTAATCCCCCAACTAAAATGTGATCATTCTGTGCTCCTGTTTGAAGCATCTACGGTCAGCAAATACGAAATATTAAAAATAAAATTTTACGTCAGTTACTGCCTTTCACTGGCACTTTAGTGGCATCTTCATCCATAAAGGACCCAGAGCACTGCGACCTCCCTGGGCGTGGGCAAGTGTCATACAGTTCAGTGGTTGGAGTACACCTTTGAATAACAGAGTTTTATTGGACTCCAGTCCTTGTTAAAACCGGATCACTGTGCAGTCAGGACATCTTTTGAACAGTTGAGAACCAGGAAGGCATGATACTCTATAACATGGTAACGTAACACATTCCGTTTCTGCTGAACTGCTGTCTGACTCGGGCGCTTCAGTTCTTCGTGAAGCATCCTAAGTGCCAAAGTAGGTAAGGTCTGACCTTTGCACCGAATTCAATCTATCTCCTGTGTAACACTGGTCATCAAATTTTCCTCAATTAATTCCTTTTGAGATAGAAAATGAAAATAACAACCTATTTTCCTTTCACATTGTTAAGGAACACATCACAAAGCTGACAAGTATTCAGCTGGAATACATTTGACAAGAGGGTTAATTCCATATCTATCTAATTTTGTAATAAAAATATCTTTCTTCAAAACTCTAGTGACTCATCTGTCTCAGCTATGCCAACATTATAACTGCTATTAATAAATAAGGTAACCTCAACACGTCTCAAAAAAAATTAAGTCAGTTTGAATGTTTCCTTCCATAAAACAATAATGAGTAACATCAGTTATGTTTCCTTCCTTTAGTTTTCTATTAATATTGCCCTGCTAAATGATTCTATCCAATGTCAAGCTGATGTTGCCCCATATATCCTTTTAAAAACTAGCACAACAGTAGCTCCATTACAGCTTTCTGGAAATTTTCCACTGTTTCAAGAATGACTATAAATTAATATTAACTGACCAAACAGCTCCTTGATCAGCTCATTTATTCAGTACCTTTACGAGACAGTCTTCAGCTCGCAAATATGTAATCAGCTAATGCATATGCAGACTGGAACACTACCTGTGCCCTTGTAGTACAAAATTTTCAGTCTAACAAGTTTAATATTTCTTTCCCATTTTTTGAAATATCCCATCAGTTCCATTAGAGTTTAATAAAACCTGAAAATCTGACAGAAATTAGTACAAAAAAACCCTTTCTGAACAAGTTTTTCCTGCTCTTAGAAGATCTTTCAAAGTTTAAATAATTTCCAAAGGTTTTTTCAGAATTTATAGTCTATCAACAATTTTATACCAAAATGGTTTCTTAGAACTATAACATTTTATCATCAAATTTTCATTTTAAGTTTATATATTAAAATTTCACTAGCCACATAACAATGGCAGATAGTTATTAAAGAGTTGTACTTAGATAGAAAACATATTCTAGCTGACATCTTAAACCATAACACTGTTTTTCAGAGGCTTGTAAAAACAAGATAGCTGCAGCTGGACAGAGATGATGCCTATAAGAAATATTCTGCAACTTCAGTGGAACCACAAGGGCATAACACAGAAATGGCTACAGCAAAAAGAACACATAGGAGAAGTCTACATAAATTAGCTCTGCCTTCTGTGCTTTAGAACATAGGTCATCAAGGAACTTGGCTGCAACTTCACAAAACCATATTTTAAAATGTATTGAGAACTTTAAGGTAAATTTGATTAATGTTAAAATTACATAAATACATATTTGGGTCAGTAAGTATATTTTTCAGTTCTATTAATTAGGTACTGAATTGGGAAGAAAAAGATTGAGGGATCTATCAAAAAAGAATTTACAATCTCCTGATTTTTTTTGCCTATCTTGATAAGGCAGAAGACTCTTAAGGCTAATTACGTTTTATAGTGTATAGAGCAGTTCAGAATATTTGTTCACTTTTCTTCTTATGACTAAGAAGTATAACCATCTAACATATTCCAAATCAGACACAAATTATAATAATACATATTTTCAGTAAAAAAATATATATTTAAGCATCCATCCTAGGACTGTCGACCAAAGCCAGAATTTTTACTGACCGTACATATAGATGAATGTACATACAGGGTCTCACGCTCTGACTCATGCGTGCCTAGCTCATCTGCTACAGGAGCCTCCACTTGCTGCAGGTCTTTCAATTTTGCTTCTAGACCTGCAGTTAAATCCCTTTTAGCTCATATCCTTTCCTCACTATAGAAAATGACAGATATATTATTCAATTTGAAGTTTTACAAGCTCTTGTAATAGATTTTAAGCTACAGTGTTTAATGTTGAAAAGTTGCCTTTGCATTCATATAGTAAATACAGTATTTGAAATATTAGACACAGTAATTACTCAAAGTTGGTTTAAAAATATCTAAATTGAAGAACGAAACCATTCTATAAACTGCTATGGGCTATCACACAAGATATAATGCAGGTATGTAACGCACTCTGTATGTACAGCTTAAAGAATAAAAGCAAGTAATTCCTGCCTGCTGAAACTTATACCTTTGATAACATTTTCCAATTATAGTGACAATCTAGTATTGCAGACATAGATCAGAAGTATCTTTTTATGCATATTGAACTATTATGCTCCTAAGTTATAATTTCAAATGTATTTTCTTTAAAAATACCTAAGTAGCACTCAGTCACCCTAAGTTATCCCTCCCCAGTCTCAGAACTTTAGTCAATGACCATTTTCACCTGTGTGAAAATAGATATTCCCTTCAACTTCTTACTTTTTTTTACATAAGTCTCAAGCAAAAGAATTCTAAACATTAAAATTTGCTAAAATAATGTCCATGTTTATAAAAAGCCAGCCCTGTACTCGTACTCCTGGAAGATATGAATGTCTCGGCGATTCTACTCTATGGACACACAAAACTGTTAGTGAATAAATCATACGGTATCGGGCTTCAGCTGTGTACTTACCCTTCATGCTGCCTGTTTGGCTGGCTGCCAGAGCCAGTGTGTTTCCTGCAGGTCTTTCACGTTTGATTCCGAAATTGCAAGAAGCCTTCTCTGGTTTGGTAGCTCACTCTGCTATCTGCAGTAGGTGCAAAATATCAGTCATTAGTTGGAAAACTACATTTATATATTTCTTTTTAAAATTGAATCCTGTAAGATGGACCTTGAGCTTAAAATTTCCTTGATATTGGAAATAACATCCGTGATATAATAAATCATTAGCCCATACTGTGAGTAATGTTTAAAATAAATTTCTAAGCCTTGAAAAGAAAGCATTGTCATTTGCTCACGTTTAAGTAATACCAAAATTAAAAAGCGCACAGGGAATGAAAAACAATGGCATTTTTATTACCCTGCCTTCCTGAATATGTTGTATTTTAGATTTAAGCCCTTCGAAACAAAGAATATCTTCTTGTTTATATCACAGCGTAACTGCGATTCTCATTCCAGCCTCTGGATCATAATATCTGATTTTCCCATCTTACACATTGCAATAGCAAGAAGGAATAATGGTCAGACATAGGACTGGGGATGAGTTCCTGACCCTGATTAAACTAATTACAAAATTCTCATTAACTGCAGCAGAGTCCACCGTAAGTCATGAAATAGTACGAGTCACCTGGGCCCTGAGTGCGACCTGTTCCCCCCTCCTAGGGGCTCAGCTACCTGTGGTCAAGGACAACCCTGGGACGATGCAGTCTGGTGACCTGGGGAGAAGAGCACCGGGAAAAGAGCTGTGTGAGAATAAGCCGTGAGAGGAGGGTCTCTCCTCCTTGGCTTGGGAGCTGTGTGAGCTTCCAGGCTCTTGCCTGAGCAACGTTGTAGGCATGCTTTTTCCTGGCCGTGACCTCACTGATCTTGACCTACTGACTCGATTTTCTGGCTTGACTTTCAACTTGCCTTCTCATTATAGATTTGCCTGACAATCACCGGACCGTCGGCTGAACCTGGTTGCTGTCACCTGCCCTGATTCTGACCCTGACACGCTGACTTCGTTTCAGATCACATCTCATCATTTTGCACTTGTCTTGTGATCTGGACTGCCGGGTGATCCTAATTACCATAACCAGACCCACCCTGCGTGCTTTGCGCAGCTACCGTGGGGTTGTGCCCTTGTCAGTGAAGACATTGCCCCTGACCGTCTTGCTGTCACCATCAATTCCCAGATGGCCTTCCCTTGCGGAGCAGCCTACTCTTGCTGCTCCCTGACATACAGAATCTCACTGCCCTTCATCTCCCGTCTTTTCTTTCTCTTTTGCCTTCTTCCTATCTTTGATACCATTGATCATTCCTGCCTTCCTGGCATTTTACACCCACGAGGCTTGAAGATCACTTTTTTCCCCTCCAGTTCTTTTCAAGACTGTTATTTTAGTTCATCTTTTGGAGAGCCTTTTCACTCTTTCCCCGCTCTCTCATCATTCCCCAGGGCAGTGTCTATAGCCTTTTGCTCGTCTTACATTATGTTCTCTCTCCAAGCAATTTCATCAGCTGGCAGTTATTCAGTTATCACCTCCCTGCTGATGACTAACAAATCAAGCTCAGCATCATTAATTGTTCTTTTAGTAATATTCCCCATCTGTCCTTCTCTCAAATTATGTCACTTCAAGGTTTTATCAGCTTTAAATAAACTTGCAACAAAGAGCTAATATCTTTCTTTCTAAAAACTTGCCAGATCTTTACTTTCCAAAACTAATTTTCTGGATATTCAGGCGTGTAATCTCAGGATACTTTCAAAGTTTTCCCTCACATTGCTCTTAATAAAAAAAATCCACCTGCCATTTTGGGATCCTGCTCTACTCAACATCTTCTTTCCCTGGTTGCCCAAAGAGAAGTGGCCTCCTTTCAGTCCTTATAGAATGTTATAAAAACCCTTTCAATTTGTTCATGTAACACCCTTGCCTCAACACTGTCCCATCTGAATTCTTCAACCAGCTTCCAGTTCTCTTTGACACCAAATTCACATTTTTCAGTATTGCTTTTAAGTGTTCATGTGATATATAAATGTACATCTATTTAAAAAAAAAAAAAAAAGGGGGGGGGGGAACAACACCCCCCACCCTGTATTAGGTAAAATAAACCTAGTTACCAAGTTGAAGAAATATCTGAGCTAGTTTTAAATTGGCCGGGTATTGACAGAAGCCAATTAATGCTAGTGAAATACCACCAGCAACAGTGCTACTGAACTTCTTGGCAGGATGTATTAGCTCATGCACAACTTTATGCTTTTGTGGATAAATGTTCTTCCTGTTCTTCTGTAGAGCTCTACGGTTCCCTCCATACATATTCTCTCACTAAGCTTTATGCTTATTCATATTTTGTATATTCTGCCAGTATTCCCAGTTTTGGTTAATTTGTTTGACAGTCTGTCAACTATATATCAAATAATATAAAGTCTTTTAGCTTATTTGCATTTAAGTTCCTCTTAAAATAGTTCTACTTTTCACAGTGTCTCCAGTAACTTTCACTAATGTCTGTTTCTTCATCTTGAGACCAGGAGTTGCTAGAGCAGTAACACTTCTTGAGTAAGTGCATATGAGCTGTTGGGGTAAATTAAACAGGGACCTAAATAATAGAATACAGATCTCTACATTTATTCTGCATTTACCAGTACTTCTGTCTATTTCACTATCTTCAAAAGCCTCTTTGTCTTTCAGATCTTCTATACCTGATGACAGCTTAACAAGCGTACTGTGCAAAAGCTCAACTGTTTTCTTCGTAAAGATAAAAGCTACTCAGAAAGATGTTCAACCGAGAAAACATCTAAACAGTGTCTAATGTTTTTCCTCTAGAAACTGGCACACGGTATTTTCCCAAAAGAGTGAAGTAAACTTTATAACTCTTAAGAATTAGACTTCATTGCATTTCTTACTGCAGTCATGTGCATTCCATGCAGTTTCATTCAGCGATGAAGGCAAAATATGTACCAGTCCAGATGTGGGCATTTGGGCCCATTTTGGAAAGCACACCCATAGCACAGATGTAGGGAGTTTCATCCCCACGTGAAGATTTTAGATTTTGCTGTAGAATAGCCTTATTTCATTCTTTGTTATATCATCTTTATTAGCCATTTTATACAGATAGATGAAGAATTGGCACAAATTTAAGATTTTATGGAGTTGGTCAAGCTTTGGTAACAGTTAGGAAAATAAAACAAGAAGAAAAAGAAAAGAAAGCACTTCACTGAGGGCAAACTGTCAACATCTTCAGGAAATGTTTAATGTTCTCTTAGCAGGTCCCTACACGATTAGCTTTCCACTTACCAGTTTCCAGGCCAGTTACTGCTGGTGAAAGTGTTGATGCTTGTTTCATTTTACTCACTTGATTCATTAATGGAAGACTGTAGACATTTAATAGAAATTCTGCCTCATTGGGAATGTGACAAAAGCAAAAAGTTACTTTAGGAAAACACATAGGCCTTAACCTGGGACACAGAAAGAGTGACATGTTTTACTTTAAAGCTATGTTCTATATTTAATACTAGGATCTTTTTGGACTACAGTATCTTATATATAAATACATAATACGTTACAGCCTTGATTATTGTTTATATTAAAGCCACTGCATACTCTCCTGTTAATGTAATTAAACTTTAAAATAGCTGAAGCACCACTAGTAAAAAACACATTCAGGCTTATGTTTATTATTAATCTAAAGATCAAAAAAGGATTAATATGTATCATATTTCTGATATTATATATTTACCTAAAACCAAGTTTTATTACTTTGTAACAAACTTATTTGCAAGATGAGAATACGTACCCAACCATGCAAATGTATCTGAAGACGTAAGAATCATTATCTCTTTTTATAGAAGTACAAGCTGAAGGCTCAGGGGACAGGGGTAAACAAGTTTGCAAAAGGTTAAGAAATAAATTAATTGCCAATACGGAAATATCAGTGCAGCATATGAACAATGTCGTTTTCTGTCGAAAAAGACTGTAAACATACATGGATAAATGCCAGTTCTCTTGGCTAAATATCAGACAAGATGATTTCATTAATCTGTAGAATTTAAAAAATGTGTTTACATTGCCATACTTTTTAGCACATAAACAAAGAGCATGTAAGGCTGACAGTCACTTCAGGAATTGCATCAGAAACCTTAACAGGGCCAGGTGTGTCTTATTTCTCATGATAACCCTACAAGTTCCAGTATTTATCAATTAAGAAGTCATAATCTAGTCATTCAATAAAGACTGCTACAGAAAATAACCCATAATAATTTGTGGAGTCACTGTGAAAATAATCATTGTCATTATAGGGATCCTACATTATTGTTTGTCTGGATCTAATTAAATTGTGGCTATTTTCTACTTGTTGCATAGGCTCCTCCTTTGACAACTGTTATAAAAATATAAGCTTTATTTATATAAATATTCCCCATGCAGCAAAAATATTTTTTAATAGCAGAACACATTAATGAACATAAATTTTCATAGAATTTTATCATATATTATGTGTTACTATTATTTAAAATTCATACTATCTGCATGTCAGCATGACTGAATGTGTTTTACATGTAATCAGCTCCATTAGAAATATGTTCATTGGTATAACAAATTCCCAGCGTACCAGAGAGAAATGCTTCTCAGTACTGTCAAAATACTGGATTTAGGAAGCACATTCCAAGGTCTCTGGCAATCTTTGGCATGATGCCACTAGTTACAATCAGACACTCTTCTTTCAAAAGAAAAGTTACGATTTATCTTTAACATCTACAACTTCTTGTTACAGTCCAAGGAAGATTTTCTTCTTCAGGTAAGATGGTTTCCAAAGTTACATTCTATAATGAAAAATAATAGCATTATGTTATATTGTTTGCTATTATTATAACAGTAGTCAACTGATAAATGTTCTTATTTCAACATATCCAAGTCCCGAAAAAACTCAAACTATAAATTAATGATTTATCTCTAAGAACCGAGAAGTAATTAGTTAATTTACTAAAACTAATTTCTAAACAGATAAATGGAATACTATTTCCCCTTTTTTTCTCATTTTGATTTATTCAAACTCACAGAACCCTATACAGAAATGGAGTTCCATCTTCACTTTTTTCCATCAACTTATTCAAGACTGAAAAGTCTGGTATCAAACCAATAAAATGCTGGCAGTTGATACTTTAAAAGAAATCCTTCAATATTTGGAAAATTACAGAATATATATTATCTTTGGGTCTTAGAAGGTATGTATTTGGAACTGCTGAACTGTGGGAACAATGCTGGACAAAGAAGAGATCTCTCACACAGTAGTGCTGGAGAGACTGTGTCATATTCCAATATGCAAAGAAAAACAGAGATGCTAGAGGTTTGCTGTAGATTACCGCTGCTGCCATAAAACCCTTTAGAATCATTTTCATCATTTCCATATGGCTAGCAACCATTGAAGTATTTTACTCCAAAATATGTTATTGATTATATTTAACACTTCTTCAGGATAATCTTATATATTCCAGTTTCTGTGTTAGGTTTTTACCTCCTTACCTCATGAGATTCTTGCAGACTGCTCTCAAATCAAAATACTGTAATATAAGCATAATATATTGTAACACTCAAATACATTCCACTACAGTTTTTGTGCTACTCTGTGCTACTGTCATGTAGAAGAACTGGTGAAGTCCAAGATAGAAAATCTTTCCATGCAAAAGTCCCCAAATGTCAAACATGCTGTGTTCAACTGCTGAACATTAATTTATGAAAAGGTCATCTGCTTCATTATAGTTTAAGGAAGCAAAACTCATGAATACATTCAAACATGGGAACTAAGTGTACTCAAGAGCCAATGGATTGTTCTGGAAATAAAGGGAACGCTTTGTTTCACCTTTTTTATCTTGCTTCAGTTCCTTGGTGTTTATATTTTCATCCCCCAAAACAATGAGAAATATTAAGGTGGAACATTTTACAATGTTGGTAATTTCACAGACTGAAGGAAGAATAGGACAGGTAAGAAAATGAAAGAATCCGTTCCACTGCAGTTAATTTCTCCAAGTTTAAACAGCTGCAGTTCAGGTTACAAACAAGACAGTTTTCCCACTGAATGAAGCTATGCTAAGTGTCAATTGCTCACAGACAGAGAGCACTGACACAGCAATACTGCAGTAATAAAAAGTTATTAAAATTCACCTTCCAGTGTATAAGAGAATTGAATAAACTCTGTCCTCATTTGTCTGTTTCTTCTTCTGAAATATTTTACTACTATATCAAGTTCACAAAACAGACTTGAAGATTGGAACAGACAAAATGCAATGTAAATATGCAGGGACTACTAGGGTGACCAACATCTTGGAAAATAAATACTTCAGAGTTTTCACTTATTTATTTTAAAAATCATTTATTGTTATTTGGACTGAGGTTCACTGGTATATATTGTTTGGCATCAAAACTGATTTTAAAAGGTTCTACCATACCACACTCGCAGACAGTATTCCCTTTAGTGTACCACAGTTCACTGCCTTCTCAGTTGTACTACTGCAATGATTTGTAAGGCTGCAGTCTGAAATGACCTATATTTTTAAAAAAGTTTGCTGGTTCTGCTTTTTACTACTGCACTGAACTCTGACTAGTCTCCAAGGCACACTGAAAAACCCTAGCATCTAGTTACTTCAGGCTAAAAAAACACCAGAAAAACACATCCTTATTGCAGTAACTGGACTGAACTAATTTGATCAGTTTTTCCTGTATTGAGTTTCTGTCTATTTACTGTAAAACAAAGGGAGTTATCATGGTTGATTCTTGATACTGTATTAGCCAAAGGAAAAAGAAAAAAAAAAAAAAAAAAAGGAGGTGGGGAGTCTTAGAAGTATATGACTCTTCTTCAGAAAATGACAAGCACAAGTATCCCACCCCGTTCACCTTCAAAAGCACTATTTTTTTCAAGAATAGGCAGGAAACCTGCCTGAAAGCTGGATGGATTTAGAGTTTACATGACTGAAATACAAGGCTTTCTATTCAGATGGAGAGGAAAGAAGTAAAACAGCTGCTGAATGCTGACATAACTCAGAACAATCATTAGAGATGCTGTAAATTATACTGATATAATGTACATCCATGACAGAACCTAAAGTACTACCTATGAGATCCTGGCAGAATCATTACCTCATTGTATCACAGATTTCATCTGCAGCAAGTGGATAATAATGTTTATCCATCTTTATAAATAATTTTAATAGCTTGAGATTAAAATTATTGTATGAATCAGTCCTGTAAATCCAAAGAACTGGAGTGCAGATGCAGAAGTTTTCTCTTGTCTTTCTGAGATTAGTTGGGGTGAACCTTCTCTATTTAAAGACTTGGGTAATAGTTGTTCTTGATGTTTTAAGGAGAAATGTGATGAAGTTGAAAAAAAAAAAATCAGGTCTACTTTTGGTATAACTGGTTTTAGCATTACTGAACAGTTTGGAAATAAATATTTTTAAACTAGAGCATTACCTAAAATGAAGCTACACTGCTAATGAAAGTCAGTAAGACCGTGCCCATAGTCCTTTAGAGTATTTTTGTACTATCTTTATCTTCACAGTGAGGAAAAAACTGTGATCCCTAGGCCAAATGAGACGAATCCATTTAAGCTTAAAATCCTTCAGAGCACACTGGCTGTGTTCATACTTCCTAGGAAAGGGAATACACCCTGTCCCCACACACGTACATATGCACCACGTTCACCATTCGTTCGCCTGATGCACAGCACGTGAATGTCCCAGTAGTCTCGATATGAGGGGTTTGTGCTTGTCGTGTCCCCAGTGACAGTTGCTCACTTGTGAGCACATCCTAGTTCATCACCCCCACCTATGGGCCAGACTAATCCTCCAGAAAGGGCCATCTAAGCTCTTACTACGTGGACATTTAGGGACAGCCTGGAAGAAGGGTGTTGCTGGAAGAACTAGTGCTACTGAAACTGCAGGAGTAGGAGGAGATACTTTCTTATCAGTGGCGTGTTCCAGCACCCTGAGTTTTTGGCATCAGGCTGAGTCATGAATGCTATGGTAAGCTTCATCCTGTTCAGAGAAGGTTCTGAGTCCCGAAAGAATAGTACCTTCTTGCCAACATTATAACGTGCTATATCTCAAATGACTCAGCAGCAAGCATAATTTGGATAGAGAGAATACTTGCACAGAGCAGGAAAACACCATGGAGCTGCCACAGTCCTTGACTTCCATCAGCAGGCAGCTTACCGGGGCAAGGCCACTGTGGGCTAGCTGGTGATTTCCCAAACCATCAGAATGTCCAAATCTGCATTCATTAGCAACACCAGTTAGGTTGCGTGGGCCACTTCTCAGTGAGGCTTGGGTCAAATGCAGAAACACAGATTCAGGTGGCTCTAAAGTCTGACTCACACCTCCCCCTGAGAAACATGCTCACAGCTCAGTTGGATCCTGAATTTCCTCAGGGTCAAGACTGAGCTGGAATTTAATTAACCGACAGGCAAATAGAAAGATCACCAAGGATAAACAGAGGGAAAGAGAATGCGCGTGTGGAAGACTTCAGTCTGCCTCACCTCACCTCGATGTGAACTTATACTTTCAGAATAGGACCTCTGTGCACAGTCCGGTACCTCCGTTATTACAAGCACCCCAGGCTTCTGCATGAGCAAATAAGAATACAAGGTCTCCTGTGCTCCTCCTCCAGTTCAGGACTACTTCTGCCCAACAAACAACAGACAGGTCTCCAAGGATAATTAACATGCTTAATATTGGTACCGCGATTTATAATGATCATTCCTGAAAAATAAATCTTAACTGTAAATGGAGTTGGATTTTCCATCAATTCATCCTGCCTTTAAAAACAAACAAACATTAATGTAAACAAAAAGGAACACACAAAAACTCTGATTTTCTGTTTCCTCTCGCTGCTGTTGACCTTTACAGGGTTTTGCCAGATAACAATGATGTTGGCTCCTTATCAGTATGTTTAGAAGAATACTGCATGTTTCCATGTTGAGATGGGTAAGTTGCAAGTCTTGGAGACTTTTCAATGATAAGAACTAATTCCTTAGGTTTATCCAACGTTCCTTACTCCTGGACGTGATCTTTTCCTTTTTACTTGCTTACTGAAACCCCATGATTGTTACACCGCTTTCTCTCTGCTAATCCTTTTTCTCGTAGTTTAACATCCTTTTTTAGAGATGGTGCTGCATTGCCTTTTGTTTATTGCTTGTTCCCCTTGATTCACTGCTGTCAATTTCGGTACTAATCCATCAGCTTCAGTAATGGACTTGGATGGTAACCCTGCATGGTCTTCTCCATTGCCTTCACTTTAAGTTATTTTTTGGCATTTCTTAGCTATATCTTCAGCATTTTTTTCATAGGAGTGTCAGAAACATCAATATGATCCTCTTCTGCATTTTTGTAACAGAAGTTTCTATCTTGAACAACTTGTGTCTTGAAAATGAGTAGATTTTGCTAGGTTGGCAAGTTGCTTGTTAGGATTTGCAGCTTCCTATTAAAGTATATATTATGAACATATTTGCATTAAAATTAATTTGCTGTTTGGGTTCACTTCAATCCATTTAAATACCTCCTTAAGCCCTTTTCAACTGAAGCATGTTCTCAACTACTTTAAATTTAAAAACCGTTTAAGCTTCGAGTCAAATATACACTTAAATAATAACTGTAGCACAGCTAGAGCAAAGCACCTTTAAATATAAAAGTAATATATAACAAGTAGTAAAACCATTATTTAAAGCTTTCCAAATAGCAATGAACTGAAAACAGAAGAGTTGAATTAAGCTTTTATAAGAAATAACTGAAAAATTTCCCCAGGAGTTTAAAATACTGCAACTTTTAAGTTAAAACTTGTTTAATACATTAAAATATAACTATACAAGTTACAAAGTGGAAGTTTAAAATAAAAGCTAGGAAAGAAAAATTAATGTTCCAGTACATACATAATTTTGCCATTCTTTTTAAACTTGTATATTGTGAAATTTACAGCACTTAGTACAGAGGGCACGGACTGATCAAACTTCCATTTCCTGCTTTTTTTTTTTTTTTAAGCTGCTATATTTTAGCATTCCATCAATGTTTTCAGTATATAGGAGGTATTTTTCAATGTTCCGATTAAAAATATAGGCAAGTTGTAATCTTTTAGAAGATTACAGAAAATCTGTAAGATTCTGTCTGCATTTGAATTAGTCTCTAATTAAACTTGTTTGTTCTTCTAGTGAGTGGAAAGAAATTATTATTTCTAGAACACAGTTAATCTTATCCCAAAATAAATACTTAAACCAGTTCAGATAAATTGTTCATTAGAAATGCCCAATTATCTCTGTTAGTAGACCAGCTCAGATAGAAATGTCTGTGTGACAGACCTCTAATGTTAAGTGAAATTAATCTCATGTTAGGTTTCCCTTTTCTCTGAAAGAGTAAAAAAGTCCACTACAGGGATTTTACCACCCTCTAGGAATTTCTCCTTTTCATTTACCAAATTAAAAAAATGTTGTTCCTTGTAAGAAAGGTATTAAAAAAGAAACCCAAACCAAAAATAGGGCAAATTAAAGGGAGAATAAAGAATGTTAATCTCCCTTCCTCAACTACTTCTTCCCCAAACCCAGATATTTCTTTCACTGCCTTATTCCAGACACACTCATACTCAACTGCAGGATATTTTGGGAAAAAATCTTTTTTCTTTCCTGAAAACATCTGGTATTATTATAAATTTTTAAGGATAGCAGATTAACACAGGAGTGATCGAAACTAAAATGGCAGTTATTAAGTATCTTTTAGAATCTGTTAGCAAATGCTCTTAAAATTAAATACATAAACTGTTTTTCATACTACTGAGGATAATGCAGTGCACAGAAAAGAGCTATTTAGATAAAAATGTATAACTAATTTTTTCTTCTAAAACTGACATTACAAACCGATTATTTTCCCAACATAGTAGGAAAGTAAAAAATACATATATCCACAAAAATGCATTTCCTAGATCAGTACTTGTAATGCTCTTTCAACTTTTCTTCAAAGATTTTTTTTCTCTGTTGCTTGCAAATATTCATTTGATATACGAAGACAGTCTATCAGACACAGTGATTCTTTCATGTTTATCTTTTGAATCTAAGCCTGCCTTGTAATTCTTTCAGAGTTAGGAAATGTAAGTTTAAAAAAAAAAAAAAAGAAAATATTATTTCAATCTGATATGATGCTCCTTTGGTAAGTGAAAATGGTAGTGTAGATGTACCAATTACAGCAACACCCTGACAAACAAATTTTTTTTGAGACATCTAGATTAGGTTTTACTGCAATACAAGCAACAGACAGCTTTGCCTGAAGTAGAGACATATTTTAATTTGGCTTTAAATAGTTTTGTAGGTAAATGGATCAGTAGAGATTAATATCTGAACATACACTGACACTGATCTATACCTGTCCTTATGTAAAAATAACAGCTATGATGTTGCAGAGATTTAAAGTGATCCTATATTAAAGACCTGTAGTGTCTCAGATCTGCTGAATAACTTCAGGTAATTCACATAAGCTCTCCATGCCTCAGTTTCCTCACCCATAAATTGAATATAACATTCTCCTACTTCACAGAGATGTGGCAACATGCATTCAATATTTGTAAGGTACTCAAATACTACATAAGCCATAAATAAACCACACTATATTCTAGTTTAACATTGTGATGTACATAAGGTGATGATGGTAATGAAAAATGCATTCACAGAAAAAGAGCAAGTAACAGTGAATGACATCTTTACAAGCTCACTATGCAAAACCCTCTGTGCTATTATACAAAAATAAAACAAGCATACTGCTATGCACATAGATCACAATGATAAACATAAACGATGCAAATTAAAAGCATATTTAAAATACAGAGAACATCAACAGAGAGAATGAGACATGATCCACTACCTGTGTGAAAACACTTTTCTCATGGAAGGGAATTGATCCTGGAAAGAACTTAACAGTAAGTGGAGCATCTGCAAGCTGTACTGCTTATATTTGCAATGAAATAGTGAATGTCTAAGCAAAAAAATTGCCCGCATTCTAACCATAGCAGGAATCAGATAATATCCACTTTTTCCTCATTTTGTGTGTCATATCTATAGTATGATGGGGAGTGCATGACATTTTTGGTTTATTTCTACGTTAGGATTCCCTTGTTGGAGCAAAATATTACAATAGATTGTCAAAAAGCGCTACATGAAAGAAAAGTACGAAGGCTGTCTACATACATGTGGACAACATATCCAGACATCAGTTTTCTCCAAATGATTGTCCACATGCTTATTAACAATGCAGATGATTCCAAGTACCACCTTCGTAACGCATGCAAGTTACCAAAAAGAAGGGCTCAAATTCTTAGGGAAAATATAAGCAGGGAGCCTTTATGGCAATATTCTGCTTGCTCTCTGAAGGCCTCAGCTATGGCTTTCAAAAATCTCTATGAGTAGAGCTTTGAGTCAGCTTTGACTGACCCAAATTTCTCATTTCCCTACAGTCACCCACAGAGGAATCACTGAGGTTTTGGCAGTCGTTTGCCTGGAGGGCACTCTTGATGGGCAAAACAAGCATTCTGAGCATCGGGCAGGACATGGAAGTGTGCCGGGCGTGATTTGAGTGATCACATAGAGGCACGGCACGAGCAGAGCAAAATCGGATCAGGGCAACACGAACGGGTAGGTATCAGCAACTACACCACTAACCACCACTAGGGTTGCCCAAGGTGTCTGCTGTCTACTGGAAGAACGACCACAACCAACCAGCCACGCACGCTTGGCACTGGGGAACGTCGGCGCACCTGCGTTGTGCTGGGTGGCTGAATATCAAACGCCAGGGCGAGCGGCCCGTAGCAGACCCGTCTGCACACCATGCTCAAACACGCAATGCTGTGTCTGAGCCAGCAGCATCACACGGAGCAGCTATCAAACAGGAAAAGTAGAAAAGGGAATAGTAACGCACCGTGCCTCAAAAAGTATTCCCAAACCTTTGCTAAGCATGTGGGTTTGCTTTTTGTAAGCTGACCGGTGGTGACGTTCCTCTGTGTGTGCGCACAGGACGGAACAAGAGAGATTGGCGACTTACCTGGCACCGGCCAGAATATGTGGAGAGACACCTGGACTGGAGAGAGATGGTGGTATCTGAGATTGGAAGCAGGGGAAAAGACGTCCATTTTTAATCTTTTTTTTTTTTACAAATAAAGGCCACGGGGCCTGGCAAATGTCCCCTGACAAGTAAAAACTAGGTGCAGATCATATTTCATATGTGAAAGAATTACCAGTGAAAGGACAATGTCAAGGTAAGAAACTTGCAGAAATTTGTGCTGAGGTTACCCCTTACTTACTGAGAGAAGTTACAAGAGTTCTTCAAAGGTGGCAGAAGTGTACCGAGAACACAATCACCACAATCACTTACAAGCTGATGATACGTAATTCTTACTTCTGTTGCCCATCAGCTTGAGTTGGCAAGCAGACAGACAGACAGCTAAACAATTTAGGTAGCAACCACTACCGTTTTCAGCTCTCATAGCTGTAGGAGAAGCTCTACAAGAGCTTCTAAGTAACAGGCATTTTAAAATTGCTAGTTTATCTAAAGGTCACTATACATACACTTGAGTCTTCATGTGCCTCTTGTTCCTTCGCTTCAACTTTTTTTCTATATATTTTCCATTGTGTTTATAATCTGAAAAAAAAAATAAATTAATTAGTAAGAGAAAAATCTCTTTGCATTGTGTGTAAATTGCAAGGTTTTGGTAGGGGCACGTGGTCTGTGCTGGAGACTGTTGGTTCCAGCCAGCTCCACAATGGACCCACTGCAGGCCAAATCTCAGCCAAATCAAACAAGTTTGTAGCACCTCTGAAAACAAGACAACACAAGCCTGATGTGACCCTACAAGTTAAAGAACAGAATCACTAGAGAAAATAGATAGAATTACTAATTAAGACTCAAGTGATTAATAGTTATTTCTAAAAAATATTATTTTGTTTAAAGGCAAATAGTTAATTTACAGTAAAAAATAATTTGCACGTGACATTCAACATACCTGATCGTTGATCTAGCAATAAGCATATAATTATACTTACTATTCTCATTTGCTGTTTGTTCTACTAAAAAGCTACAAGGACAAGAACCTGAAGCTGTTACTGAAGAATTCTAAAACTTATACACTGAGCAACATACAATAATTGCTTTCAGAGCAGTTATGATAAATTGTTCTGACAAAACACTGATCAAAACTGATTATCAATCAAAGGCTTGTGTAATCTGGGTCACCGTATTTTAATTGAGTTAACAAACAGACGCCTGAAATACTGCTCAACTTCAGGGAATTTTCCCAAGTATAAAATGATTATTGTTTAAATCAAATTTTTTTGTTGTTTTTTTTTCCAATATATCTTCTTTAGTTGGCATCATTACGGTTTGATTGTCCAGTGTTCTATTAATAAAAAGGCCTCTTCTATCCCCTTCCATATGCATAATCAAAATGAAAGGAGCCTTTTAGTTCAAACTAAAAAATATAAATGAGAAAGCAATGTTGATCTTGCAATAAAAGTATAAGAAGTTTTTCACTGGAAGAATTAAAACCACAGCAAAAATTTGACTGTGAATTGTAAAGGTGGCATTTTTTCACTATTGGCAAGTGTTACCCTGAAAGTAGCCAGCATCCGATGTCAGCTGCCTTTGACTCAAAAGACAATTACAACGGATCTAGTTTAAATTATGGATATGCCAGCTATGCTCTTTCAGGTTCAAGGCATGAAATAATTAGGTCTCTATAGCCTGAAACAACTTTAGACTAGCAAACCAAAGAAAAAACTATGTGATGACCACCGTGTTCAACAGCAACTCATAGACCTGTCCTCCAACACGTACAACCCCGTTTTGCTACTGATACCCCACATAAACAACCAAGCCAGGCTGACTAAGCATGGGTGTCCACATGGCAAGTGCCTACACCTGAGCTAGTGGCACTGGACTTCCTTTTCGGTCAACCGAAATTCGGTCAGTACAGTCAGTGCACAGAGGTCAGCCTCCACTGGAAAAGACGCCTACATTCAGTCATATAAATTAAACGTCAAGGCTCCCTATAAAATAAATGAAAAGGCATATGTTTGGTACGTATCCTTACAGGTAGCTGGCACACTTTTAGTCTGAATTGTAAGGGAACTTCAAACAGAGGTTAAACGGGGGAAATCTAATGAAGGGATATTTCTTTATGTACAAAATACAAACTGATCTCTCTTTTTTATCTTTCCCACCACTGCCTGGTCAGATTTATGCTGCTGAAAACTTAAACCCAGCTCTCTGATACAGTATTAAAGAAATCAAATCATTGGGAGCAAAGTGACTTTGTGGTATTATTTGTAAACCACACAAAAATACAAAGAAAACAGATAACCAAGAAAATGTAGTGTTTACTTTTAAGAGTATGTATTACTGTTTTCGTAGTAACAATATATCTGCAATAATTGAATACAAAAGACAAAATGAAACCTAAAACATTTTATATATATTAAAAAAGCATAGAATACAGAATACTATGTACTTTTATGTAGGCTTAAAATAATTCAGTGTGTTTAAAAGCAAAATCTTCCACAGCACTACATAAAAAAGTAATGCTACGACAATAATGAAAGTGTTTGGTACATTTCAGGATACATACAAATCTTCTTCATAGCCAAGTTAAAAATTAGAAGCCAATACACAGTTCCACAATGATCAGAGACAAAATGCTGCAGGATGATCACATTTCCTAAAGTAGTAAAACTGAAAGAGCTCTCAGGCTTTGCTAAGTTGGTTGGACTACATTGGCTTCAGCTGCCTCTGAGCACCATAAAAAACACATCATAAAAACACCTTTGAGCTTCTGTCTCTTACGTTCAGCATGCAGTCAGAGAGCATTTAAGTCTTCTATCCCTATTATTTTTCTTCTTAAGTAGATCAGGGGTTTTTTTAATTTCCTACTTAAATTTTACTCATATTTTATTTTCCAAGTTTATGTATATATTGATTTTTAAGCTAAAAATCACAATTTAGCTTAAAGAAACCAGAGGAATACAATAGGAAAGAAGGGGCTGGTCATAATCCTTCCATATTGTACCAATGTGAATCAAGGTCTTTACGTGTGAATATAATTGCCACTATTGCATTGACCATTTCTGTACTTGCAGAAAACCTCCCTATAGATGCAAGCATTCACTAATTTTAAAATATGACTCTATTAAAGGAAAGTTAGAGACTTTACATTACAATACAACAAATACCTACTAAAAAAAAACCCAACAAATTTTCTAAGACCTTCCTGTTTCTCAGCAGATGGAAATATCCAAGTAATAAGTACATTCGGGTTTTAAGTAAATGAAGATAATGGTCAACTTAAGTAAATCAATATCTAACTATTTGCAGCCTGCCTAAACTCCCTTATCTTATCTAATTTAAATGTATTTTTGTGACAACCACAGCACTATAAAAATTTTCCCCCTTCAATTCTGTGCTGGTTTTGACTAGGATAGTTTTCTCCATAGTACCTTGTATGGTGCTGTCTTTTGGAGATGTGCTGGAAACAGTGTTGATAATGCCGAGATGTTGTCGTTACTGCTGAGCAGTGCTTATCCAGAGCCAAGGCCTTTTCTGCTTCTCACCCCACCCCACCAGCGAGGAGGCTGGGGGGACACAAGGAGTTGGGAGGGGACACAGCCGGGACAGCTGACCCCCACTGACCAGAGGGATACCCCAGACCGTATGGCGTCATGCTCAGTATATAAAGCTGGGGGAAGAAGAAGGAAGGGGGGACGTTGGGAGTGATGGCGTTTGTCTTCCCAAGTCCCCGTCAGGCGTGATGGAGCCCGGCTGTCCTGGAGATGGCTGAACACCTGCCTGCCCATGGGAAGTGGGGAATGAATTCCTTGTTTTGCTCTGCTTCCGTGCATGGCTTTTGCTTTACCTATTAGAAGTCAACAAAAACGATATTGATCCCCCCCCCTCACTTGAAAAGGTCTCTTTTGCTATTTTTAGCAGTGGGCAAGATAAAAAAGCAGCTGTTTTCTGATCTTTCACAAAGCAGGGTCCAGACCTGAGACGCAACACCTACCTATTCAGGGAATTACATTCCCTGGGTAATTAACAACATGCCTCCTAACTGCTCTGGCTTACCAACTTCAAGGAACAGGTCAGGGCTGAGAGGTTCCTGCTCCCTCTCACAGCAGCACCTGCATCAGGGAAGTTTCTGGAGCATTTCAGTGGCTTCACAGGCAGTATCTGGTCTGGACCCAAAAAACCAAGAAGCGCAGATCTGCATAATGGTTTTTGTTTGGGACACCTGCCAGGGGACAGGTTCTGTGTATGGATGATATGATGGCCACAGGAGCAGCCACCAACCTTGCAGCAATTTCCTTCCCAAGTCTCCTGGTCAGAGAATCCCACATTCATTTTTGTAATTTGCTGGCAGGGACCACCGTATTGTCCCAATGTCTGTACAGCACCAAGAGCCCCAAAGCCCTCCACGATGAGTGTGAGGGAGCTCAGTTATGATATTATCTGCATAACAGCTAATGATTATTGTTGAGGAAGCTCTTCCAGGTCTGAAGATACCGCCAGGTAGGCCAGCGGGACAATTCTGGCTGTGTGGGACTGCCAGAGGAAGGCGAGGGGAGGAAGGGAGGCAGCGGCGGGGCTGCTGTGGGACAGCAAGTGAACCTGGAAAAGGGGGTTCCTTTCCAGAGGATATGACTATTTATTTAGTACAACAAAACTGCTTTTATCAAAACAAAGCTAAAATAATGGTATTTGATGCCTGTTGCACCGTATGTTTAGTTTGTGGTAGTGTCACAAAATGCAGGAGACCCAGGCGTTATGCTGTAATGCTCGTTAGGCGTTTAGCACCGTGGGTACACGGCAGCAGGACCATGGGTGCTTCAGACAATCCCAGCTGGGGGCATGCAATTAAGAAATGAATAATGCAGGATGTCAAAAAGTTACTAAGTAATTTAAAGTTCTTATTGTTACTGGAGCTTCAGGCTTTAATTAAAATAATCCACGATCAAAGCACAACTGTATGTTGCTTCTAATGTCAATACTATCAGTTTTCACACAGGCAACAGATGGTGTATTAACATTGCATACAAACGAGAACCCAAAGTGGTCCTCTCGGGCAGGGGAAAGGGGGATTTCCTTCTCACCCGGTGAAAAAAAGGGTTTTTTTTACTACATCAGACTTAATAAATACATAAAGCCCCAAAGAGAATTCTATTTTAAAATGTGGAGCAGAGGGAGGGTGCTAAGCGCACAACAGAACTTTTTTAACAGAAAATTACCCAATTACAACCAACCTACTCAGATCAAATACAAATTCCAGGTGAAACTTTAGATGCAACAATATAATTCAATAAATGTATTAACTGAAAATTTAAATAGTGCTCCTTGACCTGCACGTCATTTTAATTAAGAATGCCCAGCTCCAGTAAGAAAGAAATCATCCCTGAATAAGTAAACAGAAACCCTATCACTGTCATAATGTCCATAATAAAACAGTGTAACAATAAATTGGGTAAAGCAAGAGCAAATAAGAGTAGGTAATGATTTTAAAATAGAAAAATATATAAACACTGCAACTGCATGTTTATTTTATCCATTCTCTTTTCATTATACCATATGTTTGCTAAGACACAAATCATGCAACCAGGCAAATAGGTGAATGTGATGACTCACTTTAAAAAGGTAGCTGCTGAACCACTTGTAAAAACACATGGACTAGGTATTCATATTTCATAATACAATGAAGAGCATAATCCTGAGCAGATTACTAGACTAGACTATAAGTATTGACCTTGCATATGAACTGTATTTAAATATTTATTGTTGCATGGTCAAGTACTTCCAGGTTAGAAAATGCCATGACTAAGTTTGCACATACAACTTTAATTCCTGCTTTTTTGTGCTTAACATGTCTTAAGGTCTCATGGAAAAATTAATCTTCACTTTACATGGTGGGAATCCCTAAACCAGTAGCTATTCATAATTTCATTCAAAATGTTGATATACAGTACAACATTTTCAAATCGTGCTTTGGAAATAGATTATTATTTCCTTTTGGCTTTTTCCTCTTTCTTTACAACGCAGGTCACCACTGGTGAGTCCTTTACAAACATTAATTCATGCATTTTCAGAGACACTCGTATCATGGCTGAGATGATGGTATAATTTTACACATGAGTATGAAGAGAGCAGAGTCAGTATGTCAACCTATTTTGCAGCTCCAAGGTGAGCTTTGATTTTACCAGTGTTAACACTTGCTGTGTTCTGACCAGGGTTCCCACTGACATCACCTACACATACAGGTGGCAAGTCCCGCTACACATTGTGACATTTCCAAATTGTACCTTCCACCACTTTTCCAAATATTATCGGACTAACTGGGCCAGGATCGTACAGGAAGACAGACATTCAGTCCTATTGGGGTGTTATGCAGCTGCCTTAATATTTTCTTTTTCTGAGGCACTTTTCTACCTCATTCACTGCATATTCTGTGTACATATTCTGAAATCAAATGATCTGGGAATATCAGAGACAACTTCATTCCTTGAGGATCATGTTTCATGCACTGAAGGAAGCAGGAATCTTGTAGAAAAAGTAGTAAGTGACCACCTATTTAAGGCCCATACTCCATCATGCTTGCAAAAGTTCTCCAAAAGAAGGTTGCACACACAGCATTTTCTAGAATAAGAAACCTACAGCTTTAGCATGCCTTTAAAACTGGGCCTTGTGTGTTGTTTTTTCTTTTGCTTTAATATGACCGTTACTTCTCAAACATTTTTATTTTTTTTAAAAAGGGAGGAAGATACACACATACACTCTCTGCCCTGCCTCTCCAGAAATTTCATCATGTGGAAATACATTTACCCCACACAGGATCTGATCAATAGTGGACCATTCAGACTGGCAGCATGGACGACTGCCCAGTGTCTTGTTGCTGTCTTCTACACAGAGAAATCAGAAGAGAGGTCACATACCTTTTCATTATTTTCAAAGCTATTTAATGATGGCAGATGCACACGTTGACTCCAAGAATTATGGATTAATTCCAGGTACTCAGAGGAGTTCCTCCTTCTTCCTTAGCCATTCTACTTCTGTTTTTTCCTCCTAATCAAGTTCTCTTTGTCTTCTTTAATATGCAGCTGCCCCACAGACTTGTATTCCAGTCAGACTGCATCTGCAAGTTCTCCACATGTTAGTGGTTGAACAAGGAAAATCTCAGACATTACCCATAGCCTTAGTTTTAGCACCACAGTAACTTTCTGTACCATAACAGAAATGTTAGACGCCTGTTGAGCTCTGGAGTCCTCAGACTAAGCTACCTCTTTGTTAGCCAGCAGGGAGGCAGAGCTATAGCAACAGCTGTAAGGATCCGATGACCGCGCTACCTACAAGATGCAGCAGAATAAGACTCTCATTAATATATAGGAGCTATGTGGCAATGAGGAACTCTACATATAGATACAATCTTTCTAAAAATTATAAATGATACACAATTGGCATGTAAAAGTAAAAACAATAAAATTACATAGTTTATAGGTAAGAGAAATCTATTAGTATTTACTGAACAGATGGGAATTGTTTTTCTGGGGCTTATTTGGCCAAAATTTGATGGCAGTCATAAAAATAGCAAATTCACATCACTAATGTCGGAGGGGTTCTGCTGCCAAATTCCAAGTCCCTGCTCCAAAATGTGACAATGCTATACCTGATAGTTCTAAAATCTCAGTACCAGGGAGATTAAATGTGAGAAATGTGATCCTTTCATAAGGACTCCCAAAATGATCCTAGGAACAATAAGCTGCTAAGACTGACCTCCATATTGGGAAGACTATTGGTAGAAACTATTACAGGTATAATATTGAAGGACAGAGGGATAAATATGATATACCTGGGGAGGAGTCACCACCACTTCCGTAGGTGTAAAATTATGCACATTGGGAAAATAAAATGCAATTGCATATATATATATATAAATGGATTCTATGTTGCTATTAATTCCTTCTCCCTATCTTGAAAAAGCTGAGGTTATCATTGTTAGTTAGTACTAAGTAAATAATGCTAAAAAAATATTGGAATATGAAAATAAAAATAAGCAGAAGACAACAAGCAAAGAAAACTAAAATCCAGAAGAAAACAGCATTGTCCTGCTGTATGCATGGATGGTATGCCCACACCTTGACTACTACATCTACCTCTGGCAGTCCTACCTCAGAAAGAATAAAAAAGTAGAAAAGGTGCATAGAAAGGTGACGAAGATAACAAGAGGCATTGAACTGCTTCACTTCAAGTCAAGAACTTGCTTGTAGTTTCCCTCAAAATACAACAGAATGCTTCTTATCCAACAGATATAATAAACGTATAGAATTAGGAGTGATTGGAGAATGTGAGTTGGAAATTATTGTTTGTCATTTCTAAAATGAAAAAAACAGTGCACTGTTAGAAAATCAATCAGCCATTTACAAATTAAGTCAAACTGGAAATCATTTCTGTTACAGAAACTAAAAATATAAATGTTTTTAAAAATACTGCTCTGTGTATGCCCACTGGTAGCTAATGACCATTGTGAACCAGATGTAAAAACAAGCTTCAGAAATCCCTAACTCACCACCTGTCAGAAGCGAAGCGTGTGTACTGATGCAAGGATCACTCTGTACTTGACCTGTTTCCTATACTCCTCCCCAGGTATCTGCTGTCATTAGCAGTAGCAGCCTGACATTTCTTTTCACTCTCTGGCTGTTCTCACTTTCTTACATTACTAAGCGATATTAGCACAGCAAGCCTACACCAGATAAACAAGCGAAAGCATTCACTGATCTGCGTGTGGCCTAGATTCCTGTGCTTTTTTCAGCTTCCACTAATTGTGTACTTGCTATGTTTTCACCCCGAAGAAAATATTTCACTGATACCATAAAAATTCTCCTTTTCCCAACCACCCAGAACTACTGATTGATGGAGATGCCTTATTCTCCAACATGTGTTTAAATTCTAATTTATTATTCTATGTTATTTAAAGTTATAATTAGTTGAAAATGTAGTATTAGCTTTGCCAGAAACCACGTTTTACTTCTTAAAGTAATCCAACTAGGCTTCTCACTGATTTCTCCAATTCCACAAATGGGGTGACATGCATATGAGGAAGTATCCATTTTATGCAAACCCTTCGGTAGCTCAGGATGTGATCCTAACTAGGCAAATGAACTGTTAATGTGGTGATGGAGCCAGAAAAAAAATACCCCCCCCCAAACTGATGGCATTTTGTTAAAAAAACCAGTGTAAGTAATAAAAATTTTAAATTCTGAAAGTAGTAGAATGACCGAAGCCGAGTCTCCACTGTAGAACTTCTTTGTGCATTTACTGTTTTTCAAGATTTTCTTCAGTGGGGGTATTAATATGATGTATCTCTGTTTTAATGGAATTAGTAGGAGTTGAATATATTTACATACATGCATATCACTCTAGGAGCTCACAAAACTCTGATTGTGGTTAGACATTTGAATTATGCATACAGAAGCAGACTGACATGAACACAGTTTCTTTCTCTGTTAAATATGATTGAAACTGGCCAGCAGGTTCAAAAATTATTAGAGGTGGACTGCAATACATGGCTGTAAAAACTTAATTTCACCATGAAACCTGCTACAAAGCCCTATGAGAACTTTAAGGGGTGAGCTGAAGAGAAGGAAAGGAATTCTGGACCCTACTATAATGGAGATGAGCTGAAGTAAAGGGAATAAAAAGACAGTATTAACTGAGTAAAGAGAAAGGCCACAAAAGTATTTAAAGAAACTATTCACTCCAAAGGACATATCAAAGTGGCATTTGTGAGAGACTGAAAGAGTTAATATCTCAAACATTGTGGTGGGGCAAGTTCTGCTTAAAGACAAACCCTGCACAGCCAGGAGCCAAGGTGGAAAGCCCATCAGCTCAGACACCAGCAACAGGAGGGGGAGGGCGTGCTGGAGGGTGCACAGCTCCCTGTTCTGATAAGCTGCTCTGGTACAAAGATCAAACAATGGCCACGTCTGCAGGGAAGGAGAAGTTACTCCACAAACCCAAAGGCTCCCAAACTGCTCATTAGCCTGATGAGTTCGGGTGCCCACCCGAAGGAGGGGCAAGGATGATAAAAGGACACACACTGAAGCCCCGGGTGCAGAAGCCCACCGGGACTGGACCCCTCGGCTGACTGGACCAACGCTGGACCCAGGACCGGTGAAATCTTTCTCTCTTCCTTTCTCTCTCTGTCTTCTTCTCTCTTTCCTTTTCCTTTTCCACAATCCCTACACCTCATCCGTTTCAAGACGTAAACCGTTGACCAAGTCTGAGACTAGAGTGCATCCAGCCACCCCCAGACCCTTCTCCGAGGAGGAGTCTGGAAAGCAAGGGGGTCTGCTCTGAACCTCGTGACCCAACGGGAGGGATCTCCTTATTCCCTGAATCGATGTATATGGTTACGCGGTTTACAGAAGTAGTCTTATGCCAATTCCTGTTGTGAGAAACCCTGCCACCTACTACCATGCCTCCCCAGTTCAGTTTGCTTCTGTCATGAATAAAATCTTTAACTGATCGTTTGGTGTCCTTTCACCTTAATTTAGCCCGAGGGAATTTCAAATTAAACAAAACTCCCTGGTCTGTCCAGTCTGGGTCATGACAGCATTACTCTGGATGGGAAGGAAGTTTTGCTGAAATAAGACATTTCTGAAATTTAAGAGATGTATCAAACACTGTTGCTCATTTAGCAAGCAACATGTACAATGATGAATCAATGGTTTGAAATATACGTCAGATGCTGTCCAAATAACAGTCAACTTCAAGACAGAAGGCCTCTGTAAGCACAGACATACAAGAAAGCTTAGAAAAGAATAATCTTGCATTTAACCATAGCCATTTAGTAATGATACTTCAACACATTTATACACTGCATTAAAACTATTAGGCTTGACTTGAATCTTCTTGACAAGTTTATCTGAAAATAATGAGGTCCTTCATGTCTGTACTGGTCTGGATGACTGCAAAGGAGCTGGCAAATTGCTCTTTATTTTTAAATTTTATTAAAGAATTTTTCTTTTAATTTGTATCATTAGAGAAAAAAGTATATTCTTATCAATTTTACATCCAAGTGTATCAATAAAGTCAGTATATCAATGAGAAAATAGGCATAATGCTGTATTTTAATGTAGGGTTGTGCCAATTTGACCTGTAGGCCCTAGATTTTCTTAATTATTCACTGAACTTGTTGCTGCAAAGAACTTGAGCTGAAAAAATGTGTTGACTTGAGGTATGGAAACTGTAAACACTTAGCATGCTGTATAAAATTTATTAAGTACTTTTAGTTCAAGTATAATTAATCTTTCATGAATTACATGAGTATATGATTTATGTATTACTAGGATCTAATGTTATACTTACACAAGGACTCTGCCTAAAATCTTCTAAGGCAGGTATACAGAATAAAAGTGTTAAACTGTGGAGCATAATTAATCTGAAGAGTTAGGAAGGGGAAACAAATTAGTTCATAGGCAAATTCCCAAGTCAATAGAGCCCCAATAATAAAACTATACCAAAAACGATCATGTTTTTCAGAATATTTAATCTTATCCAATACTTCTAATACTAAGAAGCATTAACAGCTTTAGTATCAGGTTTAAGGCCCATAAAAAAGAATATTCCTAAGATTTCCAGTCCTTTGACTAGAATACTTCACTTAAGAAAGCAAACTCTTTACTCACAGATTTTAAAGCATCTGATTCTTCTTCCATTTTTTATTTAACCCCAGGAGAATTCTTGCTACAAAATTTACATGTGTTCATTCCTTTCTTCCTTTCTTTTCAAGATGTTAAGCTATCGATACCGTAGTAATAAAGTCCATTTGATTTTATGTTGGCTCAATAGTCTCCCAAGTCTATTTGGTGTGGTTTTTGATAAATGAGGAAATTCAATGAAGTGTGAGTAGGTTAACTAGTGATTGATCAAATGATATCCATTAAGTAATGAGAAAAATGTGTTAGCACTGAGGAGAAGGACTTTTGGCTCAGAAAAGTAAATGAGACTAAACCGAAGTAAACCCAGCTAAGCTGCTTTTTTTTCATTGTGACAGAAACATTTATAACTATCCTCTCTGACAAATGTCTGACGTCTACCTGAAATAAAGGTCTGTGCTAAAGCTTTACAAAAAGCAAGCAAGAAGATCATGTGGGAGCTCAGCTCTATCTTGGGTAAAATAATTGACTTCAACTCGATTGTGAGTTCATAGTGCTTGTGAAGTACTTTGCATATAAATATTAACTGTTTTATAAAGTACTTCCAAGCAATATGAACTTAGTTCATAGTTCACTTTAATACTTTACAACAAGTAGGAAGATATATAAATGGTAAAACTACCTAATATTTTTGTGCACAGCTTCATCATCATCGTTATTTCCTCATGTCTAAACAAAAAACGTTGCATCTCTACTTGCATCAATTCATGTGACTTGTTGGCTAACGGCGGATGCTAAAGCCTTACTGCTGATTCTCACAGTACTTCTCCTAACCACACAGAAGCTGCCACCCTGTGCATAACTGTTCTGGCATTAGTGCTAGATATCCCATGTAGCAAATACACAGAAGGTACTTCACTGTTTTGAAACATTTTGTTTTCAAATCAAGTAACTACTGTATGCACCTGGGTACCATCATCCACTTCCACATAGCTTCAAGACTCTCACATGAAAGTTTTCTTTATCATTCACATTTGAAATAATGCTACTATGTGCTGCTAAATACAAGAGAGTGGACATCAGGGCTCACATTAGAATCTGAGAGGATGAGAAAGCTCCAGTCCCATTACAACTCAGTGGTCAATACTTTGGTGCAGGGATTAAAGCAACCACTGTAGAAACAGGGATGGGGAATGGAAGTTTCAAAGCTGTTACCCGTGATCAGTATGTATGTGTTCACACATATTGCAAAGGCAATATTTGCACAGGAGATGGGCTGCAGCACTCCTAGCATCTTCAGTAAATCTACAGTTACTATGATGTATGTCAAAAGAATACAGAAATTAACGCAGAAGAGACTATTTCACCAGTCAATGCTGGAATTAAAAGGTCGGGTATATGATTTTGTTACAATCTGAGACAGAAATTAGTTTTTTGGGACCAAATGCATACCAGTTCCTTATGAAATAAGACCACTTTCTAATGCTCCAGCCATTCTCTCAGTCACTAACTGTCCTAGACATCAAACTGTTCTTCAGCAGCTGTACTTGGTATTGGTGCCAAGCCAAGACTTCAGGTCTGCTGATCTGCCAAATACAGTTTTAAAATTCTAGTAGGCTGGAAGTCTTAACTTTTCAACAGAAGAAAAATACAAAAAAGTTGCAGGCATAGAAAAAGAAAACTCTTGTGGGGAAAGTACAGAAGACACGCTGTGCCTGTGGAATGGGGAGAAAAAGAGCAATGAAGGTCATGACAGGAAAAGTAACATAAAGAGTGATGCAAAAGATGAAAAGAATGGCAAAGCTTCATACAAGAGCATGCAGGGCACACAGCAGCCCTGAGCAGGACTAAGAACACAAAGAGAATCCGGCTGGCAACAGAAGGATGTTAGGCACTGTTGAAGAGGTAAGGGACATCTGCATCATCTGATGGATAACAAATGGAGGAATAAGTACCAAAGAGCCTGGGTACCTTTGGCATGGGAAAAGGTCTGGACGATTCCTGAGATAAATAAATATGGACATCGGCTGAGTGAGGACTGGAGAAATGTATTCAGCTGTCTGCACGTGCGCTGAGCACACTGAGGCAGGCCAGCCGAAAGTAACTTTGCCAGGCTAGAGTCAGGAATAGAGACAGGATCACAGTAAAGGTAATCCAGGATTAAAAACCAGTGGATGAGCTAGTCCAAAGACCAAGATAAAAATGTGGTCTACGGCAAAACCAAAAGTCAGGAAGGAAAGGAATCTCTAGTATAAAGTATGGCAGTGGGCCATGTCATAAAGTCATAGATTAGCCCAGGTTGGAAGGGGCATAAAAAGATCATCTGGTCCAACCTTTCATGGGAAAGGGAGCCTAGATGAGATTATCTAGCACCCTGTCCAATCGCATCTTGAAAACCTCCAGTGATGGGGACTCTACCACATCCCAGGGGATGTTGTTCCATTGAATGATTGTTCTCACCGTAAAAAACTTCTTTCTTACATCAAGGTGAAACCTCTTCTGGTGCAACTTGTACCCATTTCCCCTTGCCTTCTCCATGTGGCTCCTTGTGAAGTGAGAGCCTCCATCCTCTTTGTAGCTGCCCTTTAAATACTGGACTAGGGTGGTTAGGTCTGCCTGAGCCTTCTCTTCTCCCAGGCAGAAAATATCAAATTCCTCTTTCCTCATAGGACAGGTTCTCCAGCCCTTTGATCATCTCTGTGGCCCTCCTTTGGACCCTCTCCAGTCTGTCCATGTGTTTCTTGAATTGTGGTGACCAGAACTGGACACGGTACTCCAGGTGTGGCCTGACAAGCGCTGAGTGGAGTGGGATGATCACATCTCTGTCTCTGCCAGTAATGTCCCTGAGGATGCAGCCCAGGATCCAATTTGCCTTCCTTGCTGCAGTGGTGCACTGCTGACTCACCATAAGTCGGGTTAGACGGACCTGTCAAGGAGCAGAAATAAAAATTTAGGATTATATCATAGCCCAGAAGTAAATTGAACAGCAAAGGACAGAAATTGCCTTATGCTAACTTGGGGAAAATGTTAAATCACTGGCCAGTTCCTTGTTGATGAGGCTTGGCAGGCCCTCAGTCACTGAAGAGACAGACTGCAGGCAGACTCTTACAGGTTTTGCCTGGCCAAAACAAAAGTAGTCAGCTGCGTGACCTTCTCATGGTGTGTATTTCAGTGTATGCTCAAGTCTCATCTATAAAAGATTCAGCGAGGACCTACTTACATTTTACGTTTCAATATTTTAGTTTAAGAGTTGAGTGACAAAAACAGGAATGTTTTCAATACAAGGAGCTTCAGTTCTTAATGAACATGTACTAGAACACCGGTACGAGACACCTTTGCTGACAGCCAACATCTTGCCATTTGTTCCCCTTAAAAAATCTAGTCATAAAGCAGTAAATAAGGCTCTAAATAACTTTTAAACTATAAATGATTGAAACTTATACAGAATTTTTCAAACTGAACTATGGGCTCTTCCAGGTTTCAATAGTATTCAATCACAAATAATTAGCCTCTGTTTTCAGAAAATATGTAGTCTTAAAAATACACATTTTGATTCTCAAAAATTAAGCAATTATAAACTAAATAATTTTAGGGAAAGTTGCATCAAGAGAAATGTTAGTGGCTATTCATAAGGTAAAAGCTAAAGTTCTATCACCACAAAAGAAATTCCATGCTAGTTTTAAAAATTAAGAGGAACCTGAGATGAAGCAGCTATGAAAATAAAGAAGATATTCGTAAACTGTTAAGTTCCCCTTTCTTCCATTTGTGGACTGATAACATACCTCTTTTAAGTTGGCCTGTGTGGGTAAGGCAAAACTAAAGGCTTTTTTCTACTTTAGACCAGACTGTGAAGTACATTTCTATAAGGTTTAATGATCAGTGTTACAAATGTAGCTCATCACTTACAGGTGTGCCATTTACAAACCACTGAGAAACATTTGCATTAAGATTTTTGTGTAACAGCCTGAGCCTTGGATGCTGTGCATATTGCCCATCTTTGCTCAGACCAAAAGGGCTCTGGCAATGCTTCTTGGAAATTTACTGTGTAAATAAGTTGTTGTGATCCAGCTGACAATACCTGTGCTAGATCTACCCTGCAGAATATTTCCTTTCGGTCTGGTATTTTTTCTTTGTGGAAACTATGGAACATTTTTTTGACAGAAGAGAAAGACTTCTTTCCTTTTGCTAAGAGATGCTGCTACCTTTAGGTCCCTATGAGTGGAAGCAGTGGGGCAAGGAGCACATTTCTTACTGTACGTGAGCAGCACAGGAATGAATGTTACTATTGTCTCTGCAGCACATGTAGGGAGGGCAAAATTGGGACCAGTGTAACATAAGATATACAAGACATTACATGAAAATGCTGCATCCCTGCAACATGGTGTGTCTACTACCAGAGACTTTTTCTTGCCTATTGATTACGTTTATAATCAACAAGCTAATTAAGTTTGGTCAGCTTAGTCTTCGGAGCTTTTTCTAACATTAATAAAAAGACTAATAGTAAACACATAATTTAAACTTAAAAATAGGGAAACTGCCAATAAATTTATACTATAAGTCAGAATCTCTAGAAAATTGACAAGGATGTGAAAAAGCAAAGAATACTTGATCAGCAAAATTAGGGATACAAGAAGGAATTCAAGAAAAAATAGGTAAAAAAAAAAGTATTGTATTTGTCCCTGAGTGGTTTGAAATATCACAGCTGATAATAATAATGCAGAAGAGCAGATATGTCAAATAGGCAATTTGATATTTGAGAATATGATGGACAATGTAATAATACCAGAAGATGTATATGAACTACTTTGTTTTCCAACAGCAATTAATAATGGTATGAAAAAACACACACTTTATTCTGACATCTTAAAATAATTAATGCCTTATCATTGTCATCCTGGATTTTCAGATGAGCTGACCAATTAACTCACTGAGCTTGCTGACCAGAGTTTATGCTGCCTGATTCTAGTTGCTCAGTGAAAGGGACCCAAATGGAAATAGTGTTATCTATAAAAAGGCTAAACATAATAAGAAACAAGGAGAAGAAATTAAAGCTTTTGTGACTGCAGTTCATAGTTTTGCTGAATCTGGAACTGTAAAGGACTTTGGTTCAGTCACCTCAGACCTACATATCCTCAAAGTTGTATGCAACTGTAGGCTCTTCTTAAATTCCCGTTGATATACTCTTCCTATGCTCATCAAGCTTTCGCTGACTAAACTGGCTTCCATTCAGTATGTCACCAGCATCAGAACATTTCAGAAAAGAAAACTGAATTGTGACAGCATTGCCTTTGCCATACAGATGGTGCATTTATTTGCAGCAGCAGTAAAATTTAACACCATGAGTGACTCTGAACAGTTCTGAGATGTTTTCAACAGTGGCCCTTTATTCTGAGTGACAAATGTGAATTCAGAAAAGAACAGATAAAATCTGCTGAACACATAAACCAGTCAACAGGCAAGTCAGCGGAACACAGATGGACTGCAGCCATTATTCACCTTATCTGAATCTGTGGCATTTCTGCTGAAATTTCCTAGGTGTAATAAATCATATGGGAAAATGGCCTCCAATAGTAGCTGGACTAATAATATTCATAAGGGATCCCCTTAATTGTCAGAAGATGAAATTCCAAGAAAACAACAGAACATATTTAATAAAGCAGAAGCATCAATTGCATGTTCCCTTGTTTTGGTGCAACACACTGTAAACAATTCAACAGCAGTAGCAACAGCTGTATCTTACAGTCCGGGAACAATGCTTGCACAAGAAGCGTTGTGGAAATAAAAGAGGAATGCAAGCAAGTGAGAAAGATGCTTTAACTGTTACTTCTGCTTGCAAACATCTCAATGAATATTTATTCAGCATCAATTTTAATACAAAAATGAGGATCCCGTGCTTGGATTCAAAAGCACTGAATAACCTTCCACCCGAAATTCCAAGACCTGGACCAAAGTTGATGTGATTCTCTTTCAAATATCAGCACATAACAGGAAAATTACGCAGAACGATCCCAATCAAACAATCACCAAAGTTAAAAGAAAGGTTTCACAGTGAGCTTTTTTTTTCTTCCAGATTTTCTTTCTGACTTTGTTCTGAAATCACACCCAGTAATTCCCCACCAGCTTCAATCCATTAAATATAGACAACTAAAAGACCAGAATTTTTTTAAATTCTTCTGTGCTGACATGGTATGGCTGAAGTATTCTTTTAATAAGTATACTACAATATAGGACTTTTCATATGGACATAGATTTAATTGTGAAAGGACGGCACATTTTGATACTTGCCAAAGTTTATGAAGATTGTTAATGCATAAAAAGATGTAGGTTATGAACTGACCAATCTGTACAGTGGATCTGAGTAGATAGTTTCAGACCATAATACAAGGATACAACAGAAATAAGCGGGGGGGAGGCAGGGGGAAGCTATCTTCAGAGATGTGTGGCATACCGTGGCAACCAACAGCAACAGATGTTTTGGAGGTTTATTTCTGTTTTTTATTTTCAGAAGACTTCCATGCATTTTTGTAATGAATTGCTTTTCCACCTATATCGACTTGGCTCTTTTTCCACAGCTTTTGCTACCAAACATCATCCTTAAACCATCTGAACTGTCACTGGCAGGACTTCTGACTTGAAAAGGATGAATGACAGATCACCCTGTGACAATACTGTAATTTAAATCTACTTGGTCTAATCATAAATTATTTGAACATGAGGTCCCAGCACAAGGAAAGAAATTCAGCAGTGCAACTTCAGTGTCTGAAACAAAGGAAAACACTGCTTGAAATAAGATTAATGAGAAAAGAAATCCTTACTGATGCTCACACTACTGCAGAGCTGGAATGAGAGGAAAATAGTGGTGAATGGGTTATCGGTAAAAGGCAACTGGGATCAGCTTATTAAGGCAGGCACAAGTGACAACAGTATGCATATCTGTGTACAGGTGAAAGCAAAATTCCGAGAGCACTGTTAAGTCCTATTGACAGAAGAAGTGAGAAGGTATGACCTAAAAGGGATTACTGTGAAGGATACCGAAATTAATGGGATGGTTTGCTGAACAGGGGTACCTATAATGGTAATGCAGCAAGAAAGCAAATGAAATTTTGGGGTAGACAGAAAAAATATCAGGAGCTACCGTACTTTAGTATGCGGCAAGTAGAGTGACTGTTCTTGGCATATTGCACCTGTTCCTGACGTCCATGATTTGTGAAGCACGAAGATTGAGGATAGACTGGAGAAGCACTACAATCACATAACAAAGAGTAACATTTTGTGAGTCTTATATACTCAAACAAAACCAGAACTTGGACAGAGAGATGGAAAGAGGAGGTTTAATAAGTTACAGAGCCTGTGATTTAAAGTTAAATTTCAAGCGAGTCAAGTAATCACCGTAACAATTTAGTGAAGATTGTGGTGGATTTTTTTATCACTATACATTCTCATTCAAGAGTGGATGCTTTTTAAAAATATCTGACCTGGGTCAAACAAGAATTACGCTAGGGAAGTCTATGTCCTCCTTTATAATGCAGTCAGGCATCAATGATCCATTCTTATGCTATAATTTATGAATTTTCCAAATTACAGCAAATCAGTTTTTTACGTTCTTCAAGAGCAATTATGCAGCTATGTGAACATTATCTATTGAATAAAAATGCAAAATATTTACGCATTTGGTGATCTTTCAACTGAAAAACATTCAATGCCATCTTTATGAAAAGAAAACAAATAATCGTTTACATACCAGTTGCAAAAGCACTTTGATATCCTTCAGCTATTGCTATCTACCTAATGATTTACTGACGAAACAGACTGATAATTCACTTCCTAAAGACATCAAGAAAAGATCATCAAAAGAAGATCAGTGTAATTTGTTTATTACAAGAGTAGAGACAGAGACCTACTTGGAAAATATGGCAGTAGAGTTAAATCTTTATGGGCAAGATAAAGATTAATGAAAATGAAAGATAAAGAATAATAAAAGCAATTATACTGCAAGCAGAATGTAAAAAGTGGTTGCACTAGTTTGAGTAAGAAGATGTTATTTGAATGCTATCAGGTTTTAGCCACTTTTTTTGTGTTAGTCTAAATCCTAAAATATAGCTAGTTTGTTTCTTTGATCCCATACAGATATTCTATTTCCCTGGTTTTAAGTAAAATCTCAAGATGAACATTCACACCAAACATTGGACAAAGCTTTAAAAAAAAAGTGTGCAGAATGGATGGTGGTGCTCTTTGGAGTTACTCTGAACAGCAAGAAATTTGGGTAAATTTGACATCGAGTCAAGTTGAGGGTTGCTCTTAAAGCACGAGAACATATTGTTCAGCTTTTGTTGGAACACTTATTCAGATAAAAAAAGCCACAATGTGCATTTTAATCACTATCTCAATTCTCAACATTTAGTACTCGCTATACACTATTTTCAGTTAAAACTGATGACGAGATCAAACCTGAAAGAAAATGACCCTGGCTTAAAGAGTTACCATACCTCAGCTCATCTACAGAACTAGTAAGCTTTAAATCGGAAGGCAATTTGGGATAGTTAAGCTTAGTTTAGCCTGTAACAAAAGAATCCAGTCAACTTCTTTCACGTTTGCCACACCGTGATATTTCCGCAGACATTCACCAAGGCCTGACTCATCTGAGGTTATTTACTTTGCAGTGTTTAGCCCCACCTTGTATCATGGCTAGCCAACATACTTAACAGCTTGTCACACTGTTGCTGTAGTAAATACACTCTTATCTAAGGTATTGCATGCAAAGGAATGACAAAGAATTTGCAAATACGCACCTGCTACTACTGCAATGCCACTACTAAATGTGGGAAGGAAAGAAAAAAAAGTTTAAGAACCTACAGCAACCTAACATAACAAAGAATGTACCGCGAGGGGTACGAGCCTACAGACCACAGCCCTCCTCCAAAGCACGGTTTGCTCTCCTGGATGTAGCTATGCCCTAGAAGCCCCTTCAGGTTACATTCAGGTGAGGGCTCTGTCAGACCTGTGCTAGTTTAAGGTGGATAGTGATGAACATTTAATCTATTGGACACTGCAGGGAGATGAAGGCTTCTCAAAAAACAGGTGATAGGAGCAGGAGCCTTCCCAGTGTGCGTGATTATTTTGGTCCCAACCCTCCTGCCTGCTTATCTACTTGTATTAACAAGTTTGAGGTGACCCTTTAGTAGGCAGGTGTTCATATAATAAACACTACCACCGCAGTAGTACATACGAATTCACTAAATACAAGTTAGGAGGGAGGTTCAGATAGTCAACACATAGTCCTCAAACTAATGGTTAAGAATAACACTTTAAATCTTATAAAAAGCATGCTACATCTCTTCAGGCCCATATAATTTGAACTAACGTATATCTTTTTTTTCTAGGACTTGTTAACTGCTAGCAGGCCTGGCTTATGAGTTTTCCATGCCTTTTGGATCTTTTCATTGCCCCTCCTACATCAAACATGAGCTTTGCATGTGTATTTTCAACACTCACATAGCCTGCTTCCCCCCTTATCTATTTTCTGTCATTCCAAAAAAATTAATGCCGATTTGATTAGGCTTCTGTAGTTCATCTGCTGCTTTTTCAACTAAACATCTTTGTGCTTTCTTCCATGCTGCCCTTCTTGTTGGAGGAGTCTTCTTTCAGCAGCCCCAAGCCCAATTAATTGTCTTCATCAAATCCCACCTTATGTCTTCTTCGCCATGATGTACACACAGAAACAAGAGTTAGGCTGGTGGTGTGTTGCAAACTGTGCCTTCCCGGTTGATCAATACAGTCTCATTGTTTCCCTCATCTGTCTGTAGCCATCTGCTGTCTTTTGTCTTATCTTCAGGGCAGGAATTATCTTTTTGTCCTATATTTCTGTACGGTATATCATGGTAATCATAGTCCAGGATTAAGGCTGCTAGATAGCATGATAATACAAATAAATAAAAATAATGGCAAAATTTGGTCCAAGTTCTTTGCAGGTATTTTTTTTTTTAAATCGGAGACCTAGAAATATGAGGTGGTTTGGCGGGGGGGGGGGGGGGGGCGGGATTACCAATTTTGCTGTTTTTTCAGTGCTTCTGAAAAAGGTTTAGAATGGCAGTGGATGGGAATATTAATTCAAGCCTTTTAATACAGTGCTGGATCAGGCTCAGCAGGTCTGACAGCCTGTCTCCATTGTAACTCCTACTAAAGGCAGTAAAAGGACTCTCATGGGAAATGAATCAGGCCCTACAGAGCCCAGGAGGCAGCGTGCGAGAGGAGCTGTGCTACTGCCTGGCAAGATCGGTGGCTCAGATAGAGGACCGCATATTGACATTTTTATGATCATCTCTAATCCAAACATGCCATATTTTCCTATTTATTTTCATTTCAAGAGGAATCTCAAAAAAAAAAAAGTTAAAGGGCTGCAACACTACGCAGGGTCATAACAAGAGAAAATCCGCGATTATCTCCACAGAGATCGTAATTCAGGCGGACTACTGTGAACCACAAACGCAAAAAGATGAATGTTACAAAACGTGTATTTCTGTGCGAGAGGCCTAAGTTTCAGTTACGGCTGAGAATCCTCCTTCCAGTGTCTTCTCGGCGCCCACACGCTCACTTACGAGACCGTGATATGTCCGGGGGGTGATTTTACCTCGCACCGAACCCCGAAAGCGTTAGAATTCGCCCGTCTTTTCCCGGCGGAGCTACCGAGGGACTACCTGACTCAGCGCCCAAACTAGAGCCACAGCATCAAATTTCCCAACCCACTTAATTTGAAAGCCTGACAAGATAGGTGAAAGACCTTATAAATATGTAAAGCAGGAAGTTCAAATTACACAGTGATGTAAATTCCCAGTGCCCGATGCCCTTTTAAAAACAATAAAAATCCTCGCGAAAGTCCAGCGTCGGTAAACCCGCCTTACTACCCGCGATGTCTGGCGGTGCCCGCCGGAGTTTAGCCGAGGCATTGTTACTTTTCGTGCGGATTTTATTTTGGATTTCTACCACTTCCTGGAGGCCAGGGGGAGGCACAGTGGGAGGAACCAAAAAACTCGGTGCCACAGCCATTTTGTTTGTGGGCAGCATGGTAGAATTCTGTCAGTCAGTATGAGGAGGGGTTTTTAAAACAGTATTTATGGAAAAACTATTCCTGCCGTAACGGATGTATCTGTTGAATTTAGTGTCAATTTAGTTCTTTCATAAGGTAGGTATTTATATTCGTAAGTAAAGGGAGCCTTTGCGGGGATTCGAGCCTCCCCACTTTCCAGGAATCGTGGATTTTGTTTCAGGCATGACTGGCTTTTTTAGATGCTGCGAGGTTGCTAACGGCGGCGGGGCCGCCCGGCGCCGCGGGGGGAGGCCGAGGGATGGATGCGCTTCTCGGCAGAAACTTGCTCCGGGGTCGGGCGGGGGGAGCCGGGAAAACGCCAAAGTCTCCGAATGATTTTCGCCAAGCTGCCCGTCTTTATTAATTCGCAAGAGGCGGCTGCTCTCGTTGAGGGGAGGGATGGGGCGGGAGGGGGGTTGCGCCGAGCGAGCCGTAGTTTTGCAGTGTCACCGAAAACCAGCGCTAGACTTTGGTCCTGTGCGTTTCAAAGGCGGGTGTAAAATGGCACACTGCATTTTTCCAGGCGGCGGCGGCGGCGGGAGGGAGGGGGGGGGGGCGCCGAGGGGCGGGGGGGCCGCTGCCCGCGGAGCCCATCCAGCCGCCGCCGGCCCTGGCAAAGTTGTGACCCCGGCGGCGCCGGGCTCCCCCGCCCCGGCTGCCGGCCGCCCGCCCGCCGGCATCGCCCGCAGACCCTCGGGGAAGCCGCCTCCTTCCTCGCCCGGCGAGCCTGGCGGGGGTGACGGGGAGCGGGGGGGGGGGGGGGGAGGAAGAAAGAGAGAGAAGGGGAAAAAAAAAAAAAAGAAAGAAAGAAAAGTCTCACTTCTTGCATTTGCGAAATATTTTAAGGATGTTCGGGGAGCCCTTTGCAGCATGGAGGTGGCTGGCTGTAGGAGAGCGAATATGCGGTCCATATTGTTACAGCCGTTTTGCAAGGACTGCCTTCTCCGAAGGTAAGTTTTGTGGTTTTCACCAAAAATATTCGTCGCTGCGGTTTTTGGCGTGTGTTGGTGCTGTGGAGGGGTTTCCTTGTGTGGATGAACAAAACGTAGCCTTGTATTTTTCTTAGCTTTGATCTCGTGTGTATCCCACCCAACGATGTCTCTCCTTAATATCGACAATTGCTGAAGTCAGTTTTGTTTCCTCTTTAAAATTTCATACACGCGAAGCTTAACAGCAATTTAAGTTCAATTTAAGAGTATAAGAACTCGGATATTTTCCAGATTGACTTGGGGGTTTTTTGGTTCTGGCTTTTTGTTTGGGGGGGTGGGGGGTGGGGGGGTGTCTTTACCGAGTAATAAACGGAGCCAGGACCAAATATGTGACTGTCTTTATAAATATAATGCAGCTCTAGTATGTGAAGAAGCATATTGTGTTGCTGCTACAAGGTCTGGTCGTGGCTAAAAGAGTTTACAATGCCATTTGTGATGGCTCTTGATGGATTACTTTGGTCTAAAGTACGGGGGAAAACTGCCCTTGGTATGGTGAAGGTGGAGATTGACATAACAGGCTTTATATTAAGTTATGTCTCTTACTAAACAGTGACCTTTTTATTTGCAAATTAGCGCTCTTGTTGCAATTAGCTTAAAGCATTAGTTATATAAATGTTCTTATTTCACCACACTTCATCTAGATGTCTGGGGGGTTTTTTGAGGGGGGAGAAGGTTGGGTGGTTGGTTTGTTCTTTTTCCTCCAAGAAGGTACATTTGGGAGACATTTTGTAATTTTTGGCATTTTTCTAGGCGCATTTTTTTTTTTTCACACGGTGGGAGATCTTTTTTGTTTTGCATTGGGCTGTGTTGGTGGCGCTGTGGGGCTCCGAAACAATTTGTGTCCCTGGCTCTGAAGGGGGAGGGGGCCGGGGGGGCGGGAGGGGGGGGGGGAGAAAGGTGGGGCACGGTTTGATCTATTGTATCTTTTCCTTTTCTCTGTATCAAAAGTAATCGCAGATTAGTTAGAAAGACAATTAAATTGTACCTTTGAAAAATTGTAGTGTTGCATGAACTATGGCCCGGAACAGGCATGACCTCACCCTTTCGCTGGTTTGTGTAATGAAGCAGATTTTTTATTTTTTTTTTTTCTTCCCCCCAATCCTGTACCTAGAGACCAGTTTTCTTCAGTAATGAGATTTTCGGCCCCACCCCCAAAATGATTTTACAGTGGCTGCGGATGAAAGGTTTTAAAATTATTTTTGCATACAATATGGAAGGCTTTGGTGGACATTTATTGTGCAACTAGTCCATTGTTTGCTTGTTGTGAAGTTAAAGGTTGTATTCACCACTGGTTAGTAAACCATAAGGTTCCTTTTGCTTGTGTGCTTGCATATGCAAATTTCTTGCTGAGGTCCGTAGGAGTTTGGATTGTTTATGAAGGTGGGATTGTAAAGAAGGGAAAACCTAACCTAAGCCTTTGGATTGTTACAGGATTCACCTGAGGTGGGTGGGTTTTTTCTTTCCTGTTGCTAAGTGGAGCATGCATTTTACATGTATTTATAAATATATATTAGTGTGTGTTTGTTTTCTTTTGTTACAACCTACAGATCACCTCGGTTCTACGTGCAAATGTTTTAGAAGGCTTTCTGCTAACATCCATATTAGGTGTTTAAGAAAACAGAAGTGATTAATGTTCTAAGAAGATGGGTGGGAAGACGTAGTCAAGCCTATGATCAGAGCATATATTAGAAAACTCAACAGGTTCAGGAGTAAGTTTAACATTAAATTTCACACATTTTTAAGGAATCCATGCGCCTATTATTTTGGAGTGATATGAAGCTGACGATTTGAGAGACCTTTGCATCTATTTTACAATTCAATGTCTTCATTATTTTCAAAGAATAAATTTGACAAATACTAGACTGTTTGAAACAGTCTGTAAACTTCTCATGAGCATTTGAATCTTCAAAAATGCATTTAGATTTTTGTTTTTAAAGGAAGTTTGCTCAGTAAACTATTTAGGTTTATGGAAACTGATACACAACTTCAGGTAGATCTCTGCCATGAGATTTTTATTTTTATTTTTTTTCTTTAAAAGGAAGGCGAAATTTACTTCTGTCTTAGGTAAATATATCTTGTAACCTTCTTCCAGTAAGAGACATCTACATCCAAGAGAGCAGTCAGCTTTTTTTCATCTCTCCTCTGTCAGACAAGATCTGCTTTCATGAAGTCTTGGCTGCAGCGTAGAGTCCTGTTGGCCTATGACAGTACAATATGACCGTTACATCTTCGGTGTCCTGGTACAACTGGGTCTTGAGGACAAGTATCAAGATATGGACCCTCTTAGAAAGCACGGATCTTGGATCTCTTCCATCTCTGAGACCTGATCGTTAGGTCACAAGGTTGGCATTTTGGGTTATGCCAATGGAAGTAGAGCCAACTGCTGTTGAATCTATTACAGTAATTATAAATCTTAGAGAATCACTGGGTTATTTACATCTGAGCAATTCTGATACAACTTTCATTTTCTTCTTTACATCATGTAGACCAATGTTCAGTTTGCTCATCCATGGACAACAGTACTGAGCAAATGATAAACTGCTGAAGGTAATTTCATGCTTCTGCTCTTCTTGTCATCCTGGACTATGAAAGTAATGATTTCTTGTGACTGCAGCCTGTGCATGCAGGCTAGGAATGAACTGATTGCTAGTGATCTTGCCGCTCAGAGGAGCTCAGTGAAGTCAGCAAGAACATGAATGCTGAATAGAAACTTGCTTCATACTTGCTCTTCTTTCTCCCACTCACTTGGGGCTGCTCTTAAACATCGGTTATGGTTTTGCAACTTTGATGCTGCATCTGATGAAAGTGCCTGTTCTCACTCCTACCAAGAAGTCATAAGGAGAGAGGAGTGAAGTGCTGATGTTTTGCAATTCAGCAGTTTCCTCACTTCTCTCCTGCTTCCTTGTTGACCCATTGTTGAACAAGAAATAATTCCCAGCAGATGTGTTGCCAATAAGGAATAAGAATTGACTAAGATTTAGCATCCTCTCAAAGCTTAAGAGCAACTAATTTACCTCCAGCATCTTCTGCAGAAATGCTGGAAGCGTCATTACTGAGGGATGGCTCTGTCTTAATTGTTTTCCCCACCCTGCTCCTTCTGAAAAGCCTGTCTGTGGAATACCAGGATCTAAAACATAAGGGATTATTTTTTTTTCTTTCCTTTTTTTTTTTTTTTTTCTTGGTGGGTTTCTTAATTTTGTCCCTTATACATCCCTCCCTTTCTAAGATGGCAAAACTAATATATTTTTCTCCTAATACAGTTTCCCCTTTACCTAGAAACTCTATATAGACTCCATACATCTTTCGAAGACATTTGGCTCTCCTGGCTTAAAACTATTTGAAGTATAGCATCCTACTGTAAATCAAATAACCTTTTCCAAGATCTTAACTCATGCTGGGTGACCAAATTGTTCTGTGTGCCTTCATGACATTGTCCTACCAACATTACTAGTATTACATACTCAAGTAAGAGGCATGGGGTAAAGATGGCTGCTGTCTAAAATTGTCATAGAAGTGCAGATGTGTAGATCCCAGGCAGATTTAATCAGCTTCCAAAGTTAGCCAATAATAATGCAAAGACAGTTCCCCAGATGTGTGCTAGTGGTATAAAAGAACATTGTTTGGGGCTCGGTTCAATTAAAAGCCATAGCTCCTGCTTCATTGACTCATATATCACTGTGTTCTGTATTTTCCTATGGTGATAACATACCTTGGTGGCTGGGGCTCATGGCTGTTCTCTTTCGTGTGTTCTAAACTATTCATTGTTTCCTTGATTCAACACTCAACAAGGTTGCAGGAGTGGGGGGAAGGTATCTTTATGTTCCAAACCTTGTGACATAGTCTTGTTTCTCACCTTTCTTATTTCATGCCTTTGCTATCTGTACTACTCCACATCATACATGTCAGCATCAAGTTATGGCAATGAATTTTTTTTTTTAAATTTGCTTCAAGGGTCACCTGTTTCCCAGCTGTGAGCAAAGGATGATATATTTCTTGCTTGCTTCAGACTCTCATCTTCTAGAAAGCTGGGTCCCTCCACACCTCTTCCAGACTGGCATGTGCATGGCTTTTCAGTGTTATGAAATAATCTGCTCTACCTCCTATATGCCAGAAGAAACTGGTATGGCTAGCGCATCCTTCCACCTTTTAGCATTCTTCATATTTTTCCTCTTCTATCAAATAGCTCAAGTAGTTAATTCATGTTGTAGTGAAGAGGTCCAAATCTTTGAGACAATCCTAGATTTTAAATGCTTTAATAAATGTGTGGGGTGTGGAATTATCAGTCCTTTGAAACACAATTTCTCTGACTTGCTGTTGTGAGTAACAAAGTATGCCTTGGACACATATGACCGCATACCAGTGGCTTCAGCTTCCATGGGCTTCTTTAGATGCTTAGCTAAGTCATGTTTCTAGCATATCTTGTTACCACTGGACTGTCCTTTGGCCCCAGGAGCAAGATAACACCCAGATTTCCTTAATAGGAAGTTTTGTTTATAAATTCCCTACTGAAAATAGCTAAAGCCTAAAAATGGTGGTCAGAATTTGGCCCTTAAAGTAGGCATTGCAGTGCTTAAAAAGTAAGCACATTTGCGAAAAATTATTCTTTCTGCTTATCCACCTGTATAAACAACAGAGAGAAGGGAAGTGCTAAATAACATGTGAGTACTAGTCTTCACTAGTTGTGCAAGGAGTTGAGATGCTGTTATGGAGGTCCCAGATGGTAAATGGAAAGTTGCTCAGAGACATACAATACCATACAATAGAAAACAGTATTTACGGATGCCAATGGCTGTTGGTTTGAGCACCAGTAAAAATAGCAAGAGCTCTAAATGCTGGGCCTTCTGCAGTCTGTGGAAATTCAAACCTGGAGCAAATGGTTTCAAATGGTGGGATGCTGACTCTCCATTTTCTGTTGTTGAAGATGTTCTGGATCACTTTTGCTAGAAAAAGGGAAAAGAAGGAGTTAGATTTTACAATGTGTTGAGCACTGGAATTCCCCGAGGAAGAGGGAAAGAGGTGGGCTGGATCTCATCCCTGTTCCCAGGGCTGCTTCATGGATTTTACTCAATAATGTTTAAATGTGAAACGTAGGAAGCCCTAGGAACAGCGAGCAGAACCAAGGACTTGTTCCTCCTAGAGCAGTCTTCTTTTTGTCAGGTTACATTTTTATTTTGATTTTTTACAAGTGTATGGTTAGATATCTAGGTAATGAGCGTGTAAGATGGTGTTAACTCATGCCTCAATAGATAAGTAAGCTATGCTTCTGAGTGAATTGGAATCACTGTCTTGTAAACACTTAATGTACAACTTGCTTCACCTGACTTTAGACGGATATTGTTAAATCTGTAATCCTTAGTCACTGAAAAGAAACAGGTCAAATAAATAATATCTTTAAAAAAAACGAAACAACAAAAAGACCCCAACAACAACAAAAACAAAAACACGCAAATTTTGGATTTCTGCTGCAATATGAACCAAATTTTAAACTTCACTGAGTATCCTGACCAGATCTCCATCTGCCTAGTATGACTAGCCTGGATGTGAATGTCCTCAAACAGAAAAATCCCATGCCCCAGTGTTTGCTTATACTGACTCATGCATGATTTAGGTAATGAAAAGTTAGCTCTTAATCCTCACACCCCTTCAGAGCTTTAAGAAACTTGCTAAATGGACACAAGACCTGCCTGGCCTCACAGGTGTGTGCATCTTGAATATTCATTAACACAAATAAGAGAGAGTCTTCCATGTTTGTTCAAACAGGCTAAAAAACTAGGTGACTTGGATCTGGGCCTTCCAGCATTATAGGCATCCCTTAGGTCTTGCATCTGTTTACTAGAAATTTTGGTGATGCCATAACCTGATGACTAAAAGGATAATTTCTTCAAAGGGTCCTTTTACCTGACAGCTTTTAGATAGGGCATGTTACCTGGCTGAATTTGTTCAGAGTTTTTTCTTAAGAAAATTTAAAATTTAATTTCAAATGTTATAATGCAGAGCAGTTATGTTATTTCTGATGGTTTTATCCATACAAGACAGAATATCTTGGCGCCTTTAGTCAATGCAATCGTGTATTCACAATTCAAGAAAAGTGCCACAACCAGCATCTTTTAAGGAGAAGCCATGCTGTATAACAGAGGGGAAAAAACTTATATCTGATGACTCTGCATACACACATTCTGTTTGGCCCATATCCGTTTATAATCACATAATGAATGAAGATTCAGTAAGAAAGTATTCTGATTTCTTTTGTTAACTCTGAATCAATTTCCAAGCTAAAAATTGGGTATCACAGGACTCTGTGGGACTTGGAAGCTCTAGTCAAGCAGACTTTCAGATGAGCAACTTTAATGTAAGAAACTGTTTTCCTTCCTATCTTCTATGTTCTCCCCCCCCCCCCCTTTTTTTTTTTAAATTAGGTCATGTCCATTTGTGCTAACACCCTTCTTTAGTTGCTTACAAATCAGATGAAGTTCAGCACACTTGGCACTTGTGACCAGTACCTGGCTCATGCACAGGCCCCTCTGTTAATGACAGTGGTCTGTCGTCTTCTGTTGGACAGATCAACAGAGTGTCAAACAACTGTAAAACTAACACTTTATTTAATAAGAGAATAAGAATGGAGTGTCTGTATTGGTGAGGAGGTGAAAACCTTAACTGCTTGGACTCTAAATGATTTGAGAAAACTACTTTTTCACTTGGTTGTGTTTCTCAGGTTGCCCTTAGAGCAGACTTAGGGTTTTCACTGGGCAAGGGGGAGAAGAAAACGCCAATGATACCACATCAGCTTCAGTTTTCTGAGCCCACCTACGTTAGCAACATAGAGAAAATAATCTAGTATGATTTCTCTATCTTTCTTCTCAGGGCAACTTCATATTTCCATCTAAACCAAAACACTTCCCCTCTCAACATTTGCCCAGCTCCCATGAGTTTTTTTGCATTCTCTAAATGTTAAAAAAACCCTCTGAAAATCTATTTTCTCCAGGTTAACCCTATCAGAGTTCTCCATTTTTATGCCTCTGATGCTATCATGTAAAGATAAATATATATATATATATATCAAAACAGTCTTATCAGATCAGTTTTGTATTCAGATCTAGCCTCCTCTGCTGGGTATAGATATTCAAACATAGCTTTTTTCACTAATACAGTATTATTAATTTGAGCTTTCTGAAGTGAGTTTATAAATGTTTAATTATAAATATGATTGTGACTATAGTTTGTATCCCAGAAGATAAACAATATCTTTATAATGGTGTCTCATCCTTAATTTAAAAGTTTAAATCGAACTACAGTGTGTAGTGTAAAGGAATCCACATCTGAGATTGAAAGAATTTTTGTGTTCTTGCAAATGAATAACATCAGACTTTTGAAATCCAAAAGCTGAGTTATCTGTGGGGTTTTTCCTTTCTTTGGAGAAATGTATTTATCTTAAGTAAAGATGGTATAACCTGTATTAGGTACTTAATAACACAATCCTATTAATTGGATCTGGAATTAATGAGGTTTTAGTCATACTGTAGGTATATAGGTAGATCCTACTAACATTTAAAAAAAAAAAAGAAAAAAAAAAGCTTGGCCACCCCCCACCTCCACTCCAATCTAAACATACGCATTAGGAAATGCCTCTTCATTTCCTGGTGCAAGTATACTTTCCTGCAACAAAAGACTTCTGAAGCCTAGCTAATTCTTATCTAGGTATAAATCAGTGTTTTCCTGAATTGTCTGAGGCAAGCAGATACACTAGTTTCATTCTGATTCAGGAACTGCAGTTTAAAGCATTTGACATGATAGAGTAGATGTCAGACTATAACTTCACATCATTTAACATCAGCCATGTAATTCTGAAGTTCTGCAAATACTTGATCGTACTGTCCCGAAGCTCTCAAGCACTTGAAACAATTTTCATAGATTGACTTGCAAGATAGGATTTCTATCTTAGGAGTGTAAGGTATTAAAATAAATTATTTATTTTAAAAACAAAAAGTTAGACCGTAAGAGTTTACCTGGATTGAATTTGTTACACATTTGCACATACATAGAGCCACGCAATTAACAGTGTAGTAGTAAACTTTCTAAAGTTATGCAAAGCAATGTAGCTTGCCCCCGGTATACTCCCCTTATCCTGGGTCCTGGGTTGGTGTGTGAACACTGTGGCAGCCTAAGCTTCATGTAGTGGTGTGGGGGGTGTGTGTTCGTGGTGGTTTTTTTCTGGTTTGTTTGTTTTTAACTTAATGGTCAATTGAAGGATTCAGGACAGTGTGCAACACTGTGCCTACCATCAGACTTATGTACAACCATAATTTCTCTACTTCTGTTTTACACTTTCAGCCTTTCACCTTATCCTATGCAGAGTATCAAAGTAATCTATACTTAGCTCTTTGATTAAAGAATTAGCAGTTGTGTTGGCAAAAGAAAGTGGGGCTTTTGCATTTGGTTGGTTTGGGTGTTTTTGTTTGTTTGGGGTTTTGTTTGCTTTTTTGTTTTGTTTTGGGGTTGGTTTTTTTCCCTTCTGTTAGCTCTTCTAGTGGAAATACATGATCATGTGATTAACTTCACTTGACTCAGAAATTATTCATGTGTTATAAACCAATGTTTGCAGAAGTCCATGCCTAATTAAGAGGTGGCTAGCCTGTCTGCCCAGCTCAGATTTTATTTACCATAATGTTTTAGAGTAATTAGCATGAAAGAAGAATAAATTGTGATTTTAATATTACTATTGTTTTGTATTTCAGAATACAAAATTTTTTGGATTAAAGGTTTTTAAAAAAAATCCCGGAGCATAAAGTCAGACACTTTTTGATATCTTTTTTCTCCTTTTTTTTTATAAAAAAAACCCAAACAAAACACAACTTTGCGAACAGGTTACCTTTTAAAACTTTGTCTGTCTTACTACATGATCCTAAAAAACTATTTTGTGAAATAAGTTGCTGGAGAAGATGACTAACACAAGAATTCAAGGTGTGCCTAGCATAATATTTTGGAGGGAACACATATTATGGAATGAAGGAGTAAAGGAGAAAGTCATAAATCCCTTTTAACCCTTACAATTCTATTCTGAATCCATTAAAACTTAAACAGGGGAAGTTATCTTTCAATACAGAAGAGTCTCAGCGTAGTTTTTGTCTTTTTACCACTGCTATATCTAACACAATAACTGCTTCCACTATTATGTGTTTTCCCTACACAAATAAACAAGCCAATTCCTTTCCGACACCACTAAAAAACTCCCACAAACCCTTTGTGCTTTCAGATACATTTTAGGAAAGAGAATGTTAAAATGGGCTCTCTCTGTACAGGTGATGTCGGGACAAATGTTGAGTCTGTGATAATAATCCTAAATCATTAGTTCCTCTCGCAGTCTCTAAGCTCCTCCTATGGAGGCAACTGTCTCCACCATCCTGAAGAGCATAGCTATAGCTGCAAAAGTAGAAATGTGATAATAGCTTTCGCTGCTCCTTTCTTAGCTTTGTTTCTTCTCAGGAAGAGAATTGCTGGCTAGTGGCTTTTTCTTCTCTTTTGGATATAGCTCAGTGGCATAACACCTTTCAGGTTCAGCTTAGTTTCCCTGAGGATGCTGGACACTACGATTGAATATGTATGGCTGATAACACATTCCCCAAATAAGATTACACGATTAAATTGGCATCTAACTCCTTTCACTCATGTGGAAAAATGTTGCCTGTTATATATGTACTTGAAACTGTAAAACCCCACCCATACATAGTGATATGTAATTAGTCTGAAAGAAAATAAGAAATCCTTCGTTTATAGCCTAGTTCACACACTAGTCTTGTAGGCAAAGGTGTCCAAATATAGCATATGATAGTGTGTTACTGTTTTGAGTGCGTATTAAATTGCATATACAGTTTTATAATTTTCAAATCCTTTTTGCACAGGTTTTATCATTCCAGACTATTGTATTCTGTAGCCTTCACAAACTGGATCATCCGAAGAAGAGGCAGTGGCAGTAAACTGTAGCTAGTGGGGAAATATAACTTCTAACATGGATCTTTTCTTCTGATTTACGTAGTTGGGTTTTTTTGCTGAGTTGTTAAAGTGTCTGATCACATTCCCACTTGGTACTCAGTGCAGCTTCCCAAGCAGTGGTGCTGATACAAACGAGAAAGAATGAACAGCAGGGCAGAAAGCGGGACCGCAGTATCCTAAACCAGTATTGTTAACAAAGGCAACACATTACAGTGATAGTCTCTCGGGAAAGCCTGAGAAATGACAGAACTATTGTTCATTTCAGCCTATCTTGGTTTTGTTAGCATTACCTAATGCAAAATAATGTCGTCTTGTGATTTCCTGCATGTAGTTTTAAAATGTGAAACCCATTGATCACATGGTAATGCCTTATCCAGTTTTAAGTACGGCCACTTGCAACAAAGTGTTAAAACCAGATTTTTTTTTAGGAAAGCCAGTTTCTGTGTTTCTGTTCTGAATGTTAACGACACAACTAGTTTTGTAATGCTGCTTTTCTTGTCATTTCTAGTAAGATACTGCTTGTGAGAACAGCAATCATTGGTTTTATAGTGGAAAAACCACATACTCATGTTTAACATTTCCAAGCTTCTTGTTTTACCTCTTGTTTATATCTCCAAATTAAAAATTTTTTAGTCATCTTTGGAATCTAAAGGATTATGTTTACTTACATTCTGTTGAATGGTAACAGAAATAGGAGATTAAATGCAGTATTATACTTTTTCATCTCTATTTGGCATTCTGCAGTGTAAACTGGAAGTGCTTACAAAAATAAAAGGTAACCAGAAGATTTGGCCATGCAGTACATATACCCACCTACCTGTTCACTACTGAAACAAAAATTCACATGTATATAAAAGACAGATCACTTTCCCCTCATTGAGACAAGAATTGAGGAAGCCATTTATTTGGTCACTACTCAAATTATGATTCAGAAAGAACTTCAGACAAGCTTTGTACCTATTGCATCTCAACCATGAACACCTAAAATAGCTAAGTGAACATATCATACCATTCTTTGAGATACCAAAGCTATGAAACACTAAATTATATTTTTTTAAAAAAAAAGGCAGAAGTTATCACAAAGTTGTTCTACACCAGTTTTGTAATATGGTGCCAGAACTCTTTAAATGTATTTGACGGTTCCGTTATCTCTTTTAAAACAGACAGCTGACACCAGCAAATAAGGTGAAATTCACTATGAATTACATCAGTTCATTTATGGTTGAAATCTTCATGCTGTGAAGATAATTTCTATATGCATCTACTTACTACTGTAATTTGACATTTTATAAAATAATCAAGAACGCCTAGTGTCATATTTGCCTATATTTATCTCACTTTAATCAAAACTCCAGGTAGCTCATGATTTAAAACAATATAGCTATCTGTAGTGTTATAAAACATTCCAAAAAAGATAGCTGAGAAGAGAACTTGAACAGAAGCATCAGTAGCAAATGTAAAACAGGAATATACATACAGAATCCATAATAATTTACTACAGAACAAAAGAACTGCCTATATCTTTCCAAATACCCCTAAGGGTAATTAATTCTGGAAAGAAACCCAAGTATGGTAACTTCATAATGTGTCATTTCTTAGTGCTTGATTATTGAAAGTGGGAAAAAAGATGACCAATGATACTTTTTATCAGTTCAGAGTAGTCAGCATTTATGGAGATAAAAGGCAAAAAACAGGTCAACAAAATTGCTGTATAAATAAATGATGACTTAGTGAGCTCTACAATAGTAGAAGCAGGGTGTAAAGTAGTCCCAGAGTGAGAAAAATTAAAAATTGCAAATAGTTATGGATATGCAAGTTAGTTTATAGTTTAGTGTACTCGGCATATTCCTTAGTTTATGAAAATACTGTATTATCTTCTGTATGTAAGAAATATTTTTAAATGGTTGGCAAATAAGAAACATGTCCTACCTTTAACATGTTCTGCTTTTAGTTGTTGTCTGCTACAGTTTTAAGTAGGTACAAGAAAAGTATGGCTAGAGAAAATGAATGTATGCAAGGAGACAAATGTACGTGGTTTGTAACCCTAGTTTGACTCTGGATTTCAGTGTATCATTATTTTGGGGGGGAGGGGAAGGAAGGAAGAAAGCTTAAAAAACCAAAACCAAACAAACCCCCCTCTTCCAATGAGGCTGGAGAGTGGAATGACATCAAATGTTCACTGTTAATACTATGTATTGCTGTGGATATTTATTTTCTCAAATAAACAGGCTTTCCTTAAAAGTAGAACAATAGAAAACTCATATATGCAATACCAGCCTTTGTATTATACTTTATTTCAATCTTTAGCTGCTTTTATTTTATACTTGCTTTTATATAATGTACTTAATTGGAGATAAACTCCTAATATTAAAAAAAAAAAGGGGGGGGGTTAGAAGTTGAACAACTGTCTCCTAGAATTTTATATCCTTAAAATATAGAGTTGCTTGATTCCAGAAAGCACCAAAAATGACACACACTTTAACCTCTATGGCCTTTATGCATATAGCTATTTTTTGACTAGAACCAATGATTGCTCTTAGAATGGGAGACAATATTAAACTCATGTTCAGAAGTCTACAACTCATGCTTAAAGAAACTACTGAAAGTCTTTCTTTAACTCGGAGAGGTTTTAAGCCACAAAATTAAGTAAATACTAAAAGGTGTAAAAACTTGTAAAATGGTACATAGAAGTTGCAAACCAAAATAGCAAGTTAAGTTTTTGGGCTTCACAAACCGGAGTTAGATGATACGACAGGAGACCCCTTTCTGTAGCTGCATGGATCAAGTTGTTGGATCTTCACCCTTAATGCTCAGTCTGAATTTAGTACTTTTGAATGTATATTGAAATGGTTATATTTATGACCTACATAGCTGATGCACCAAGTTCTTTCATTTTAGTAAAGCTTCTTCTTTTAAGTAAGTATTTCTTAAGAAAGAAGAGATCATAAAAAGATGGAGCCTTAAAGAAATGCCTCCAGTGTTAAAGATCTAATTTCAGTGGTTCGTACAAAAAAAAAAAAAAGAACAGCAGTTCAAAATGCCGTATTCGTTATATTTCAGTTACCTTACAGTTCATTAAATTTCAGTTTTTAAAATGGACACATAGCACTTTGGTACAAGAAATGAGTTTACACTTACTGATCTTTTACTGAGAGCTGGGAAAGAGTATTTTGGTCATATTGCAAAACATACCAATTTAACGTTAACTACTGTCATAGTGCAGCACTGATGTCTACAAATGTAATGTTAGCATTTTGGTAAATGCTACAAAATGGCAAAACTTAAAATATATCTGCATATCCTAACTGAAAGGAAGGTAAAATAGAAACATCAGTCTGTTCATGTTCTATACTTTTTCCTGTTATCACCTTTACAGAACAAAAATTAGGGCTGATGTCGCGTTGTTTTCAAATATCACTTTTCATCTGACTAGCAAATTAATTTAGGCAATTTTGAGGACTAATCAACTTCTGCTACAAAATAGTTAAATGCAATCTATTTTATTGGCAAAACATTAAAAGTTGATGAGTCCAAGAGTTTCAGGCCAAACCTCTTTCTTAATGCATACTGTCCTGTTTGTATCCAAATGCTATTGTCCATTCTGCTTGTTCTGCACTTTTCTCAAGCCTGTGGTAGGGTTAGAAATTCAAAGGTCAGTTAGGGATAAGTTTAAACTTGAATATTCTTTCTTTATAGTTCAGGATATTTTCTGTACTTCGCTTTTCATTATGTATTGGTTTTCTTTCATCAGTAGAAGTGGGGAGTTATATTTAATGGCCTTATTTTTTGCTTAGCTGCCAGGTATTTCATTTTCATTTAGTGTTTCAGGTCAAAGCCAATCTATGATAGCGTATTGCTATTTTTTTTTTTTTTTTGTCATCACCTTATCTGTCTGCTAGTTGGATAAAGTAAATTATTCAGTATTTGTGGAAAACTCCGTAGATGTCTTATGTGCAATTTACTTTAGGATTACTTTAGGATTACTGTTTCTAGCGAGTGTGTGCTTTAAGCTTTAAAACTAGCATAAAAAGCTATATGCATTTTTTTAAACATTTGGTTCTGATATAACTACTGAAATACAAATTAATACAATGATATTCCTTAGTTCATGCCATTCTCCTTTTCAACAAAAACCCAACAAAACAAACAAAACCCCAACCTTCCCGTAGAAAAAAGAAAAAAAAAAAAAAAAGTCTCATTCTCCCTAGCAGCTGTCTTCCACTGCATTACCCGTTTGCAATACAGATAGAATTTCCTGTCCCAAGGAGGTTGTGAAGGTAAATGACTTGCAGGTGAAACAGTTTGGGAGACCTATGGGGAAGTCAGACATGCAAATAGTTGGCTCGAAACTGCTGTTAACAACTGAACTGCATCTAGCAATATTTCATCCCGTGGCTAGGAGCTGTTTAAGGTTGAGAATGGTGGTATCATCACTAAAGAGGTGACGTGATTAAAAAAAATGGCTTTTCCTTCTCTTCTAGAGAGATCAGATTTTTAAAATTACTAAGCAAACCAAGGCTGTTCTAATGATTTTGCTACATTTATGTCCTGTTTCTGAAAGTTCTATTTCCCAGGAGTAATTCTCATGTAACAGCACAAAACTACAATGTTTTGCTTTAGAAGTGGAAGGATACTTAAATGCAAACAGAACACAGTTTTTGCACGCTTTTTAATAAAAACAAACATAACTTCAAGCAGGTGGATTGACTTGTGATTCCACCATAGAATTACATTACGACCTAATGCAAGAACATAACGTACATAAGCATGTGAAGTGTTCCTTAACTAGAACACAAACGGGTTTTGATATTTTTATGGCTGCGCTGGGATGACCTGGGGCGGCATGTGGAGACGTTAGGGAGACAAGCGAGGCTCTCAATTTCCTATCCGTTGCTTCCAGCGGAATACTGCACCAATTTAATCGAACCATTGAGATGTAAACGAGCCTACCTAATGAGTCATGCTCAAATTAGTCCTAACCTTTGCCTGCCGTGAGCTCGCTCGAGTGGGTAACCGGCAACTCGAATGCAGGCAAGGGTTAAACTAGTTCACGTGTCCGCACTTCGCGACTGGACCAAGTTTCCGAAAGCCTCGGAGAAACAGGCTGGAAGTGCTGCTGTGGAGGCGGCCGGTTCTTGCTGCTGCCCCTCACCTTTCCAGGGAGGTGCCGGCGTTTCTCCTTCGTTTAGCACGAAGGCGAACCTGGCTCCGCCGCGCAGGGAGGGCCCGGGCCCGGGGGGCAGGTGCCGCCGCGGGGGCAGGGGCTGCCGCCTGGCTGCCGGAGGCGCCGCGGGACGCCCGGGGCCGCCGCCGCTGCCACCGCGGGGCTCGGGCCGGGCCCTGAGGCGCGGAGCGCTGCCCCCTCCCCGGGCGGCCCCTCCGCCGCCCCGCAGTCGGAGCCCCCCGGCGGGCGCCGCTCGGGCCCTCGCTCGGGGGGGCGCCGCGCTCGAAGGGAACCGGGCGGCCCCGCCGCCCGCCCGGGTCGGGGTAAGTTCAGCCCTCGGGGCAGGCTGTCCTTCGGTCCGGCGCCCAGCCGGCCCCCCGAGCGGCCGGACGGGTCGGGGCCGGCATTTTCCCGCTCGCCCCCGCTTCTCTTCCCCAGGTTCCCCGTAGCCAGGGCGGCTGTCGGGGAAAGGCGCTGCTCCGTTTACCCCGGGGAGGCTTCCCCCGCCCCGGGAGGGGCGCGGAGATCGGGGGCCGGCTGAACCGCCTTGCCCCCGCAGGAGCGGAGCGCGCCTCGGCCGGCGCAGCTCAGAAGCGGGCGAGCGGAGCGGTCCTGGCCGCGCGCTGAGGGAAGGCTCCCCCCCCACGCGAGACGGGGTCCCGCGGGGAGCAGCGGCGCCCCCACCGCCCCGCCAGCGGTGCCCCGTGCCCGCTGCCCGGCCGCTCCGAGCTCTCCCGCGCTCCCGAGCCCGCGCTCCCGTGCCCGCGCTGCGCGCGCTCTCCCCCGGGCGGCGCTGTGCCCGCGCCCTTGCGCGATGCAGTGTGGGAATGGCTGTGGCGCTGGGGTTGGCTGAAAGAGGCGGCCAGTCGAGGTTTAATGTCCGCCATGTTGGCCGTGGCGTATTGAGCGGAGCCGGAGCGGCGGAGGAGAGAAGCCAGCGCCCAGCCCAGCCGCGCCAGCCGGCGCCGCCGGGCCCCGTGTCGGAGTGCGCCCCGCCCTGCCGGGGGAGCCCCGGTCCCTCCATGAGAGCGCTCGGCGGGGTCCGGCTCTCAGCTCGGAGCGCTCTTGCTGTCGCCCCCCCCCTCCCCAGCCGGAGCCGCCATCGCCGCCTAACATGAGCAAACTGTCGTTCCGGGCCCGGGCGCTGGACGCGTCCAAGCCGCTGCCCGTCTTCCGCTGCGAGGACCTGCCCGACTTGGCCGAATATGCCTCCATTAACCGGGCCGTGCCGCAGATGCCCACGGGCATGGAGAAGGAAGAGGAGTCGGTACGTGAGACCCCCCCCCCCCCCCCCCCCCCCCTCGGCCGGGTCCCTCCATCCCCCCCGCACCCGGGGCCCCCACCTTCGCCTCTGCGCAAGCACAAAATGGCCGCCATCTTCTCCCCGCTCTCCCCGCCCGCCGGGGGGGGGGGGGGGAGGACGGACGGACGGGGACCTGGGGAGGGAAGGCGCCGAGCCCCGCGGCCCCGTACCGCACCTTCCCCCTGCGCTTTCCTACGGCCCCCTCTCCCCGCGGCCCGCGCCCCGCGGTAGCTGGCGGCCCTTTCGCCAGGCCCCGAAAGGCACAAAGGGGATCACGTGATACCGCGGGCGGCCGCCATTTTGTCTCTTGGTTCTTGGGCCGGGCCTTGTGCGGCAGCGGCGAGGAGACGGGCCGCGGCGGCGGCGGCGCCGTCGTGCCCGCTCTGCCCCACCGGGTGGCGCTGCCGAGCCGGCCGCCGCCGCAGGGGGCGCTCGGCGGCGGGTGGCGCTCGGAAGTTGTGGCGGCTGGCGCGGGAGCGCGCGCCGGCCCGGGCCGCCCTCGTGGGGCGAGCGGGCAAGCAACGGCCGCGCCGGCTGCGGGCGCCGGGGGGGGGGGAACGGGACACCGGAGTTAGGGGTGCGGGGAGCTGAGCGGGGCCCGGCGCCGGCCGCCGGAGCGTTGTTGTCGTTGCCGGCGCACGTGTCGTGGTGGCGTGCCTCCTCCGGACGGGCGGGCTGCCACCGGGCTGCGCGGGCTTCGGCTGCGCGCCGCAAGCCGGCGGGAGCTGCTCCGGCGTGAACTTGGCTAGGCGTTAACTAAAATTGTGATGTTCGCTACGTGGAAGTACAAAAGTCAGTACTGAAATACTATTAGAAGTAAGAAGATCCGAATTCGGAGGCCAGAAGTCTACCACTTCCCTCTGTTTGCTGTCTCCGTGGAGAGTGAAACTTCAGCCTTTTCGAACTTAAGGATCACTTAATCATGCACTCAGCACGTGCCAAGATGGGTATAACGTTCAATGGCTGTTCTTGATGAAGACCCCTGCTGAAGTGGGCAATTTGTTACTTTCAGCGTTTGCAGATCTTTAGTTATTTCCTTCGTATAATCGGTTTTCTCCATTAATGCGTTAAGCTCAGCAAGTAGGGGAGAACTGTAGAAATACGGTTATGTAAACAAGTTTTGGAATTTAGTGATAAGAACAAACGTGACAATTTCATAGTCTTGAGTTTCACTAGCTGTCAGGCTTCCATTGTCCTCATACGGTGACAGGCTCTAAAGTTCCTGTTTGTATTTCCAGATGTAGCAAATTTGGAGTTACTTCTCTAAAACTCAAAATACACATACATTCTTTAAATATAGTCTTCTCTTTGTGTCACTGTTGCTCTAAGTTAACTGTGTGAATTTTTATGAAATGTCTTAAGGCTGAATGTTTTCTAGAGAGTGGTACTCTTTGCATGTTGTGGTCTCCGTTCACTAGTGTAACTGCCTACCGTTTTAACATAATTCAATATTTCCAAGTCCTGTGCAAGTCATAAGCTGCTTTTAAACATCCACTAAAATGTGTATTATGAAGCGTGGGGCTTTCTTGTTGGTGGGTGGTGGGTGGTGGGTTTTTTTATGGTTTTGTTTTGGTGGTGCTTATTTTTGTGAAGTGAAGGTGCTCAAAACTTTAGTATGGTATCCATTTAGTGGTAGTATTTAAGCAGCAGGTAGCTATGCTTAGATGCTCCTGTTTCTTTTTACGCAGTAGATGTATTCTGAATTGATACTTGTAGATTCTGAATATGAGAGAGAGCACCCTTAATTTCCACTTGTACCAGAATTTTAAATTTTGGGTTTGCTATGATGCTTGCATGCCGAGCTTATTTCTTCGTTAAAGTGAGCAAGTGTGCATGCATGCATGTATTTATGTAGAAATGCCAGTTTGCTATCTTTATTCTTTTTTACTGCTTGCCTGGCAGTTATAAGTTTTCAGGCTAGAAAATGACATGGAGTAACTATATAACCTCCATAAACCCAGAGATACATGTCTTAGCTAAGTAAAAGTACTCATGGGCAAGGGAAAATTTTTAAACGTTAATTATAAGACTTGTTTCTGTGGTTAATGTCATGCCTTTGTTTACTAAATCTAGCTTTGAGGGTTAAACTTCAGAGCTGTAGGTGTGAGTAAACACTTCCCACAGTTAAAGTTTGCTCATGCCTTTGTTTTAAATATATGTGTACACACACAAACACACACCCCCTATAGAAATTTGTTTGCCATCAGTAAACACAGGTGTCTTCCTGAACACTTTTCACATCTTCTTACATAAAATAGTTGATGTTAAACTCTTCCCCCTTCGTGTTTCTGCAAACTTGCTAAATTTCCTTCCTTCCCTCTTGTTGCCCCAAAAAGCTTTCTCTTCAGTTGGTGTTGACAACAAAGAGGCATGGTAGTTGACTGAAGTTACGGCATAGCTCACAGGTTTAATGCCCTACTACGTTCTGTTTCCCAAACTGCATGCCATGCAGGATTTAGGAAAGTTGGGGGTTGAGTGTGTTACATGGCAGTTGAAGATATGTCAGAGGATTTTTTCCTAATACTTACAGATAATACAAAATATCTAATATTTTCATTTCGCTACAAACAGATGGCAAAGCATCCATAAGAATCTGGGGGGAGGGGGCGGCAGCTTCAACTAGAGTGAACAGGCATTTATAACTTTTTATAAATAGCATTCTAACATTGCCTTGAGTTTTGCATAAATGTAATTTTAAATGAACACATATTTGGAATTAAGAGCTCTCCTCTTGACTAAATAACTTTCCCTAGGGAAAAATGCAATCAAAGACATATAATATTTAAACATCAAGTCACAAGATATTTAAATGACTGATTAGTGTTTTGGTGCACAAAAAGCAATCTATTTTGCTTCCCTTTCATCTTATCTTTCTCCCATCCTGTTCCTACAAAGAATAAATGTGGAAAATAGTACATCTTCATTATTACAACTGGAAACATCATTTCAGCAATGATGTTCTGTACGAGTTTTCTGAAGGAAAACCAACCTTGCTAAGCTGATCCAAGTTCTAAAATATGCAATTGATGAGAGATATAGTAACTCTTTAAAAAGAAGTGGCAACTAAAGGCCTTAAAGTGATGTTAATTCTGTTAACGAGTATACCTTTCTGCTTAGTAAGTTTTACGTTCAGTTAGTGGTTTTGTTTGGAGGTAAAAGACTATAGTAAAAAGCTCTTTGGCACACAGACAGTGTGGTACTTGAAATTATCAACTGATACTGTGCTCTGACAGTTGGTTTAGCTTCCAAGTTCCTAGGGTAAACACGTTGTGGCTGTTGCCAAGTCCGTTGCTAAATCTAAGAAACTAAAAACTATCAGGAGACATATGCATCTCTAAAAAAAAAAAAGAAAAAAAAAAGAAAGGCTTCAAAATGTAATGACACTTCTTAGGCAACACTAAACATGCCCTGTATTATCTCAAAATCCTGGTTTTGACCAAAATGTATCCTTAGTGCTGTAATTTTGAGAACCAGACAACAGACCGCTGTTAATAATATAGTAATGCAGATTTGGTTAACAAGTCCATTTTAATTCATAGCTGCCTGAATAAAGAAGTAGATGGATTGGATTTGTTTATCCTTTGTGAAGAATTTTTTTTTAAAAAGGTGTTACTTTGTGTGGCTTTTTGGTTGTGTTTTTTGAAGGGGGTGTTGCTTTTCTTTAACTGGAAATTGAGATTCTAGACTGAAAGGAGACAGCTGGAAAAGCAGAGCAGAGGTAACTTTAGTTTTTTGAGATAAACGAAGTGCTTTACTGAAAAATTAACAGACTGAAACTTTTTGAACGTGTTCAGTAACTTACCTTACAGAAAGAAAGCATGCATAGCTTTACATGCGTCCTAGATTTGATGGCCTCCAACAAAACCAAGGAAAACCGTCCTTGTTTTCCCTTTGTTTTTCTGAAAGGAAAGGAGATAGGACACACACCGCATCCCCAGCCTCTAGATTCTCTTAGATAAAAAATAGAAGCTTGGGGGTGGGGCGGGGGGGGTGGGTGTTGAGACTTTGTGGATAATTCAGAAAAAAATTGTCCTTGTGGAAAATTACTGTGAATATAGTTGTGTTTGGGTGTTTTTTTTTTAGGAGAGTTAAAAAGAACAAAGCCATGTGTTTGAAGCGCTTCATATCAAGGCATATTAAAGATGTCAGGAAGTATGAACTTCTTTGCTGAAGCAGTGCCTCAGCAAAGATTAGTGTGTGAGCAGAGATGCTTTTAATTAAGTGCCCTAGTATACATCAGAGAAATGAATTATCTAAATAGGAAAATATGGCTATGTTGATGACATTTCCAGAGTTAATAACAGTCCTTTGGGTATGGGAATTATCATGGGTTTGAGGGGTTCTGTTTTGTTTTGCTTTTTCTTGAGTGAGTTTGTTATCCTGATGTAAATGCTGATACTACTATGGTCATACTAAGGTTCTGGATGTTGCATTTCCCTTTTGTCCTGTGCATGTTCAAGTTTATAAAGGTTAGATGCACATTTTCCATCAGGTAAACTTTTCTAAATCCTGGTGTCTCTGTCCTTGGTGTTGAGGCAGGGGAGAATATCAAGTGGTAAGAAGTCCTGTGCTTTATTGTATACTCTTAATTCCCTGTTCTGACTAAGATCATGGTCCAGTGGTTAATCTTTACCCTCATCTTAACTCTGGAGTAGCAGCTTTCTTGTCCTGCTAGATTTCTGCACTATGTGGAGTTCTGTTGTTAAGGTTCAGAGTTTAAAATAGAGCTTGCTTTCTAATTTTAGTGTTGCTAGTAGCAGATAGAAGAATTAAGTACCCAGAGTCTGAAATTGTAAGCTGTACAGCTGTTCATTCAATTCTGTTTTCCTTTGCATATGTGTTATGATGTAACAGGTTGCACAGAAGGTGGAATTAAGTCTGTATGTGCATTTGTCATCTGTAAATACTGTCATACTCTGTTACCTGGTGTTTGAGCAAACTGTTGAAATGGTTTAAAATGTGCTTTTGGTCTCTTTAAATCCATAGTTGTAGTTATCTTCCCTTCCCTGGCTTTGGGGATATTTAAGAAAAGCTTATTTGGTAAAATTTCATTATTAGATGTAAGTTTTCCCCTCCGCCCAGTATCAGCATGACCTGTCAGAAATTGCTAAATGCTATAGAAGACCTGATGAAGATAACCTAATGTTCATTTGTATGCTTCGGAACACTTTGAACATATTCTCTAACGGGTTATGTCTTAATTTAACCAAAGCACTACTTGGTTAATTTCACTTGCACAGTTTGTGTGGGCTCAAGGATCACATCCTCTCCATAAAACTGCCTGGAGCGCAGCTACCATAGATCTTTTCCAAGCAATACCTGCACAGAAAGTATGCCTTTCTCTTCCCAAATCCATGCTGGAGACATTGGGAAGCTATCATATCCAGATTCTTTTGCTGCTGAAACAGCTGTTTTTACCTTATCAAGAAAAAAAGCTGATAAGGAATGTACAAGAAGGGACCCATATGTCACTGTCTAAGCTGTGATGAATTTAAAAACATGTGAAGTGTATAGCTGAGGTGTGGCAAGTCAGCGTATGAATGGTCTTGAATTACATATGTAAATTTCACTAAAGGACCTATAGTCTTTTTTTGTATATTACATTCTTGCCAGCTTAAACTGCATTCTGGGTGTGCTTCCATGAAAGTATGTATTCTATGCTAATTAAACAGCTGTGTATGTGATGTCTAAGTACTCTCAAAATAACCACTACCTTGCTGATGCATGATTCACTGATACAAAGTGTTGTAGGATCTTGTAGGGGCAATCAGAATTACATGAATGTAAAATCATAACAGATACTGTAACTGAATAATCAAGGGGTTTTTTCCTGTGATGTAGAGTCAGGAAAGTCCCTATGAAGTTTTTAGTTTCCTGTCCTGGTTTCAGCTGGGATAGAGTAAATTTTCTTTCTAGTAGCTGGTATAGTGCTATGTTTTGGGTTCAGTATGAGAAGCATGTTGATAACACACTGATTTTTTTGGTTGTTGCTAAGTTGTGTTTATACTAAGTCAAGGATTTTTCAGCTTCTGATACCCAGCCAGCAGGAAGGCTGGAGGGGCACAAGAAGTTGGGAGGGGACACAGCTGCCCCAAACTGGCCAAAGGAATATTCCATACCATATGTCATCATGCCCAGTATAGAAACCGAGGGGAGTTGGCTGGGGGAGACGGATTGCTGCTTGGGAACTAACTGGGCATTGGCGAGTGGTGAGCAATTGCATTGTACATCACTTGTTTTGTGTATTCCAATCCAATTTTTTTCCCCTTCCTTTCTGTTATATTAAACTGTTCTTATCTCAAGCTGCGAGTTTTACTTTTTTTCCCCCATTCTCTCCCCCATCTCACTGGATGAGGGGGAGTGAGCAAGCAGCTGTGTGGTGCTTAGTTGCTGGCTGGGGTTAAACCACAACACTTACTAACAGAAGAGAATCTGCGTGCGTCCCCTCTGTCCCGTCCTGTTGTTGTGTTCGTGTCCTGCCTCTTCCCCGCTGGCCCCCCAGCTCCCGATTGTAGAAGTCAAGTATAATCTTAATAACAGATTAACTGAACTCCTTTAGTGGTCTGTTCTTAGACCAGGAGAGCTGAAATATTAAAGGATCTTGAAGTAAATGGGGAGAGTAGAGACAGGGTTTTTTCCATACTCTTTGATTCATGAATCCTGCAAACTGGAAGTGTTGCTTCCTGTTTGTGTTCTGTTCCTCTTTGTCCAGCTTGCTCATAGTAGGAGGCATTAATTTTATATGCCAGTCTAATCTTTTTTTTTGTGTTTATTTTTAAACACACAACTCAAAGATTAGATTCCTAAGGGCGTATGTGTTTGATAATTTGACAGGAGGGGAACAGAGAAGGGTTTGTTGCAATTTTGTCTAAAGCAACAGTCTACAAACACCTCGGTTCAGAGCTGGGAGAGTTGGGTTGGTTTTTTTCTGTGAGCTCATACAGTGGCCTTAAGTTTACCTTTTAGTTTGGTATTTAGCTTAGTAACTTGCTTCAGGTATACCTGTGGGAAAAAGATCCGAGATCCTTAGCCAAAGATTTAGAGAGGAAAGAACCGTGACAGCTCACCACAAACAGCCAAATTTCAAGTATAGGAAAACTCCCATACCGTGTCAAAATATTCAGGTGTTGAAAAGTGTGTGTTTTCTTCCCCCCCCCCTCCCCGCCATGAGCCCCGCTGCCAACTGTTTAGTAATAGTGGCAGCTTACTGGATATTTCACCTTCAGTTGGCACTGAAGCTTTCTCTTCCATTGTGTTTAATGTTGGAAGGTATTCTGTGTACCTGAACAGTCATGCAAGTTAAGAAGTCTGGCTGATGGTGGGAAGTAGCTTCTATAGTGAGCATTTTATGCACCGTCTCACACTACCTAAAGAAAGTGGTTAATTCTGTGGTGTGAAACCCACCTGTACCAACAGTGTTTCCTTTTGAAGTCAGAGGATTAGTGGTGGTGTAGACTTCTGTTACAGATTGGTGGAATTTGTTTGAGGCTGGAATGAGATTGCCCATCCCAATTCGAAATCAGAAGCAGCAAAACTTAGCATGTTCATCTAGAAACAAGAAGTACGGATTGCACCTATGGGATTTGACAACTTCCTGGAAGTCAGCAGTTCAGTGTAAAAGTTTAGGAATCATGAGAGATGGCCTGCTTTTACACCATAGAGAAGTTGGGCGCTAACTTGGAAGTTGTGAGCAGGGGACTGCCATGGAAGTGGTTTGATAATGTTATATTAGTTCTGTATATGGTGTCAGTTAAACATATAATAATGGTGAAGGTGTACATGTCATTTTCTAAAAATATTTAAGGTTTCAGAAAATAGCAGGAAGAGTTGGTTGATTAACAGTGCCATATGCAGGTCAGAGGCTTCTCCAGGAGGTCCAAATTCTGTTTTGAAATGATGGAGGACATGAATTAGCAAACTCACTTTGGAAGAATTTCAAGTCGGGACATTTGTGTTCTGGGTGGAAGATGTTCATTTTCCAATTTGTTTATTGTCTGTACAAGTTATATATGGAAATAAAAGCAATTTAATTCCTCCTAAAAAAGTTGTTCCAGAAAAGCTAAGTGGGGAACAGTCTTAAGGAATTAGTTTGATGTATGCATACTTAATTTATTTTTAACCTTTTCTTGATTTCCCAGTAATTGTGTAAGGAGAAGGCATGTAAAAGCAGTGGCTTTATGCATAGCAGAGTTAACTACAGTGAGACCAAATGTTCATATTCAGACTTAAGATAAAAAAGGTTAGACTTACTTAGTGCTCTCTTATTTACAATGAGGGTGGTTAACCATTGGAAGAGATTAAAAATCTCTCTCAGATTATTTCCATTAAGACTGGGGGGAAAAAACCCCACAAAGATAACTTCGTTAGCAGTATACTTAATAGCACAAGAAGGAATGCAGCTGGCAGAGTTTTGGAGTTAAAGGAGGGGAGCTCGCGCTAGGGTAGTCGGTTGTAAGGCCAGGCTTGTATGGAAAGACTTTACCTCCTGGGAGTTTTCACAGCCTGTCTTAAGGAGGAGCCCCATAAGGTTGTCTTCCTGACTGCTTTTCAGATTTGATCTATCCTATAATGGATTTCAGCAAAAGATCAGGTATTAACTGTATACAGTAAAATATTAATAACATTAGTCATGGGAAGGGGCAATAATTCAGTAACCTTAATGTTTGAGGATCAGGGTGATGTGGCTTTATTTTTCTTTTCATTTTAATAGCTAACATGCTGTATTTTATTGCAGTAAAACTTAGGTTGTTTACAGGAACCTGCCTAATATTAATTTGTTTCAGGTAGAAAAAAAGTGCAATGTGGCAAGCCCTTAAATCTGCTATTGTTTTCTTTGAGTAGACCACTTTGCTCATCGCTGTCTCAATAGTTCTGCCATAATTATATGATCATGTTCCTCAAAAATGTATATGCAACTATTTCAGTATCAATTTGTGGAGTATTCAGTGTGAGCTTTGAATACATGTAAGTTAATACATTACTTTCTTGAGTTTTTGTTTTAAAGGAATGTGTGTGTATGTGTGTGGGAGTCTGCTCTGCTAGAACAGAATATTGTAATTTGCTGGCCATAGGTATATGTAGTAAGTTGTTCTTTTTCCACTTCATTTCCACTTTCTACTTGCAAGAGGAAAAACTAGCTTTAATATCAAGGAATGCATCAAATGACTAATGCATCAGAATAAAAATGCTGGCAGCTGCATTTGTATATATCCTGTTCCTGTTTAATGAGCCTTTACATACACTCTGCTCTTCCTTCTACTGGTGTATGTGTATTTCTGTGTATTCAGATGTATGTATATTTGATGACGAACCCTGTTCTGGGAGGATCTTTCTGGTTAAAAATTAGATGAAGGTGAATTGCATGAATTGAGGATGGAATAAAGTTTGAAAATTTCTGGGTCTCAGTCTTTTCAAGCATAGGTAGCTTGAGTGAGAGAGGAAACTATCCTCTTAAACGCTAAGTACCACTCTTAAAGATGTGTTTCCTTTATATTTAATCAGAAGTTAAGAAATTAATGTTTTTTTAATTGGAAGCTTTCAAGAGGGTGTTGTTGGAAAGGATTGCTTTCTAACATCCATTTACATTCATAGCTCTATACCAATTTCATGACTTCAAGGTTATTCCTTCCTAGTTGTAAATAGAAATTAATTTCAGATCTTGTAGCCTGCCTGGAAGACTTACCAAGCTTACATTTGAGGAGAGAGATTTGTAGCAAAGGCTGCCCTATATATGCATTTCGTGCTACTGTCCCTTCTCTGTTATAATTTGAAGGGCTGTAGTAGAATAGACAGAATAGAATAGACTATTTCGTTTGGAAGGTACCTACAACGATCATACAGTCCAACTGCCTGACCAATTCAGGGCTGACCAAGTTAAAGCATGTTATTAAGGGCATTGTCCAAATGCATCTTGAACACTGACAGGGTTTAAGTTAGGGGCATCGTCCACCTCTGTAGGAAGCCTGTTGCAGGGTTTGACCACCCTCTCAGTAAAGAAATGCGAGTCTTCAGATTCGTCACTGATCAGATGTCCCAAGTCAAAGCATAGCAGCTAGGAAGATGTTAGCATGGAAAGTCAAATTCTGCATAGGCTTCTGTTTCCAGATTTTCCTTTTGAAAACTCAAGGATTTTGTGCAAGGCTGTGTTGTTATGAAAGTGTAATGATTGTGGGTTAAAGATGCAGAACGTGTTTTGGAAAGCGGAGAAGGGTGCAAGTTGCTTTGCCAAACTCTATTGATCTGTAATGAGTCTCGCCCAAACTGTTTTTCTCGGGATAGGTATGGAAACACTTGATGTAACTTGATTTGTTTACTCTTCTGTCTGTGCCATTATCATTCCCCATGTTAGTCTGTCTACATAGTATGTGACATCTCTCTTTCCAGGCATTGCCCAAGGTGTAGGTATTTGAAATGTCCTGTTCTCTTGTGTTTTTAAATTCTCCAATTCTGTTCTCCTTAAGTTTCTTTAAACGCTGGTGATAAAACTGTATTTCTGGTTTTCCCTGTGCCTTTATGTTTTTGCTTAAGAAATGCAGCTTTTAACTCTGCGGTAAATCTACATCTCCCACTCCCAATTCTGTATTAGTATTTCAGCGGGACATGTCCTGTATGCTTTTTCATATTTTATTTTTCTCACTACTTAAAGTACAAGAAAAAGAATTCTGGAAAGGGTGGCAGAAGATAGGAACTGACTTCAGGAAGAAGATTTTACAGTATTGTGATCTGATTTATAGTATTTTCAATTCAGTAACCTAGGTGTATCTCAGGAAAGAGCTGAGTTTAAAACAGGGTGGTTTTATTGGAAAATTTAGGAGTAAGGCTACAGGTAAGAGCCAACTTGAGTTTGAGCCCTGCAGAATTTTTGTATTTTGTATAGTTACTGGAATCCTTTAGGTGGGTTACTTCTACAAAACTGTTGGAGCTTTCAGATGTTTATGGATAAAGTCATGCAATCTCTTTGTTTCTCTGAATTTTTTTTTATTATTATTGTATTCTTTGCCAAAGGTGATAATCTTGTTTGCCCTTCTCTTGCTATTTATCTTCTATTTTGTTAGAAGAAAGTTACGATTAGTGTTAGTGCACTACTAGTTCTGTGTTCTGATTAAGATGCTGTGGCCTTAAAAGTAGGCCAGGTACTATATGAGATTGTTCAAATGTTAGGAATAAAGGTAGTTTAATATTCACAGTTCATCTTGGACAGCTAACATATTTCATTGAGTTAGAACTTCAACAAACTTCATGTCAATAGGCAAGATTTATTTTCTTGCAGTTTGTATGAGGGGAAAGAACTTGAGCTACCAAAACTGTAGTAAGCCAGCTTCCCCGTTTTTTGTCAGTAATGTAAGGGGTTTGTTCAGTGTGAAAAAAGTATGTATAGGAAATTAGTGAAACATGCATGTTTACGAAGTGCCTCTGTCTAAAAAAAAAAAAAAAAATAATAAAAAAAATTTTAAAAAATCTGTACCAGAGCTGTAGGATAAGAGTGACAAACAGAACTTTCTGTTGCATGTTCATGCTCTCAGCCTTCCTCTGAAGGGGGGGGTATTTCCTCTGGGTTGTCCAAGATATTTAAAAATTTGTTTAATGGTAGCTAAATATTGAAAACAAAGTTGGTATATCCTGAGCTGGAACAGCAAGCGGTAAGGGTTTTTTGATGATCTTCAGGGCTTTATTGGAGGAGGTTGTTGCAGTTAATGCATTAACCTTTAAGTCTGGCCTGGTTTTCCATAGCTTCTGTATTTTTACTGTAGAAAGACCTTGAGCTGGTAGATGGTAGATGTTAAAAGTTGCCTTTGGGAGCTTTAGCTGGCTTTTAGGTAGTTGGAGTGTGGGCTATAGAATGTCCTAGAAATAAAGACAAAACTTTAGCATTGATAATATCTGGAGAAACTGGTAAGGGAAGAGAAGCTCTGAAGTGCTCCTAATAAGTTCGTGTTACTGAGGAAAGTGTACTGCAAGCTATATACTACTATGATTTTGTGTTAATACCGGGTATGTTGCATGACTAGTCCAGTCAGAAGCTAACAGTTTCATCGCTGTATGGCAGGATAGTATGAACTTCCAAAGCCATCTGGATTCTATAGGAAAAACATTAATGGATATTCCTGTTGGTAAATGAGAGCCTATCAGAAAATCAAGCCTGTAAAACTAAGCCCTCAATTTGTTCATTACTGATTCATTTCAACAGGTAAAGAAGGTCCCCTGCATGATATAGTAACCTATTTTTAAATGTTGTATCCAGTGGTTGACTTAACACTGTAGTTTGAAAAAATTAAAGAAGTGAGGTATCTGAGATCTTACTTTGGCTTGTATTAAATTGTAATTTCCCTGGTGTAATTTTCTGGAAAAAAATAATTTGAATGTTTTCCAGTGTTAGTCTTCTCATTAATTTCATTGTCCTGTCTTTCAACAATGTAAGTTTGACCTCTTACTTGATCTGTGCTTAAGAGAACTCTGGATAAGAAGCACTTTTTTAGTTAATAGAGAAGGGGAAGATTTAGCAATAAATTTGCTGTAGAGAGTCTCTTACACCAGAGTGTTTTGCACTGTGGTCAGAAGAGTATGTGCAGTTCACTTCTATGTTTATACTGGATGTTTGTCTTTGGTTTTGTGGTTCATTCCCAACCTTAACATGGAGAGTGAGTGTGCACGTATGTTAGGCTGTGGTGTAATTTCTCTTCAGATGGTCATAGAGGTAAATGCTAGCTGAGAAGTGTACTCTCTGGAAAGTTGTTTCAATACTTAGCTCTTTCATGCTTGTTAAATATGAATTATGCAGTCACATTACCTGAGAATGTTAGACAGTATTTATTGCTGAGGATTTGAAGGGAAGTCAGACCACCTCTTTAGCAGATGGCACTGTCTGCACAGGTGGAATTGGAATTTGAGGTCCTAAGCCAGCTTTGACAGCAGCATCATTTCCAGGGATGGAGAGAACATAATCTTACTTTGGCTTACAGTTACTGAACTGACTCTGCTTGGTCAAACCTTTGTCATAATACTGGATAGATGGAGGAAGTAGGGATACATTGTCTTGTGGATAGCTAACAGTGCTTCACAGGGTAATTCCCTTTAACTTAGGAATTGTGAAAGGAGTAGGGAAAGGAATAAAATCTACTTAAGGGAAAAGCCATACAATACCATGTATTTGAGAACTTTAAGTAGTTAGTTACCAGTACAAGTGAGCTGTCAGAAATACCCAAAGATGCAAACCAAAAAGATTTGAAAAATGTTTGGTGTCTTCAAGCTATTATTACAAAAAGCTGTGAAGTATTAGTCTTGAAGACTTTTCTTGCCATATTTTAGTGATGTCGTGTTGATAAACCTAAGGGAAACAGCCTACTCCCCCCCAACATGGGGGCTTAAGTGTGGTCCTAAGTACCATAGAGACTTCTTTGTGATAGCAAGCTGTGGCAAATACTTTGTCATCTCTGTTAGAATTTCTGGTTAACAACACATTTTATGTTTATTCCTAGTTTCTCTCACCTTGCGTTATAATGTTGATTTTGCTTTCTGTTGATCAGTTACTGTTTGGCCCTTTGTTTTCAGCATGGGGAGCTGTACAGAATGATTGAACTATTTAATGTGGTAAGCATTATGAAACTGAGACTTGTAATTGGTAATTTAAAAGCGTAACATGTTACGCAGCTATGAATTTTGTTCTCCAAGAATGTATGCAGTATCAAGTTGATGTTTTTCAAGGTATCATGCACTAAATAATCTTTATAAATACACTTGTTAATGGCAATATAGCTAAAATAGTCATTGCACAGAAAGGATATGATGAATTCATGCAAAGTACAAAATCTCACTTGCAACCTCTGGTAGTTTACATGGCACTAGGTTGTAAGAGGGAGAGGTAGGATGTCTAGTGTAATGGGATATTTTCTGAAGTCCTGTAAATGGGTTTCTCTGCTGATATGTGGGCTATATTCTTGGACTCAGTATTTGGGAAGGGCACAAAGCAGTCTCTAAAATGTCTATTACACTTCAATATATTAAGTTTTATATTATAGAGGCACATTAAATCATGAATATTGTATTGGGTTTGTGTGGCAAGGTTTTGGTAGCGGGGGAGTTACAGGGGTGGCTTCTGTGGGAAGCTGCTCGAAGCTTCCCCTATGTCCAACAGAGTCAATGCCAGCCAAGGCCAAGCCCACCAGCGATGGGAGTAGCACCTCTGTGATAACATATTTAAGAAGGAAAAAAGAGTTCTGGCAGCACAGAAACTGCAGCTGGAGAGAGGAGTGAGAACACATAAGAGAAACAACCCTGCAGACCCCAAGGACAGTGAGAAAGGAGGGGGAGGAGGTGCTCCAAGCACTGGGGCAGAGATTCCCTAGAAGACCATGGTGAGGCAGGCTTTCCCCCCGCAGCCCGGGAAGGTCCACGGTGGAGCAGACATCCACCTGCAGCCCGTGGAGGACCCCACGCCGGAGCAGGTGGATGCCCAAAGGAGGCTGTGACCCTGTGGGAAGCCCATGCTGGAGCAGGCTCCTGGGAGGACCTGTGGACCTATGGAGAGAGGAGCCCACGCTGGAGCAGGTTTTTCTGTGACCCTGCGGGGGACCCACACCAGAGCAGTGTGCTCCTGAAGGACTGCACCCCGTGAAAGGGACCCATGCTGCAGCAGTGTGTGAAGAACTGCAGTCATGGGAAGATCCCACATTGGAGAAGTTCATGGAGGACTGTCTCCTGTGGGAGGGACCCCATGCTGCAGCAGTGAAAGAGTGTGAGGAGTCCTGTCCCTGAGGAGGAAGGAGTGGCAGAGACAAAGTGTGATGAACTGACTGTAACCCCCATTCCTTGTCCCCTTGCGCTGCTGTGGGGGAGGAGGTAGAGAATTCAGGAGTGAAACTGTGCCTGGGAAGAAGGGAGAGGTGGGGGGAAGGTGTTTTAAGATTTGGTTTTATTTCTCATTACCTTACTCTGGTTGATTGGCAATAAATTAAGTTAATTCTCCCTAAGTTGAGTCTGTTTCGCCTGTGACGGTAATTGGTTGAGTGCTCTCTCCCTGTCCTTATCTCGATCCATGAGCCCTTTGTTGTATTTTCTCTCCCCTGCCCAGGTGAGGTTTTGTGTTGGGTTTTTTTTGTTCTTAATAAATGAAGGTTGTAAACTGACTTGAATGCTGGGTAAGTGAAAGGTATTTAAATACCACTTGGGGGAGGCAGGGGTAAAACACAAAAACTTGGCTGGGCTAAAATTGGCAGTGTGGCCTGAAAAAATTGATGCTGTCTCCTTGTAAATCACATTCAGTAGTCCTATTTTGTTCCATTCAGACACTTAACTCCCACTGTGTGCATGAGAGAGTAACAACAGTTATAATGCATTGAACTTACGAGCAGTAAGGAAATGCTTGCCCTTGCAGTAAACCTTTCCCATTCACCTCTGTTCTTCCTTCTTTCCTCCCCTCCTCTGTATGGCTTTGCTGTCTTTTACCAGTCTTAGTTGTTTAATGTTCATACCAGCCTTAAAAACAAGGTTGGTCATAAAAGGTCATGAATTTGAAATGCTAGTCTGTCTTGTGTTTTTTTTAAAGGCAATCTAAATGAACATGGAGATCACAAGATATCAACAATAGCTGACCTATAAAGAATAATGATTTGGCATCTGACTTGTAGTACATGTAGCACTTTGTCATTCAAAACACATTCTTACTGATCAGGAAACTTTTAAGTTTGTATTTGGTCTGAGCCTTTCAGCCTAATACAGATCTCTGCTCTAGGTAGGATCTTTGTGCATTCAAATGTAGCAATGTTCATTCTAAGCCAAGAAAAGTGTCTAAATCTGTAGATTTGCAAACTGAAGACTGACGTCTGCAGCAGGAAGTACACAGATAAGCTTATCACAGTGGTGTAATCTTTGGAAAATCTATTTTAAGTTATTAAGTATTGCACCTGTCACTGTTGAAGAAGCACTTTTCCACCTTTGCAGCATCAGACCTGAAATTCTGATCTGTTGTGTGTTGTGAATACAGAGGCTAAGACGGTTTAGTTGAAAAGTATTGGTAGGTTTTACTTGTGTTTTCACAAACAGTTTTTGACAAAACTTAGTTCTATAGTAATTGCTAAGTAGATGTCTTCTTCGCTAAATGCCTTGTGCAGTATAACTCTTGAGTATGTCTATTCTAGCATTTATACTTTTAGGGGGCATTAATTTTGTAAAATGTCTTAGCAGCTCTCTTGATACTTTGCTGTCTTCATATATGAAAAAGCTTCCTCTCTTCCTAAGAGTTACAAACTGCAATGCCTTTTTTTTTTTTTTAAATAACAAAAGTTGTAATTTGGAGGAATATGAGATAGGAACTTTGATAGCAAGGTTAGTTGCACTCTTTGCCAGCCTATGCATATTTGTGCAGCTCATGTTTCTGCTCATTACTATATGACAGTTTATTTCCATTGTGTGTTATATAGAGGAATAAAGTACTAAAAATGCAGGTATTGTGGAGTCTACAAAAGTGTGCTTGTTTAACAGACTAGTGTTTTGTCATTACTATGATTCACCATGTGCTTTTTCTACAGACTTTTTCTTCTATGTAGCATTGAAGTGGATAATGCTAAAGGGCTTTTTTTTCTTTGTTTATTTTTTAAATCAGAAATAACCTTGATGGTGTAAGGTGGTGCTCTGGAAGCTTCATTTGTTTCAGTTTTTTTAGCTGAACTGTCATGAGCTTTTTATATGGAATGCATGTGTAACTTCTTAAAAGGTGCTTAAACTGTTTAGGTTGTTACAGCAAACTTCTTTTTGGTTATCTGACATGAGCTGCTGAGCCTTAACTCGTGGATGAGCAAACTTAGACAAATGTTGTGTCCTGGTTTCCTAGTAGCTGGTATAGTGCTATGTTTCTGAGTCAGGTATGAGAAGAATGTTGGTAACACTGACGTTTTCAGTTGTTGCTAAGTAATGTTTAGTCTAAAGTCAAGGATTTTTCAGTTTCTGATGCCCAGCCAGCAAGAAGGCTGGAGGGGCACAAGAAGTTGGGAGGGGACACAGCCAGGACAGCTGACCCAAACTGGCCAAAGGGGTATTCCATACCATGGGACATCATGCCCAGTATATAAACTGGGGGGGGGGGGGGGGGGGGGGAATTGCCTCACAGGGATTAACTGGGCATCGATCGGCAGGTGGTGAGCAATTACATTGTGCATCATTTGTATATTGCAATCTTTTTATTATTACTGCTGTCACTTTATTAGTGTTATCATTATCATTACTAGTTTCTTCTTTTTGTATTCTATTAAACTGATCTTATCTCAACCCATGAGTTTTATTTGTTTTCCTGATTTTCTCCCCCATCCCACTGGGTGGGGTGGCAGTGAGTGAGTGACTGCATGGTGCTTAGTGGCTGGCTGCGGTTAAACCATGACATGTTGATACTTGGTTTTCTTGGTAATGGTTTTGATGTTTTGCTGTCCCTTCATAACTTCAATACTGTATAATGTTCAGTACAAATATCAATCAATTTCTATTGCTATTTAAATTGTAAAGGACTGCTTGAGATAACAAACCTGGACTTTACAGAAGAGGTAGTTAAACCTGACAAGAATCTTGTAAACAAAGCACTCTTATCAGAAGGTACAGTTATTTTAGTTTTGTGTGTTATAGAGCCTGTGTACAACCCATGGTTCACTTGCTGATTTATCTTTTTTAAAAATCAGTAATTTTTGTTAATTTGCCTTTTTCCCCCCAACTAAAAATAAAGTTGCATATGTGTTGGGTATCTCTCAAGTCTCTTTATTAATGTTCGAGTTGCATAATGCACACTGGACTAGAAAGTTAGTAGAAGAAAAAGTTATCAGACTACTAAACACAAAGACTAAAATAAATGTGGCTTGCACTCCAGCTTCTGGTATGCTGTGGCTCAGGGAGAGAACAGCTGTGGAAGTATGGCTGTGTTTTTTGTGCTGTACTTACTGTCTTCCGTAGGGATGCCCATGGGTTCCTTTTTGAGATGGTGTTAGGCAAAGTGGCATTGATAAAATCCACGCTTGTCTTGCAGTTAGTTTCCAAAAATGTTTCTGCGTTCTTTGTAGAGCTTGGTTAATAGTAATGCCTAGTGTTCAGGTTACCCCAGTCTTATCAGTTTGGGCATTTGTTTATTAAAGTCCTCGTGTAGTTGCACAATTTGGTGTTTAGAGATCTGACCAAGCTCCAGGTAATGCTAAGTTTTAGTCTTACTGCAAATTTCTGATGGGAAAAATAGTAGCTCTAGTTACTGTTTTTGAGATCTGTTTTTTTAATGCTTTTTAACAAAAGAAACCAAATCCTGTTCTTAATTAGTCTTGTTTTTTCTTCAGAATCTTTGAGCACGTGTAGATCTGGGAAGCTGTTGATCTCCACTGTTTGTGGAGTCCGGCCTGTAGAAGGGAATGTTTTTAAGCCTTCAGTAGACTAATACTAAGGAGATAGAGGCACTTCTCAGACTGTATGTTACGGCTTTATTGCCTTGCCTGGTGTTTTTCTCTTCCTTGCCTGTCTTGATTGTGTATTGCTGCCGAGTTGATTAATGAATCCAGATCGAGATATGCCTGAACTGCAAAGGAGAAGAGGTTGGTTTAATGATCACTTGAAAACCTGGTCTGAGGAACAACTCCTGTGGAAGGAGTGGTAAATGTATTTTTTTCCATAGTTGACAGAAATGTAGAGAGAAACGTTGAGAGAAATGTAGTACAAAATTTCACCCAACTCAGTTGACTTCTTTTGAAGTCCTGTTATCTATGTAAATGTAGATTTATAACTTAAATAGCACTGAGTGAAGTTAAAGGTTATGGTGTTCTACTATGATACATGACTGGAATAGTTGCGGCACCCTGTCTATGTTGGAACACACAACCCTGTGTGCATCTGCACATTAGTGTTGTTGAGTGGAGCAGTGAAAAGGAATAGAGACTTGTTTGCTGCAAAGTTGGGCTACCATGTCACTGTTCAAATTACACTGCTTTTTTTATCGGTGGTCAGTACTGTTAACAGTACTATCAATCCCTGTAACTAATAAAAATGCTGGAATCCACATGTACACCTTTTGCCATCCAAAATTACTTGAGCTGTTATGCAGTATTGCTGATGCACAGTAATGTTTAAGCAAGCAGCAAGACACTGCTGCGTCTATCTTTTAACTTGAGAACTTGATGCAATTTTATTATGAGTCAACCGATGAAACGATCTTGAGTTCCGCTTCTGTTTTCCCTATACAAGGGGAAAATAATTTTGCTATAAAGATTTATTCACACAGCTGAAACTTCTGATAAGGGCTAAATTCTAAGGGCTGTTCTCATTCTGCTGTAGATGATATCCTGAAAGCTGTGTTCTTGTAAACTGGGTCAAATCTTAGTTCATTTTGTGTTACAGTCTGATTTCAGCGTGGAGGTCATGCCCTGATCAACTTAAGTAATATGTTAAAAGCATCTTAATGTGTTCTTTAGAATCCTTTATTTAGGGGGAATGTATTTACTTATTAAACTATATTCTGTTTAATATAGATCACAAATAGTTTTCATGCATTACAGTCTCACAAATTACAACTATACAGCTGGAACAGCAGGCTGTGTAAGGAAGGAGGACTTTGACACATTTGCAGTTAAGTCTGGAATCTTGTGAAATGTGTCTGTGTGGCAGTCACATGAGATGGGCTGAGCTGTTTTAACTGTGTTGGTATTGAAAAAAGGCAATTCCACTGTTTCCCTAGAGCTTGCCATGGTCTTTACATTACCTGTTAATGAAGTGATTTAGCTTACAGCAGAAGACTTGCCTAAGAATAACTCCCCTCCCCTCCACATGTAACAGGGCTGCATAGGCTGAGGAGTTCCATTAGAGCTAAAGTGATTACAGAGGAAAAGGTGGGGAACTTTTATGGCCATTACCAATGCTGAGGAGGTGGGATAGCTCATTCTGTTAGTATTTAGCTGTTAGCAATTCCTAAACAAAATATTTCAAACCAAATCCTGTGGCTCTGAATGCATGTAGTGCAGTGGCAGTTTGGCAAGCAGCCAAGTCACTTCAGTCTTTTTAGGTAGTCTGAACAGGACCTATGCCTGGGAAGATTGAGGTGTTAAATATTCCGTTTGTGAGCTATACTGTGCAATTAAAGTATGTGTTAAATACTAGACTTTTCCTGCTTCCCAGGGTTCCCTAGGTTGTATATGTTATCCTCTGGCATGTCTTAAACAAATCTCGTTCATTTTTTCATCTCTGCCTGTCTGTTTTCCACAGTATTTTAACATATGAAACTGATTTCAGTCTTCTGGTAACAGGACAGAAAATCACTCTCCATTTCTTCTGGCATTGTCATGATCTCTAGTACTAATCTTGTTGGACTTCTGGGCTAAATGCCCTGCGTGTCCTTCACCTCTCTACCACCATTCACTGAACAGGCATAGCAAGTAAAAATTTCCCAGAAGTTGTAAGTAATTTGCTGCTGGGAGTCCACAAATGCAGAAGCAAGATTATTCCAAGAAGAGGGCAGGCTCCTTGCATGCTCATGGAAGTGTCTGATTTGAACATGGGGAAAACAGTTGACTACAATGCTCAAGACAGTGTGGCTGACCTAATTTCTAACTAGTGTTCCAGATAAAAAGACTAATAATTAGCAAGGTTTCTTGATAGTCTGTTAATTACAAAACCACGTATTTTAAAAAGTAAATTAGATCCCATTTTCACTGAGCAGTTGCTATTTAATCCTATGCAGCTATTTTAAGTTGGCATTTGTAGCAGAGATCTAATTATTATAATAATTACAGTGGTATCCTTAATTGACTACTCATGAGACTGACATCGTTGATTAACAGAAGCGATCTCCATAGTTTTTCTCCATGTTTGGAATATGAAAGACAGCTTTTAGGCTCTGCTATAATAACAAAAAAAAACATTTTTCTCTACTGCATAGAATGATTCAGGACATTGAGAGATCTTGGCAGCTTCAGAAGGGAAGATATGCAGCCGTGTGGTTTGGGTGAATCTTCAGGCAGCTTAAGTTGATGTGAGACGGTGTTTACCCTGTGTCCGTATATACTACTAGTCATAATAGAAAGAAGGCTTACAATTTTTTTGGGGCCAGATTGTGGAGGTGGGAGGGGTGGAATGATCTACTGTCTTCCTCAGGACCCATCACAGCAGGAGAGCAAGGAATAACATAATGCTGCCTTGTTGACCCACCACTTCTGTCCTGTTTTGATCATGTGTGCTTGCTGTGGCCAAATTTAAACTATTTCTAACACATTATATGATAATCATATACTTGAAGAGGGTAGAAGCTGCATGTATGCTTACTAACATAACTGTTGCCTTGCCATTATCAAAAGTCAGATTTATAAGCTGGTATTCAGGAGTTGGGCTTTGCTTTCTCAGAGTCAAGGATCAGTGTAACTCGGGGACGGATCTTGCGCCAGAATACCTGTTGAAGACTTCGGTGCTCTGCAAGGCAGATCACGTTGCCCTCATCAGTATGATGTCAGTCAGGTTTGGAGCTCTTTGCCAGTAGTTGTTTGGAAACAACAGTTGTTGATGCTGTAACAAACTTAGAATTGTAGAATCATTTAGGTTGGAAAAGACCTTCAAGATCATCAAGTCCAACCATCATCCATGCCCACTAAACCATGCTCTGGAGTGCCTTGTCTACGTCGTGCTTTTTGAATACCTCCAGGGATGGTGACTCAGCCACTTCCCTGGGCAGGCTATTCCAATGTCTGACAACCCTCTCAGTAAAGAAATTTTTCCTAATATCCAACCTAAACCTCCCTTGCTGCAACTTGAGGCCATTTCCTCTTGTCCTATCTCCAGCCACCTGACAGAAGAGAACTTGTCAGAATGTTTTGCTGTTTTGCATGTGGTTTTTGCATGTAGTTATGTGTGACTGGATATGCATGTGAGGTAGTAAACAGAAAAGTGTGGTATGTTTCTGTAATAAGTGCTTCTGTAACAAGCTGTGAAACCCGTTGTTCAGAAGAACTGAGCATTTTTGCTTTCAGTCATACTACAAGCCACTAGAGCTACTTGCTGCCCTAAAGATAAGAAAAATGCAAAGGAAATCTGGAGTATCTCTGAACAGTTTACATTAATCTAAGGTGGCTACTATATTCTGGCTGTGCATTCCATACCTTTGCTTGCAGCATTGCTGATGCTTGCCTGTCCCTCAGTGAGCCCTTCCTACTGCATTAGCAGATAACTGCTCCTCCAGAGTGTCCCACAGAAGCATATTTCTGATGCCTGAACTGGTTCTAGTATGGGGGAAGAAATAATGTCGGTGATGAATAAGGGGCAGCATTAAAAAAAAAAAAAAATCTTAAATTTTCTTGCATGTCATTATCTGAGATCACTCTCCATGAACCTCCTAATCTTGAATATAGGTTATGTCTGAGTAGTAAATTGCAGGACAACTAAGATCTGTTAACAGGAGAAGGTGAAGAGAATGAGTCAGTTTGGGTTGTTTTATTCCTTTCTGTCTCCTTTGTGCACAGATCTATTGGATTGAATCTATGGACAAATTTCCTTTAGAGTAGATTGGCCATCATTCTTCCAAAAGAGGCCACCTTCCCTGATCATGCAGGCTACTGAGATCCTCCTATGGCTGAGAGACATGATCATATCCCATAGCTTACTGAGCCAAGGAAGGGGGGAAGTTGGAGAGTGATTTGCCTGCAGTAGGTCACAGAAGTGCTTCAGTAGTTCCTACCCATATGTTATGGGATGAGTTAGTCTGAACGGTCTTGGTGTACAGCTGGGTGTCCTAGCAACTTTGCTTGCGTTGTCCTCCACTATCCTTCAGCCAGTAAACGTTGCTCATTTGAAATAACCTAGGGATAGGAACAGTATTGTCCCTGTGAATTTAACAGCCAAAAATCTTTAACTTATAGCAGGTTGCTTTTGCACCAGTTCATTGCCTTTGCATGACGTAGTTAGTGACTTCTGATTTTTCCAGTTCCTAATGTTTTCTTATTTCATCTTAATTAGAGAGTAATATGTTTGTGTTTAAGATGAGCTGCAGTTTTGTTGGATTCTTCCTGTGTGTTTAGGTTTTTTCTAAGAGTTTTGGATCACAAGTTACTAGAAGGCAAAACATGTCTAGAAAAAGACAGGTCTGTGAGTTTGTATACTTGTATGTCCTTGGTTCAGTCTCGCCTGTGATCTGTTTTGTTGCAACTGTTGTGAACCTAATGCTTCTTGACAACAACCTGTTGAAACTAGTATCCTTTTTAGTTCTTGTACCTTAAACATTATGGTGTGAGCTGTGAGATGGTAATGTTGGAAACCATTTCTGTCAGGCAGTGGATAGATGTGAGAGGATTCTCCCCAGTCATGCTGATGTAGATCAGCAGGTCCATGAAGACCAGTAGATGGGCAGTGGTTTGACATGGTTCCCAGTAATGACAAAATCAATTGTAGTGTCCTTTTGTATAGTTTTTGTATTTCTGAGGCAAAGATGTGATTATGATGCGTACAGACTTGAACTCACTCCTATGTCCTTTTTATGAATACCAATATTTTAAAAAAACTCTTTCTACTTGCTGTGTGTGGCTTTCTCCACCACCACATCTTTTGCTTCCCCCAACAAAGAGAGTATTCCCTTCCTTAGGGTGGACTTTGAGAATTTGGAAACCTTCTGCTTTGCTCTATGCACTGGGCTTCAGAGTTGGCTATTTTGGTCATTGCCATAAGCAAACGTGCCTTAAATTATTACTTCTTTCAAGAGCGCTGGAATAATTTGGAGAAACTATTTGAAAAAGCATGCAGTCAAATTACAAAACAGTGGATTGTTCCCTTCATTCTTAAGAAGATGCACTTATTGCTACTGCAGTAACATTTTTGTCCAATAGACTTATTTTAAAATTATAATATGCATTCTGTCCCTTTGCTTTGTTCAATTGTTAATGAAGGTGTTATATCACTTGGTCTTTTAATGCCTTGTGTGTCTCCAAGGTGTGTTGCAGACTAAATATTTCATCAAAGAAATCTTTGTGCTCTGTCAGTGCAGTTTTCAATGAGGAACTGTAACTAACTTGGAATCCAACAGTCACATTTCCAAAAACTTAACAAGTATTACCAAAATGCGGAAGAAGGGAAATACTGCTTGCTTTCAGTTGCTGCATTTCTGCTTGTTTTTGCTTGCAGGCAAGAGTGCCTACTTGTAGTCAGGTTGAACCACAATTATAGTATCCTTTCTTTTGTGTTCTAATTATTGTAATTCAGCTTTTTTTAAGGTATTGTGCTAGAAATGCAACAAGTATGCAAGTACTAAACTTGTTTTGAAGGATGTCGTGATTTAACCCCAGCCAGCAACTAAACACCAAACAGCCGCTCACTCACTTCCCCCCACAACCCAGTGGGATGGGGGAGAAAATTGGGAAAAGTACTAAAACTTGTGGGTTGAGACAAGAACAGTTTAATAAAACAGAAAAGAAGAAACTAATAATAACACTAATAAAATGACAATAGTAATAATGAAAGGATTGGACTATACAAATGATGCAGAATGTAATTGCTCACCACCTGCTGACTGATGCCCAATTAGTCCCTGAGCTATGATTCCGCCTACCCCCACTCCCCCAGTTTATATACTGGGCATGATGTCCCATGGTATGGAATACCCCTTTGGCCAGTTTGGGTCAGCTGTCCTGGCTGTGTCCCCTCCCAACTTCTTGTGCCCCTCCAGCCTTCTTGCTGGCTGGGCATCAGAAGCTGAAAAATCTTGACTTTAGACTAAACATTACTTGGCAACAACTGAAAACATCAGTGTTATCAACATTCTTCTCATACCTGACTCAGAAACATAGCACTATACCAGCTACTAGGAAGACAATTAACTCTATCCCAGCTGAAACTGGAACAAAGAATTACACCCATGTCCTTGCATTATCACGTGAGAGAGGTCCTGTTGCCCTCCAAAGCAGAACTAAACAAAAGTTCCAATTCCTTCAGGCTGCAGTGAGAGCTGCTCTGCTGTGTTCCTGCATTCCCTAGTGCCTTTGTTACTGCCAGCTTGCTTTAGATTATCACTCTTTGATGTTTTGGAACATGCATGGCAATACTGGTACAATAAGTGGATACAAGGGATGAACTTGGTATATCAAAATCAATAGAAAGGAAGACTACAGAATAAAGAATGGTGTCAATATATAATTTTGCTTAGGAAATTTAAGTACATCATGCCTTGCTACATTGTGGGTAGTCAGAAGAAGGGCTGTTGTTTTGGTGGGCTTTTCCTTTAGACTAGTGATGGGAAAACTTCTAAAGGAAGAGAGTGGTTGTTAAGTTTTTGTTTAACCAACTAGTACGGTAATCTGAATAGTGTTGGAATTCAAACTGTCTGAATACTTTTCTGGACAGGAATATAGTGGGATGAAAAGGTGCAGTTTCATGTTACCGGCTGGATGTTGCAGAAAGTGATGAAGCTGTTCTTTCCCTCAGGCACCCCTCTGTCTCTGGGCTGAGTGCTCCTACTGCATCCCTTTGACTCTGCAATTGTCTAACCATGTGATGAGCCAGTGTAGGAAGCTAACCCGATGAAAAATTAACTTGGGGGGGGCGGGGGGGGGAGAACAAGCAGATTTTTAGGTTCTGCATTAAATCTTGGAATAGCTTTAAATGCAAATTTGGATGAGCATTAGTACAAGGTAGAGGGAATGAAGTTGGGGGAACAGTACCATCATTCTTAAAAGTACTGGCTCAAATTAGCATCACAGCACAAGCAACTCCCAACGTTGTATTTCTGATAGCTTTTTATGTCAGGCAGAGAAAGCAACTGAAGAGGGAAGCTTTTCTGGATATAAACCTAACTAATAGTTTGAAAACAGTTAAATATAAAAGTGGAAGGCAGTTTCAGTGAGAATAAACTGCCTTCAGTAAGTACAAGTTGTGAAACGGGGTATGTGTGAAAGATACAGCAGAAGCAAGTTGAGAGAGAGGGAAGAAACTGCAAAGTCTCCTGTGTTCTTCAGTAGTTTGGACTGAGGTTTTGTAAGACATCTGCAACTATTCCAATGTAGTTTCAATAAGAAGGATACCTTAATGCAGAAATCTGAATGCACTGAAAGTGGAAACTGATGAATAGGAACAAAGAATGTGTGAACAATTAATATTTACATGAAAGGTTTACCTTGAAAGGAGGAACAAGGTGAGATCCATCTAGCAATGAATGTGCAGAATAAGAGAATATTTTGTAAATATTTATAGTAAGAGGAAACCTTGATTGTATTTGATACAGAGATAGTTGAAATGTTTATCTGCCATAGCTTTTCATAAGTCTTAATCTTTTTTTTCCCTTGGTATTCATTTTAAAAAGGTGTTTTTTTAATTTAGTAATGGAGCTAAGCCAGTTTACTGGCTAGTTGCTAGCTACTGAAAGGAATCATCTTTCTCCCTTCCTCCCTTTCCCTACTGCCTCCCCTCCCCCTCATCCGCACCTGCCCTGGCAGTTCAGGGAGCTAATTTGTCGGAAGACTAATTGTTACTAATTGCTTTCAGGGGAAATAACAGGAGAGACATGGCTTTCTGTGGATTTGGTTCCCTAAGCTGTTGTCATAGGTTCAGTCTGGCATAAAGCAGTGGTAATATGGAGAATGACAGCAAGGGGCACAAGACTGCACCTTGTGGTGGTAGCTGTTAGATGAGTTTCCTTCTAACATGACAGATTACAGCCTTTGAGCTTGACTAGCCCACCTAAAATTCATGCTAGGAATTTAAAGAAACAGTCTGAAATAATTTCACAGCTGTTTGAGAACTTCTGAGGGGCAGATGATGTTCCAGAGGAGAAAGGGAAGAGGCACTGCAACCGTGCTGCTTAAAAAAGGACCCCACAACATAAAATCCACAAAAAAACCTCCAAACAAAAAATCCCAAACCAAAACCCCATAATAAACAGCCTTTTGAAAAGGTGAGAGCTAGAGGGTTACAATCAAGTTACCTTAACAGCAGTTCCTGGAGGAATATGGATAACGTAAATTATTTGGTCCCACTAATCACCTGGAAGATACTAATCTTTTTGTGAACAACTAATAGGAGTTTTTCAAGAACAAACCCTCGTTAATCCAGTCTAACTCCTTCCTGTGACAGGGCAAGGGACCTAGTGGATAGTTGCATCTTGACTTTTAAAAAAGGCTTTTTTGATACTGTTCTGTTATGCAATGAATGGAAACAGTATTGTAGAAACCATTGCAAAGTGGAAATATATCTGATTGGAAAACTGTACCTGGAAATGGATGAGCAAAGTGAAAAGGTTTGTTAAATTCCTGAAGAGGTCTGTCTTTAAATGCCTGTTGGTATTTTCAGGAGTGATTTGGACTACAGTATCTACATATTAAATCAAGATAACATGAAGTGCAGCCAGCATGTTTGATTAGGATTTGGAATTCAAAATCATTCTGGCAAACTGAGGAAACCATTTTAATATGGAAAGCTGTGGTTTCACATGAATGAGATGTTGCATTTGGGTGGGAGTAATCCGCTGTGCAATCACAGTGGAGAATGACTGCAAAATAGAAACTGTAAACTGTAGTAGGTTAGTTAACTGTAGAAGTTTAATGTGCTTTCATGTTAAAAATGAGTGCTTCCAGAGTTACCAATTGCACCTGATTATGTTCAGGAGAGAGAGGTGCTGAGCCACTGGCTGAGATGTTGAAGTTGGGGTCAGAGTTGCTGTTCCTGATTTCTGTCCAAATAAGTGAGAACTTGGTGCATGGGAGTGTAAAGGGGAGGTTGCCTTGTCTGTTTATTTTCATTTATTGAGTGGAGTGTCTCTTGTGGTGAATTGAAACAGGTATGAACAGCAGATTAGTTTACCTGTTTCAGTGAAGGAACTTTTATCCAGTTGCTTTCATAATATGTGAGTCTACTAATGCTCTCTGCTCAAGTACTGAGTATTTTTGTAATGGGGATGAAAGTTGGGCAAAACTATGATTTGTGTTTCTGTTTCAAGAGTATAGTCAAGATTTCTTTAAATACTTGTTACTGAAGCCTGTTAGGAAATTAGTATAGACTACTGGTACTAACTAGGATTGCCCATTTCTGTATCAGAGATGAATTAGAGAAAGTGAAATCTTAATTTAGTGTCTAACCCCCTTTTCTTCCCTGAAATGAAGGAATTTTTTGTGTTTAAAAACACAAATTGGAATAAATGGACCAGGAATCCATCATATGATTATAAAAACAGTAAGCCTTTGCTGTTACTCAAAAAACATTGGCTATTACTGTGTATTTGACAAAGAATCCTACTGTACTATATGGAAATAAAGCTTAATTCCCTGCTCTGCAACAGTTGTAGCTGTTGGGACAAAATCCTGAAGAATTATGACTGTTTACACAAATTTGAGGTGTCTGGCAGCAGTGCTTCACTAAAAGGTAGGAAAGAGTTTATTTTGTACCATATCCAAGAAAATTTCAGCTGCCACATCTCCTAGGTGACATACATGTCTGCACTTAAAAATCCTAGAAGATCAAAATCAGTCTAGTGAGTTTTACAACTGTATGGTATGTCGTATTCTCATGATTAGTCTCTTTTCATGAAGAAACTTTTTAATGGGACAGATGTGTAAGATCTCTGCAGCTTGTTTGAAGGTAAAGGTAGGCTAAAATCCTCATGAGTCCTTGCAGCAGAATTAAACCTTGGAACAGGTACTAGTTTGAGGCTGTACTAACTGCAGTTTACAATAAATCCTATTTTAGAATTTCCTTGAATATTTTTTTTATTTAACTTTAGAATATATTAATTGCCTTTATTGTACTGAAGAGGGAGTAAATTGAAGTCAGTCAGACAAAGATGTATTAAGATCATGTGGATGAACACTGATATGTTTTTATTTCAATATTAAAACCAACTATCCCTGCCACCCTTGTGCTGCAGTTCCTGTTTTGAGTATTTCAGTAACCTGGTTTATAGCATCTCACTAATAGCTGTATAGGCAGGACTGATGCATCACTGGTTTACTGAGCACCTAGGAAGGAACAGTATAGAAACTTAAGAAACCAGCTTTGGTAGTAGGGAGAAAATACCATGTTGCATTGTCAGTAATCCATTATGCAGGGTTTTGTTTTACCAACAAAACCCCACACAGGGTTTTGTTGGTAACTCTGTGAACTCTGCTGATACTACTTACTGTCTTGACAGCACCACAGGAAAAATGGAGTGCATTTGAATAGTAGCACTAGAAAATTACTAGAATTTGTAATGTTATTAATCTGTTACTTGGGTTGTAGTAACAGATAGAAATGTTAACTTACTTTTAAGCTTGAAAAACAGTTGCAGATTTCTTAAAAGTTAATTATTCTCACCCTCATGGTTTAGAGCTTAATAATAAAGTTTATTTGACAGATTAGGATTGGAAAAAGGAGGATAGTGGAAAGCATTGCAATAAATGAGAATGTCTTTAGGAATCATCATCTGTCTGAGTAAAAATAGTTTTTTCTCTTCCTAATAGGAGATGATGGCAGGTGTCCTTTCTGGTTTTCTGACATCACTGGCAATAAATGGTCATAGCAAATACAGAATAATACCAGAGTGTATATCTGTCTTCAGCTACTTATAATCTGTATGTGTAATCAATCTTAAGTGTCTCTCCAGAAGTACATAAAGATAGATTTATGTAGCTTGGGTGCCAAGAACGTGCAACTTGACTCGCTAAGTTTAATAACCGATATGTGTGTTTGTGTAAGAGGGAGAGCTCCACCTACTGGAAAAACCTTCAGGTTTATGGAATGCATTTTGAGTCGAGGGTGCATTGTCGATTTCTTGGGTCTGGTCTCAGGGATTTGGAATGAGAACATTTGCAAAGACACGGACTTCCTTCAACTTTAAAAAGTCTGAGCTCTGAAAGATTTTCATCTTGACTCTTTTTGTTTATAGGAACATCATCTCCAGCGGGCTATCTCAGCACAACAAGTATATGGAGAGAAGAGGGATAACATGGTTATACCGGTTCCAGAAGCAGAAAGTAATATTGCATACTATGAATCAATATATCCTGGAGAATTTAAAATGCCAAAGCAGCTGATTCACATACAGCGTAAGTAAAGTAACTCATTCATTGAAGTCTACACTGAGAACTTTGGTTTGGTAGTAGTTCAGGAGACTACTCTTAAATGTCTATTGAGCTCGCATTAAAACTGACTCCTGAGAATTTTTTTCAGACATGTAAAGGAATACATACTTCTTACTGAAGAGGTATATTTAGTTCTTGATCAAGAATTAGATAGATGTCCTTCTTGAGTCTTTGTCTATATGTTAATACTTTAAATTTAGCAGTCTCAAGGGCCTGTTTCTGCCCTCTATAACACTCTGTAGTTACAGGTTGTGGGGAAATTTAGGTTTGTTAGCAAAGGCAGACACTAATATACTTGAAGAGGAGAATATATAATACATAGTTAAGAAACAGAGTGCCTGTCCCCTGAAGCTTAATCAGGTTAAAACAACAGTAGAGTGGGTTGGGAAACCAAGCAGAAATGGCAGTAGTAGTAGTATTTGCCTATGCCTGGATGGAAGTATTCTACATCTAAAAGTAGGTTGTTTTTGATATCACTGATGTCTTGCAAATGTGTTGGTATTTTGGTTTTGGGAAGATAGCAGCTATCCTGTATCGATGTGACCTTTGATGTGAGCACCATGTTACTTCAGATAACTTTTGAAAACATTATAAAAAATGTAATCTGTTGCAGAATTCTGTTGCATGGTGTAATTAGTAGAGTTCTAAAAGTAGTGTCTGTGCTATGTAAATGGATCTCATGTCTAATTAACTTTGGTTAAATGTTAGACTTCTATATCAGTTTGAGCTTCAGTGATGGCTTAAAGTATTAGAATCATAGAATAGTTTAGGTTGGAAGGGACCTTTTTGGTTCAATCCCCCCTGCAATGAGCAGGGACAACTTCCACTAGATCAGCTGGAAGATCAGGTAGATCAGAGCATGCTCCTCTGCTCCTAAGCAAATGAAGAGATTAATACTAGCAGTCTTCCATGCTGATATTAAGGTCACACTTTTTCATTCTTCTTTTCCTTATCTAGTTGTTTTACAGCTGAAATGGTGATTTTTCAGCTGCATTGTATTCTACCTATTTATTTATTAAAAGCAAGTGATGCTTTTCACAACATGTTTCCAAGTGTGTAGTTGGAGAGGAATTCGTATCTCTTATGAACTAAAACAACTTGCATGAGGCATGAGAACTAGGGAGTTCTTGTTTTGAATGCAGAACACTGCATTTTCATAGGATATTGTGGAAAACAACAGTTCTTTGTGTTCTGCAAAAGATTACTTGTGTTTGAAGATGCCTTGCTACATAGGGTAGACCATGCTGGGCCAGTTTAGCTTGACTCGTCTACATCACAAAGATCATTGATGAGAATATGTGTAAGGTCACTGTAATACGGTCTGCATATACTTTTGTAGAAGTACCTTTGAAGTGTGTTTGGGCTGAAGTCTTAACTGTTGATAATACAATACATAAAACTGCAGAATACTAGACAGCATTGAAAATTTTGACCAGTCTAAAAAATTCTTACTGAAAGCAGTGAGGTAGAAAGCTGCTAGCTGGTTTGACCACTAGTAAGCTTTCACTGGTTCACAAAAGCATAGTCAAATAGATATCAACTTTCATTCCTGATTTTTAATGGTGTAATTTTTTTCAATTAAGTAGTAGCTAACTTTGAAGTAGCATTACTACAACATTCAAACATATAATTTTGGTCTTGTCTTCAGAAGAATCTGGTGTGTACTTCAGACACTGCTTTTGGAACAAAACATCTCTGTAGTAAAACTAACTTTCACTGTATCATTTAGCTTTTAGTTTGGATGCTGAGCAGCCGGATTATGACTTGGATTCAGAAGATGAGATCTTTGTGAATAAGTTGAAGAAAAGAATGGACATCTCTCCTTTGCAATTTGAGGAGATGATAGACAGACTAGAAAAGGGCAGCGGGCAGCAGGTACAATGGTACTTTGAATAAAGAATTTGAAATATGCACTTTATATATTGCTGTATGAAAGTGACATGCTGGGTTTTGCATTTAGCCAGTCAGCCTGCAAGAGGCCAAGCTGTTGCTGAAGGAAGATGATGAATTGATCAGAGAAGTGTATGAGTACTGGATTAAAAAGCGGAAAAACTGTCGAGGTCCCTCTCTTATCCCAGCAGTGAAACAAGAGAAGCGAGATGGTTCCAGCACAAATGACCCTTATGTTGCTTTTAGAAGACGAACTGAAAAGATGCAGACACGAAAAGTAAGTAGATCAATACCCCCCTCTGCTTTTCCTCTTCCTTCTCCCCCTTTCAAAAAGTAGTTTTATATAAAGAAACTATTCAGCTATGTAGTATAAAACAATAGAAGTTGGGTGTGCTTTGTTTTAATTTGCAAGGATATAAACATAAAAGAAACTACTTTAGGACAGCTACTGAATGAAAGTTTGTATTCACTATTTTTTCACTAAATCTACTGCTAAACTTATGGTTTTGGTAAGCTGTAGCTCATTGATAGCATGCACATGCTTCTCTGTTTTAGCGTGTGATTTTTTTTTTATATATATACATAAATATTTAGAACTTAATTCAGATTATTTAATTCAAATGATGTGGGGAAACATATACACTATGTATCTACAGAATCGGAAAAATGATGAAGCATCTTATGAGAAGATGCTTAAGCTGCGTCGAGATCTGAGTCGTGCAGTAACCATCCTGGAGATGATAAAGAGGAGGGAAAAAAGCAAGAGAGAGTTGCTGCATTTAACACTGGAAATTATGGAAAAGAGGTAATGTTTATTGAAATTTGCTGCAGAAAGCTTTGGAAACTACTTTGTATTCTGATTCCCACACATACTTAAAACAGTGATAGTTTTTAAAATAAGTATTTAGACCCTTTCACATTTGCAAGATAGCATATTTTTGTAAATGGCTATGGAGAGCAAAATAATATGTTAGGAAGTTGCTTATGGGAAAGTGACCCATCACACTAATCTACATTGGTTTTTTATGTGTGTACGTGTATTTAAATGTATCTATATATTTTATATACTATACAGGAAGAGAGGTCATAGTTTCAGGTAAATTCATTTGGAAATTTGTTAAACTTGAATACATAGTTTAAGAAAGTCCCAGCTAATTTTAAGGCCATTTCCAATCATTACCATTCTTTTTCATTATTGCTGTTCTTTTTTAGCAAAGCCTGATCTAGTACCCTCAATGAAAACAAATAAATATTTTGTACAGTATAAAATGTTATTCTCTGAGTCACGTCCAAGTAGTGCTGCTTTTGACATACTGTTTGTCAGCTGTGCTGAAGACCAAATGCTCTGCTTTGTCAACTGTCATTTTCCCAATCAAGGGAGAATCGCATTTGCAGTGTGGAGTTGTTGTTTAGGTTGATACTTAGAATCTGAATAGACTTTTCTAGCTTAAGCATCCGGGTTTGAAAACAAATGTTTTGAGTCAGTATTTTAAAGCTCTAACTTTTTAGTCTGGCTTCTTAGGAAGACAAGTCGAATGTCTGTACCAGTGGCATTTTTTTCAAGCACTGACCATTTTCACTAGAAATAAGAGAGGGAAGAAATCTCAAAGGTTTTCCAGTACCTTTGTCAAGAAAATAAGCTGTTGAATAGAGGAAAGACTCAATGCCCCCCCTCAGAATGGAAAACTGCACTTCAACTCAGCAGTTCCCACAGGACTTGAAATGTAATATGTTTCATGGAGCTGCTTGTTGTGAAACTATTCCATAACATAGAAGAGAGGATTGATGAATAAGGCACTCTGCTTCCCTGTTTAAAACCTTTTGAGTGATAAATGTTTATTTTTAAAAGGTACCTGTCCCAAAGTGAGGGGGGAGGGAAACCCTCTCCTTTCCTTGCAGTTTCTGCTTCTTTCCTTTACATTATTGTCTTTTAGAGATGTTTTACAGGCTTTACAGGGTAGTTATCCTTTTATTTATTTGTCAGCATTAGTTGTCTCAATGGAGCTTCCATGTTAGTAGTCCCATTTTCTGGAACAATACTTCTGTACTTCTTGCTGTCATCCTGGATGTCCCTTTACCCCAAGTTGCAAGTACTAGTCTTGCAGCTGTTGTGCAGCTTTTTACCAGACATACATTGTAAACATTCCAACCAATAAAAAGAATAATTCTGATTGCAGGTATAATTTGGGTGACTACAGTGGAGAGATCATGTCTGAGGTCATGGCACAGCGGCAGCCAATTAAACCTACCTATGCTATTCCCATCATTCCTGTGACTAACAGCAGTCCTTTTAAACACCAAGAAGCTATGGAACTGAAAGAATTTAAAGTTAAAGTGAGTAATGTCAGTAACCGAGTTACTAGTTCATGCTGTCACGTATGCAAGATACAGCATTTTAGGATGGGAGAAGGATTAAGCTTTTTGAAACTGGAAATAGACTAGCAAAGCTGCAATTGGAATAAAATGCTTTGTTCTGTTGGAGTTATGATGATAGCATATAGACTACTGGCTTTCCTCAAGATGGAAATAAAGGAAGTATAGACGAACTACAAAAGGACACATGCAATTGTATTCTTATTCTCGGGGATACCAACATTTTTCTCTAATACTGTCCATAAAGTTAGGATATCCTGAAGAAAACTGTATTTATTACCTAGATACTGGACAAAGGTACGACTAATGAGGTAAAACCCGTATCTTGTTCTAAATTCATGTAACTTTAATCTGGAGGGTTGTTTTTTGTTTTGTTTTTTTAAAATATGATCCACTGATACTCCCAGCATGCTGTATGTATATCTTTGTCTGGGTTTGTATTTAAGTAAAGTATCAAATAATCTTGTTTGATTTAGAATGCTGATCAGCACTTTTTTTCCTGCAGGCTTTAATTTTTTTGTCTTACAAAGCATAGCTACAGTGCCAACAACTGAGCATATTAAATAGGTCAGATAACACAGGAGCAATGCTGAGGTATAATTTGAATTTTAAACAAAGGCTTCTTATAACTGAAGAATGTCCAAAGGCTGTTCTGAATCTGACAAAGTGGCTTGAATTGGTTCCATTGATAGTAGAGTATTGTAACTGAGATTGCCAGAGTGTACTTACCTGTTAATGATGCTGGGTCGATGCAGTGTCTCACAGGGTGAAAGAAATCTGTTTCTTGGAGACTTGGGAAATGCACTTGGATTTGCATAGTATAGGGAAATGTGTTTAATTTTTAGAGGATTTTCTGAGATTCTAGGTATCTTTGAGAAGTCTAACTTCTATTTTTGCCTTTAAAGCGTTGTTTGGTACTTAGTAATTCCCTAACATTGCATAAATGCCTATTAATTTAAAATGTTAGTGTGGTGGATTGACCTTGGCTGGATGCCAGGTGCCCACCAAAGCCACTTTATCGTTCCCCCCCTCCCCCCGGTGCTTCCTGGAGATCATTGTATATATTTTTAGTCTAGTTTTCCAAAGTAGTACTGTTACCTTAACCACTAGTTTTTTATCTAGTGCAGATTGAGTAAACAGTGCTTGATTCCACCTTGTCTGTTAATTGTTTCAATTACTGGAAATTAAATACAGATACTCATTACATGACTGCTTGTATTGCTATCAAGATGGTGGAGAGATGAGTTCACTTTTTAGCTTGCTTACACAGGAGTTTTTTTTAAAACTCTTGTTTTAATCTAATTTGCTTGTGTAATTTTACACTGCCTTTTTTTTAACTTGCAGCAAGATAAACCTGATGTTATTAGACCCAAAAGAAAGTATGAGAAGAAGCCAAAAGTCTTACCTTCGTCTGCTGCTGCTACTCCTCAACAGACAAGTCCTGCTGCACTGCCAGTCTTTAATGCTAAAGATTTGAATCAATATGATTTTCCTAGTTCGGATGAAGAACCTCTCTCCCAGGTAGGACCTCTATAGTTTTATGCTGCTCTTGAGGAAAGAATAGACGTAAAACTCATGAACTTACTAGTATCTCTCCTCATACACCCCCCCATCCACTCTTTAAAGGTTTTGTCTGGTTCTTCGGAGGCTGAGGAAGAAAATGATCCTGATGGTCCTTTCGCCTTCCGTAGGAAAGCAGGCTGTCAGTACTATGCTGTAAGTAGTATTTCCTTATGTGTCATAAAACAGAGTATCGTTGTGGGAAAACATCTTGTGTTTAATTGTTTAAAATTATTTTAAGCCTCATTTAGACCAACCTGGCAACTGGCCATGGAGTAGCCCTAAAGAGGGAAGATTAGGAGATGTGCGTTACAGATACTGCTTAACCACCCTCACTGTACCCCAGAGGTGTATTGGGTTTGCACGAAGACGGGTCGGCCGTGGTGGAAGGTAAGTGCTACATAATTGTTGCTGATTTTAAAAATAAAATGTAAAAAAATCCCCACCAGACCCCAAACCCAACCAAACAAAAAACCAATAAGACATCTTTTTAAAAGAGCAAAGTTTTAAAAAACCAAACCCCATAAAAGCAGAGACATCAGAGGGGTTGACTTTTTAAATATTTCCATTTGATACAGGTTTCCTTAGCTGATTGTCTCCATTTTTATTTTGCAGTAGTGGAAGCCACTGTAATACTGTTTTCTTAAATGTTTCTAGAGGGCTTTTTTTTATTGTTGGCACTCCCAAGTTCTGAGGTGAAAAATACATGTATGGTTTCACTTGTGATTGATGGTTTGTATTTAAATGATTTGCATAGTTGTCTTCAAATAGTAGTATTTAAAAATAGCAAACATCACATTTTTCAGAAAATGCTTTTCTGAGTTTGGACCATATTTGGTGATTTGCCAGTTGTAGAGGAGAATTTGGGAGGAATACTTAGAAGTGACAATAACTGTTAAACATTGTCAAAAATACCAAAGCATTAAGGACTTGCTTAGAAGCAAAATGCCTGAAGTATCTTTATCAAAAACAATTTATAAATTGTTCAGTGTAGAAGTGCTATTTCTTAAACATTATGTGATGTCTTTAAGAAAATGGTACATTGGTATTAAATTTTAATTTAAAAAATATAAGAACATGATTTGGCTTTCAGATTCTTCATTATTACTAGCCAGTCAGATCAGCATATTGACAAAATCAGAATGGGAGCTGAAGGCTCTTACTAGGATTTTGCAAGGGGATTTGGAAGTTAGTGTGTGACATCCCCACTGAATTGGCATGATTGTAGGTATATTCAGTAGATACAGGAGTAAGGCTTTTGAGCTGAAGTTACTTTAGGAGGGCATTTGAATTGCTTTTTAGTTACTTAAGTGATTTCATTCTCTAGTGTTTTTTCTTTGCATTGTGGAACTCCATCTTCCAGCCTGATGTAAAAAAATAATAATATATATATATGTTGTTGCAGTGTTTTAATACATACATGATGATGTACATAGCTGTTCAAACAATAAAAGTTAGAATATAAATATGAAGAGAAACCTGAATGTACTACTTAGTAAAATAATACATAGTAATGCATTCTGTGTCGGGGGTTGGGGGGGGGGGGGGCGGTGTTGGTTCTTCTGGAAAGTTTTGTGTAGTTTCTTTTACTTTTATCCCTTTGTTGTCCCCAAGTATACATGGCAAACTGGTGACTTTTCTTGGTGTTTTCTTGCCACTGTGTAATTCTGCATTGTTTTCCTGTTTTTAGGGTGCTACTAGACAGAGCGCATTCGGACTATGATAACACATTTCATCAGCTGGATTTGGAAATGTTTTCCTCATCACAACACTCTTCAATCAGTCAATTTGCCAATACCTCAGAAACGAATACCTCGGACAAATCTTTCTCAAAAGACCTCAGTCAGATACTAGTCAATATCAAATCATGTAGATGGCGGCATTTTAGGCCTCGGACACCCTCCCTACATGACAGTGACAATGATGAACTCTCCTGTAGGAAATTGTACAGGGGTGTAAATCGAACAGGCACAGCACAACCTGGGACCCAGACATGCAGTACCTCTATACAAAGTAAAAGTAGCAGTGGTTCAGCACATTTTGGTATGTTTATTTTGACAAACTTGCTTCTAGAAATTTTAAACTTGGCTCAGAAAATACAGAATATCGTTAGGTCATCCATACTTTACATCATTGTCTATTTTGATAGTAACAGCCCATCTTCATTTCTCTTTCTTTATTTGCTACATACAATGTTTATTTGTATTTATTGCTAGCAGTAGTGTACTGCATCTCAAATTTATGCAAATGCTATCTTGATATGTAATTACGATTTTAGAAATATGAAGGCTTAGAAACCAGTATTGTGTAGGGTGTAAGCTGACTCTGCAGATCTGGATTTTTAGAATTAAAAATGTTGATATAAATATTACATTCCAAATTTTTCTAGTACAAGGTGTGGTGGTGGGAAATGGTTAGTTTAAATGTTTGCATTTAAAATCCCAGCATATTATGAATTTTTACTTGAACTTACATGAAATTAAATGCCATTTCCCATCCAAAAAATACCCAGCCCACCCCCACTGATGCATCTGCTCATGTTTGGCAAAACTCTTGGACTAATCACCTCTACATCTTGTCAGCAAGTGGCAGATTATATCTTACAGAACCTAAATTACAGAATTGAGGACCTGATTCTTAAGAAAACATGATGAGGTGGTGTTTTTTAATTAGAAAAATATTGGATAGCATATCTCTTTATATTGGGTTCGTCACACTGGGAGACTGGTATTTGCATAGTTAGAATGTAACTTAAATCTTGAATTTTGATCAGCCGGTACATTAAAAGTTATCCTTTCATAGCAAGTAAAGTGATGTTTTTTGCAAAGAAATAACTTTACAAGTTGGCCCCCATTTTGTAAGGAGTCTCTAAAATCATGTTTCCCCTGCCATTTTGAATTATGGCTTTGGAAACAAATTAGAAAACGTGGATAATATAGGAGTTGTGTGGGGAGAGATGCATGTACCTAATAAACTCCCCAAATTGTGGGATGTTTTGGAGATTTGCTTGAAGAGTGTTACCCTGGTATCAGATTACTTTAATCCTCCTGTTTTCCAATACATTTTGTACCTTTCCTCCCTGTACCACCTGGGGATTTTTTGTGTTTTCTGAAAATTTGTCCTCCTTACATTTTTAGACTTAGTGGGCAGCTTTGTTCTGCTGCTTTATTTCATGCTTCCTCTCCATGCTGTCGTAGAGTAGGTCCTTGCCCCCATCCCTTATTCTTTTCTCTTTTATGACTCTTCTTGCTAGAAATGTATTAGGGCTAAAACTGACGATTCTTCTGGCTTGTGATCTAAGTACGGCTTTTGGTGTTTAAATTCTGCTGCTCCAATGTTTCAAATGAGTAAACCAAGTCCAGAGGAGAGAATGATCTGTCTAGTGGCCAGAGTCTGAACTGTGATAAAATGGTAGTCAGGTTACTAGTGTGAAAACAAAACTAATGTGTGAGGAATAAATTATAAATACACTATAAAGTAGTAATGGGCAATACATTACATCTGAGAATAACATAGACTTGAAAAATTGGCTGTTTAAATTGAATGTAAAGCATGTGTCTTGGTGTGTGTATATAAGTGCACAAACACACCCCCTCCACTTCCCCCACCCCCCAAATCTTTTTTTTTGTTAAATAGATTATTAAGATATTGGTCTTACATCCATTTAGGAATTAAATCCAATTGTTATTTATGGTGATAAGTTCTCTACAAGGTTTTAATTGTGTATTTTGAATTGTGTGGGAAAGTAATGCATATGCGTAAGTGCCTAGCATGTTACGTTCATTTGTTCTTGGAATTCTATGCAGATAGTTTATCTCATCTGTGTAAAATACTTAAGTTAGTATTCCAAGCTTTTCCAAATTTAAATGTTGTGGAGTTTAGATTCGTATTTTTGTTAGGGTTTGGTGCAGGAATGAAATACTCCATAAAAATATAACTATGTCTAAATTCATAGATATACTTTAGTATACTTTAGTATACATAGATACACTTTAGATATCTATATTCATAGATATACTTTATGTCTAAATACATAGATATACTTTGGATAGTGACTTATTAATATAACCAGGGAGATTGTACTGTGTAATTATTTAAAATCTTATTTGGGATTCTTGTAGCATTGGAGGTGTGTATGAGTTTGTGTATATGTGGTGTAATGATGATCATCTGTTTAGGGGTAGGTATTTGAAAGGAGCATATGGTCTAGTTCATCTTGGTACCATTCTGTTTTCTAGTGTTCTTTTTTCAGTTTCTTAAAGGATTCTTGAAGACACATTGTCTACACAGATTACAGGTGTGTTTGTATGTCTCATACGTATGAGTTTGACTTCTTCACAGGTGCATGTCAGTTGGGGCTGCAGCTGCTGAGTTATGTCATCTTACTTTCTGTAGCAAATACTGTAAAGAACATCAAGTATCTAACATCTGTACTAAAGTTTTTCTAATACTCACTACTGCAGATTACAACCTTGTAGAATGTTCCTGTTCCTTTTTCTTAGATGTTTTTAAAGGTGGGAGTTTGTCGTGCGTGTGGATTTTTTAGGTTTGTTTCTCATTGCGTTTTAGGTTTTTGAAGTGGCAGTAGGTCTTTTTACCAGAAAGCACTTATTAGTGCATCTCTATTTTTAAAAATCCTTTTGTCCCTTTGCTGCTACCATGAGTTGTGGGCAAACCATATTGCTTACCCTTAAGATAAAGTTCATCCTGAGATTCTGTAGTGGCCAGCAGAGGTTGCTGTGTTTGTTGTGCACCATCAAGTGATAAGCTTTGTCTGTTTCCATGTTAAAGAAGTTTAGAGAATTCTTGAGCTTTTTCTAGCTTGAATGATCCAGACAACATGCTGCTGACATGGAAAAATTGCTTTGGAAAACCTTGCTTTTCAAGTCTGTTATATATGGCTGGCACAAGTGTGAAGTTGAGAAGGTATCTCAGGTCTTTCTGTTAATCAGAGGACACGTTATAAAAGCTGTGCTGTGACATACCATTCCCTGGCTACAGGAAGCATTGTTTTTCATCCTGAAGATCAGAGAGAGGTTTCCCCAAAGAGCCAGGTATTTTATAAACGTTTTTAAGTGCCTTTGACCCTGAAGAAATGCAAGTTATTCTGGTCCTGGCTTTCAGAGTGCTCAGCATAAAAGATCAGTGGAATATGAAGTTGTTGCATTGAGATTTTGCATGTAAACTGAGAAGAGATGTCACTAAAAAAAAAAAATCCCCTACAAGTTACTTGAAAACGGGGCTTGTATTGGACTTGTGTGTTGAAGGATAGGCTCTGGCAGCAGGATCAAGTGGCCAAGAAAAGTAGCACTGCTTTTGAAAAGGGTGATTCCTTTTCATCTTACTGAAGAATTACGAAAAAGTATCCTTTGCCCTCTTGCAAAAGGACCTAATTCAAGGATCTTCAGGCATATGTTATACAGAACACCACTAAAAAGCAAGCAAGAGTGTAAAAGCATGATTCCTGTGGAGGAATAACTTGTTCAGTGGGGAAGCTATTCACTCTGAACAAACTGCAACAAAATTACTTCAGAAAAGGAGCCAGTATTGCTGACAATCTCATCAAATTTCTGAATTGTAATCTTAAGTCTGGAGAGTGCAGTAGGCATGAATATTCATCTGAAGTATTTGTGTCCCAGGAATTTACTCTTTCTTGTTAGATTAATTGATTGATCTAGTTCTACCAGGCAAATGTTAGTCTTCAAACTGCATCACATTATAGAGAGGCTCTGCTTCCTGCTGGAGACTTGCTGTTTAATATGTTATGTTCATATTTTTGGATGCTCGCATTTAGTAAACAAACTTTGAGACATTTAAAACTGCATAGCATGTATAATTCCATTGCAGTCTTGTGGTTAGGAGGCAGACCAGAGATACCCATCACTAGTGAAAAATTTGATCACTGGTTCCCAGGCTCTACAGTAAGACCAGGCAATCATCTTGCACTCTGTTCTTTTCTGCCTTCTTCATCCAGAAGCTGGGTCACTTTGAAATGAAAGTCTGCAGGATGTCAGGACTAAAGAGGCTAACAGTTAACTAGAGTCTACTCACTAAATTTGTAATTCTTTAAGAAGAAGCTTAAGTATTCTAGCAGGAGCCTTAGTGAAAATTCTTGAAGAGTTATGATGTTTGGGATTGTAGACCTAGCTGTATGTGAAAAACTGCAGGCATCCAGGATATAGTTAAAGAATCCAGAGTGGCTTACCTTGCATCTTCTTGTAAACTAGAGATTTAGATGATGTACTGCAAGTTGTGCTTTGCTGTTTGGTAACTTTTTCTGTGGTAATTCCATAGAAATAACATTTTTCCCAGTAAACTTGGATGCTTCTTTTCGCATCTCTTAATCTGCTTTTTAAAAGCAAGTTTGCACACTTGGGCGTGTAGCAGGATGGTAAACTATGCTTTCATTTCCCAAATATGTGATTAGCATTTCCATCTCCAAATTTGTAATGTTGGTTGATGGATCTGTACTGTTTTTTCATGTTCTTGTTAAGGATGCCTGACACATGTCTTGAGGCATACCTTTCCTGGAAAGAAGCAGGAAGGAAGCTCCTCAATCCTTGTCACAGTTCCTCACACCAGAGTAGGACTTGTCCTACCTTTTCATTGCTGTTATGCCATCACTGGCTTTGTTTACATCTTTTTATTTAACCCTTGTATCTGTAATAGCCTCAACACTGCTGTCTGGTTTAGTGTTTTCCCTTTTCCAAATGCTTATTTTCACATCGTGGGATAAACTTGGTCATGAAAAATACCAACATTTGTAATGGCCGTTTTCAGTTATCATTGGAACTTAACAGTCTTGGCCCATCTGTGGCTGAGATGTTGAGATCCTAGTTGAAGAAGTAATGGCCTTGGGAGTAACAGATTTTTATAGTTTGCTGTTGGCTTAGTTGAAGGAGGAACTCTTAGAAGGAAAAGCCTCTTTAGTCTGGGAAATGTGACTGGGGATGGGGGAAGAGTCAATGCTTACTAAAACATCTGAGCACTTCTGGAGACTTTGAGACTTTGTAATGATACGGGATTTTCTCATTCAGCTTCAACCCAGTTGGAGTAATACTTTGTTCCAAAGTGCTGGATCTTTAGGCTTGTGTAAACTGTTATGCTTTGTCTGCATCCCATGCAAGGATAGTCACGTTTATAACTGCGGATTAAACTGCGTACCCCAACTGGCCTGTGACATTTTGGTGGAAAGTCATATTAAGAATGATGGGCAGACAAATCTAAATGCGTAGCAAGCATTTCTAGCTAGTAAAAATCCTCATTAATTGTTTTCTGTCTCTTCTTCCACTACCAAGTAGGGAACGCATATATAGATCTTATATCTAGTTTATAATTTCTAAGTCTGGAGTTCTGATGTTAGGAATTCCACACTTAAGTTCTGTTGGGCTGAAATATAAAGCTGTTGTAGTAATAATCAAGGGCATAATGATTCATGTTCTCATAGTGTCTAATGCCATGTTTAAGTAAAATCAATCTTGAACTTCTTTTCAGAAAGTGAAACATCTTTGGGCCTGGTGCATCAAATACTAAATCACACTGATGGCTCTAAGTCTCTCCAATCTTCCGAATTCACTGGTGAGAACTTGCTATACAGTAGAAAATCTTTAACCAGGCAATGTAAGCCAGATAACATCTCTCACAAGATAGAGATAAAAAATGTGATGTTCTGGATTACTTAGTATTGTGAATGATGTTTGCTTTGCATGCACTTCGGCATTAGTAACGACTAATCGTTCTCTTGTACAGCAGGGTTGTGATGCTCTTGTGTATTTCCCTTAAGAAGACATTGTAACATGATATATCATCTTTCCACATACTTTAGCAGTTCTGTAGTTCATGGGATTTATCAACTGGAAGCTTTAGTGAAGTGATCTTTCTTCTGTTACCTGATCCAAACTGCCTTTTTAAATGGCCATCACCTCAGCTGGAAGGATGAGGGAATCCAGTACTCTGAATGGATTTTTAGAGAGGTTCTTGGAACTTATAATCTTAATGCTTCAGTTTTCCTACTGAAAGAACATTTGTTCTCATGAGAACAGATACTTAACTCGATGTTATGAAGCAACTGGTTTTTTAAGTTACTGTAATTTAAATACCTAATTCTTATTATTTTAATGTTTAACAGGACTGAAGCATTTGCTGAAAGGTTTAATTAAGTGTTTCAGTCTCTCAATATTAATTTTTTTAAAAACTCTGTTTAAAACAAACAAAAAAAGCAAAACCAAAAAACTTACCTGGGTAGGACATTGTGTTTACTCCACAAAGCTTCCCTGGCAAACCTAGTGAGCATCTTCCATTCATAAAATTAAAAGGAATGCTAGGAGAGGGACCAGGAGTTTACATGTGCATTTTCTGCTTTCCAGGATGTGCTTCCTAGTGTTTAGGAAACTGGTTCTTGTGGTCTTTTTTTTTTTTTTTTGGTAAGTCTGTATTTTGCTACTTCAGGGAAGCCAAGTAACAGCTAGTGAGTCACCTCATAGTAAAATTTGCAGCGGTAGTCAGGAGGAAGGCTGTGCCTGTTTACCATACAAAGACCAATCTGTTCATACAGATTCCACAGCTAGGCCCTCTCCTTACTGGTTTCAGCCAATTCTGGGAAGAGCGTACCTTTTCAGAGAAGCTAAACATAAGCTGCAGCATTGTAAGGCTCCTACATCTTAAATAATGTGGTAAAACTAATTAGCACTGTAAAAATAGTTTTATATTGCAGTATAAAACTGGTGAGAACTATGGATCCTTGAGAAGTCCATTGACAGCATCACTGTTACTCTGTGCTGCAGAAAACAGTACCTGTTGAGTATCAGCATGCCGCAGAATTTGGTAGATATGTAAGCAGAATCATCCAATTGAAACATATTATTCAGTGGCTTAACTTGAGCAAAAAAATGATATATAATTACCCCAAAGCTTACAAATATTGTGCTTATATTCATGTAAATGATTGTAGTAAACATATTCATAGTGTAGTGGTTTTGAAAATTTGGGTTATTGCACATTTGTGGCTGTCGCTAAGGTGATACTAAGCAGTCGTTTATCCCCTCAGTCAGTCTCAGTAATGTACAATGTTTCTTTACTTGTATTGGTAGCTGCAAAGTCCTGAAGTTTCTTCTTCTACCTTCTATTCCTTTATGCAGTCTGTAAGGCAGAAAACATTTCTCTTGCTGCCAAAGTATAGCACTAATATAGTTGCAGAAGAGGTGGAGGCATTGTCCCAAGCTGTTATGAAGAGGATAACAGCATAACATGATGCACTGACTTAAAATCCTGAAGGTTGTCTCAACTGAAATATTGTAACTTGATTCGGAATTCTACCAGAAACAATTCAGAAGCATACTGAGTTTTAATTGTTCCAATTCAAAACAGTATGCTGCAAACAAATGAGTAAAAGCCTAGTCTCAGTAAAACTTGAGCTACTTGTCTTCTGACAACTATCTTGAGATGTGGATAACTCCAGGTAGGGTTGTGCCTTGAAGGTTCCTAATGTTTAAAGTTAGGAAAGGAGTTGGGTTAGGTTATCTTAAGGAGTCAGATGACTTGCATAAATTACTGAAAGCATCTTGGAAAGTGTGTGTAAGTTTTGAGGGAAGGTACGATTTTTAGCTATGAAAGATAGTTTCATGTTTTTCTTATAGTGTATCAGTAGTGGTGGTTGAGGTACTCCCACTTCCACCCCTCACTGGATTCTGTGTAGTGAATGAAACTGGATGTTTTGTTACTGCCCAATTCAGTAAATTCTATAGTATTAAAATGGTCATTACTGTATGATGGAACCATACCACTGTGGCCCTAGCATGCTGTTTGAGAAGAGTCTATAAACACTACACTCTTGTCTAGAGCTGCTGAAGCAAGAATCTGTTTTAAGATCTCATGTGCTGTCTTCAACCATTGAATGTTATGTTTTGTCCCTTTTTTTAATTTGAAGCTGTTGTTCAGTGGTCTGTTGCTTTACTAATGTTTGGGGTTTTTTGTTTTTGCTTTTTTTAAAGCCTTGAAGGCCTTCAGTAGTATAAGGAATATGTAACTTTGTGTAGCTTTGTGTAGCAGTACTCTTCTGAGTTACCAGAAATGTGGTTGCTGATTTAAGCGTAAGGAAAAGGTCTGGGCTTGCTTCTTACTTAGATGCTGGTTTTTTCCAGGCAGATAAAGAGCAGCGTATGACACAAAAGAAAATGACATTCATTTTTGCTACTTCTACGTTTGGCATTTTTCTGTGATACAGATGAAAAATTCTCAGCTGTGCCCTTTCTCTTCTTTAGAGTAAAAATGAGAAGAGGTAATAAAATTTCTGGAAGAAAGTTCTTAGGGACACTGTTAACAAGATATTAAGTTTGTCACCTGTGCAATTGCACCTATGCTAGCTTTGCAGGCAAGAAAAAAATAACCTCTGCAAGCCATATATTTAACCCATTAATAGTGGCTACATTTTTATGGTCTGCAGTGCATTCTACTTGAATTGCTTTTTAAAAAAAGACAGCTGAACTTAGACTAGCTCTTTAAGAAGTTTAGGACTGTGCCTGCAGATGTAGAGGCACAGTCAGTACCCCTGTGACTTCACTGTGCTGAGCATATGTGTGATTTCCCCAGAAAGCCTTCCCCAATTCCAGTCACAGTTGTGTGCCACAGAAAATTAATACGTAAGGTTAAATAGGTGGAAGTACTTCCACGTAAAGTAAGTACAAACATTTTTTGTGTGTGGGAATGACATTTTTCAGAAGCAACTCATATCACAATCAATAGGCTTATTTTTTTCAATTGAAATGTAATGTAGATTGTACTCTGAGAGCAGGAGGGGAAGAAACTTAGTGACAGCATTACCAAAATACATGGTGGCTTTTAACAGAAGAGCAGTAAGCATGCTATCCTAGTTCGCAGGTCTTCAAAAGAAATAATGATTAATTTTGGTTTGGATAGTTCTCAGTAGCAGTAATGTTTTCAATAAAACCTTCGATGTTGTGCTTCTTTAGCATGCAGAGGGAAGAGCTAGTTTATGTAATTATAATCTATAACCTCTTCTGGTACATGAGCGTATCTGCATACACTGTGGAATGGAAAAGGGAGTATCAATCAGATTATTTTAGGAGGCTGTAGCTTGCAGCAGTCATTTATGGGCAGTGTTGCGTTTCTAAACTGGATGCAACTGATTAATTCAAATCTCACAGTAAATCTCTGATGGTATTGCAAATAGTATTTTGAAACGTCTAGTAGACTTTTACCTTTAAGAAGGGAAGCAGCAAAAAGAATGTTTTAACCTAAATTGAAAAACCTGAAGTGAAATGTTCTTGAGTGCATTTTAAGATATGGCAGGTAAATAGCCATTTCCATTGCATTTTCAAGGCGGTATTTCTAAGTGCATTTGGATATTTGAGCAGAAGTAAGAGAAGCAGTTTGGATGTACTTGAGGGTGGTGGTCATAGTGGGTGGTTCTGTCACTTGTTTACTTTTTTACAGCTCTATAACTGTTTTCATTGTGGTGGGAAACTTATAGCTGTAAGAGTCACAGGCTACTTACAAAGAAATGTACTGATGCACTGTTGGAAAAATACAGTTCTTCTAAATGTTGCTTCCAGAAAGAAGGGGGAGCACTTAAAGACTTGTCCTAAATAATGACTATCCTAAACAAACACAGGTTGTCTCAATAAACTTTATTTACTGTTTTTTTTAAAAAGCCAGTATTTTGGAGTTGGTTAAAGCAACATACGTAACTGTGCTTAAAACAACTCTATTTTATAGCTTAAATCTAAAAGGTACCTAAAGGTTGAAAACTGAAACTTAACTTTTACTTACTCAAATGGACGAAAGTGAGATGGTTATGATGGTGGAAATGTTAATCTTAATTCAGTCAAAGATGGTGGTATAAGATACCCTTTTTTTGCCCATTTTCCTCTGTCAGTCTGTGAGTTGTCTTTATTTACATCACTTATACAGCCTGTTACTAAGCAATATATTTACAGTGTCATACCGTAGAATACAATACCTTACTAATACATGGAACCTTCAGTATCACTGGCACTATGTTGGCTAAACCATAGTGATCCTAAATTTTAGGGTTTTTAAAAAAACATACAATTAATAAGTCACTACTAACTGATCAATATAAATGAAATATCTATCAGTACCAGGACAGTACGTCCATTTTTTTCCCCCCTCTGCTACTGCTGATCAGCTTTCTACATGCTAATCTGTGTGCTAAAATTTTCTTGCTCCAACAACTTCTGTGTTAGGTGACAAGTTTAAAAAAAAAAAAAAAACTATCTAAAGAGCTTTTAGTTTATATAAAGTAGAAAAAAACCTTAAATTTTATATAAAATTTAAACAGCCAACTTCTGAATATTTGGTCTATGAATTCTAGTCTGGATTTTTTTTTAGTAAGGGTGTTGTTACGACTAAGCTATTCCCCTAGGAATAACTTTAAAACATTGAAGAAATGAAGCAAGTCAAAGTGAGATACAACTCTAAGAGTATTGGAAAGTAATGCCACTTATGGCAATATAAACAAGTGCTACATCCCTGCTTGCTGAAGAATGTTACTTTAAAAAAAAATTAGTAACCTGAATGTAGCAGCTGAATAAAAATTTACAACTTCAAGTGCTTAGATAACAAAGTGCTGGTAATAAATTAGTGCTATTTCTAGTACATAATAGAAGGATTTGGAACAATGTTTTACGAAAAAAAAGACAAGTATACTGGAAAAATGCATGCTCAGCAGTGTTTACTCTGTTTCCAAATATTAATTCTTATTTTGGTTAGCCATTTGTATTAACTTGTTATTCAATTTTATACATAAGGCACAATTGTTCTTCAGAATCCTGTTGTATCCAGAAGCAGGAGATGATTATAGTTTTGATAGAAATGGATTTTCTTCAGGCAAGCAAGCCTGAAGGGGTAGATGAACACAAAAAAAACAAAAAAACCCAAACCTTTAAAAACTTTGTGAACAGGGTTCAAGTGTCATGGTGATTTGTTGCCAAACAGTAGTGAACTTCCCCAGAACTGAACTTCCACTGCATTCTTGAAGTATGAATACTATTTACAGCGCTTACTTGGGAGCATCTGTACAATCTGAAGATAAAATTGAAGGAAAAATCTGAAAGGTGTATCCTAGACTGAATTTGCAAGGGGATTCACATTCCAGCCTTGATTCAGTTTTAAATTGAAAACTGAGACTTACTTTCATTTTGGAAATGTAAATTAAAAAAAAAAAAAAAATCATAACTTTTTACAGAGTTAACCAATGTTGACTCCCCACCCCTGCACCATTGGGCATCTCCTTGTGAGTCTGTATGAATAACACTGGTTTTTGTCATTTTTATACTTATGAGCTAGCTGGATAAAATTCTAGTCGACTTGTGATATATTCACTACTGGATCACCTTTCAGAGATTTTGGAGAGAAGGATGTAGTTCTATCAAATTCGGTATTGATGGAGTTGCTTGTACACGTGTGATTAAAAACAACAAAAATACTGTATTATGATAGCCTGCAGAGTTGTAAGCATGCCCAATTAATGTTTTCAACTAAACTTAAACATAAATCTTAATTTTAGGTACTCCCTGCCTTCAGAATGCTATCTGTGAGGGCTGAAAGCATGCAGTTCCCAAGTTTTGCATATAAACCTACTTTACTAATAATGCAGATACTGTAGTTTTAAAAAATGAAAACAGTGATGCCATTGCTACCTGTAATTTCTTTTTAATCAGTTATTAGAGGGGTTTTGGTGGGTTTGATTGTGTTCTGGTTCCCTCCTCCCCATCCCTTTTTGGTATCTTGAGCTAAATGAAGCAGAGCAATTAAAGCCTATATACTAAAAAACAGCTTAAAAAGGGAAGGCTTAATTTGAACAAAAATTTCTAGGAGGATGATAGCCTTTTTGCCATAAAGGTACATTAAGGCTCTTAGGAACTTGCTGTGGTGTATTATTATTTTTTTAGCATTATAAAATAGATGTGTTTATATACACAAAACCTACATATTTTGATATAGTATTTTCTCGTTTTATATTTTGTTCAGCATTTACAGCCGAACAATACCAGCAACATCAACAGCAACTGGCACTAATGCAGAAACAGCAGCTTGCACAAATTCATCAACAGCAAGCAAATAGTAATTCCTCTGCCAACACATCACAGGTGAGGGATTTGTCTGTGCTATGATTTATCCCTCATTGTTTCCCACCAGGGTTCATCTCTAATTGTCAACTGTTGCCATAGAACCTTGAAACTAACCAACAGGAAAGTGGCTTTCGCCTGAATCTACATCATAGCCATTCTGTAAAGTGTTTAGAAGGGACACCGCAGGTGAGTGTGGCAGGCATTGCCTCTGCTCCCTCTTAACAAAAAAAAGATGGGTCAGTCAATTAATGAAATTTTCAAAGCCTTAGAAATATGAATTGCAGAGATCTCCAGCCATGTCATTATCCTCTTGATAGTGGGGGATTTTTAGAGCAGGATTTTTAGTTAATAACTAAAGCTAACTCCTAAATATGTCCTCCATACAGCTGTGGAAGTGTCTAATATTCATAAATGTGTAGCGGTTACAGTGGTGACAGACACAAAAAGGTTCAGAGGTTGTTTGCAATCTGAACCTCCGAGTCTCTGAATTGGGTTTGGAATTTCATGAAAACAAGTTGACCTGTGAAACAATGTTATTCCATAGAACTTTGGAAATAAGTTTCTTTGTATTTTAAATAGTGGGGATTTTCTTCTCCATTGTTATAATGGAGCTAAAAGTGCATGTAAAAAAATCACAGTTCAGATTTTAACTAGTTGTACCAAATGCTGACAGTTTGGTCTGAGAGAATGACTGGGCTGCAGTTCTGATTTACATGTATTGATTTCTGTTTTACTAGTTTGTGTGTAGCTTTAAAATGGGGAGAGTACTGACTTTTGGAAGCCTCAATCACATATATTTGCCACCATTGTTCTTTTTAGGGTTTTGTTTCCAAGACACTGGATTCTGTTAGTGCTCAATTTGCTGCTTCAGCTTTGGTTACATCAGAACAACTGATGGGATTCAAAATGAAGGATGATGTGGTGCTTGGAATTGGGGTGAATGGCATTCTTCAAGCCTCAGGTATGCAGCTGTTCAACAGAATTTGATTGCGTCTTGATTTGTACAGTGGAAATATGTCTGTCTGGAGTTGAGTACTTTCTGAAAAATGAGCTTACTGCTTTGTTTTTCTTTTGCAGGAGTGTACAAGGGCTTACACCTCAGTAGTACTACACCTACAGCACTTGTCCATACAAGTTCATCATCAACAGCAGGTTCAGCCTTGTTACAGCCTTCAAATATAACGCAGACTTCAAGTTCCCACAGTGCACTGAGTCACCAAGTAACTGCTGCCAATTCTGCAACAACTCAGGTTCTGATTGGGAACAACATTCGATTAACTGTACCCTCATCAGTTGCCACTGTAAACTCTATTACCACACTCAATGCACGACATATACCTAGGACTTTAAGTGCTGTTCCATCATCTGCCTTAAAGCTGGCTGCAGCGACAAACTGTCAGGTGCCCAAGGTTCCAGCTTCATCCTCTGTGGATGCAGTACCAAGGTAGGTTTTTTACATCTGCTTATGTTTTCCAGTCTTTATTTTGCTTTATAAATATATTTATGGCAAATAAGAACAGTTGTATTAGATCAGAGTGCTTTAAATTAACATTGTGTACAATGGTGGTCAAAAAGGGATACCGGGGGAGGAATACAAGAATAGACAGACTTTTATACTGATAGTTTTCCAGGATGTTCTGCTAGCCACTAAATAAAAAATAAGTGTTAGCTCAAAAGTGAAGTTTATGATCTATTAGTACTATGCCATATAAAAATTCTCCACTGTAGTGTACGGTTTTTGGCTCGTGGGTTCTACGTGAAGGCTGAACTATTCCAAAATTAAGTGTGTGTCTGTCCTTAAAAACAAGTCTGCGAGGAACGCATGTAGGGTAGAGTAGGTCCAGCTGCATTCAAAGATGTTTCTATAATGTGAACACTGCAGAAGACTTCAGAGGTTGTATTATATTTTGTGTATCTTAATTTGAGAAAAGTATTTGTCATGTTCTTTAGGCATAATAACCATTTTCATTTGTAAATTACTATTCTTAAACTAATGAAGACAACAGAAATTAAGATACTTGGCTAGAAGATGAATTAAAATAGGTTAAACAGGAAGTCAGTTCAGCGTTTCCTGATAATTTCAGATTGTGTAACTAGTGACTTCATCAGCAACTTCTTTTATTGCACGTTTTTTATTACTTGATCACAAATTTTGATGCTTAGAACGCCCGTTTTTGTTTCCTGTATGATGTGGTGATTTGTGGGGAGGTTTTACAGCGTGGCAAGTGTTCAAAGTAGTCATTGCTGGGAGTTAAGCACACAATAAATATGGAAATGTAAGATGAATGTATTTCATGTCTAGGTCTTTATGCTTTTCAATTTAATGCCTTTGCTACATTTTAACAGCTCTCCAG